>NC_047085.1:96715236-97044402 GCF_902459505.1 Geotrypetes seraphini | reverse complement strand
GCGTTGGCAGCTTTTTACATTTATTCCATTGACATGAATGGGTGAAATCTGATTTTCTGTTTGTAGCTCCGCCCACGTGTGCAGGTGGGCTGCGAGACCCCCAGAACATATCACCCCAGGTAGTGAGGGATCTGCATACCAAGTTTCGTTCAAATCGGTCAAGCCGTTTTTGCGTGATCGCGGCACATACACACACACATACATACACACATACATACCTCCGATTTTATATATATAGATAAAGAGTTTAACCTCATGCAAAATTGTCATTTCTTTAATAAGACATTAACTATTTTTTTCTGCGGCCCTCCAAGTACCTACAAATCCAAAATGTGGCCCCGCAAAGGGTTTGAGTTTGAGACCACTGGTCTAGATGGACCATTGTTCTGACCCAGTATGGTTATTCTTATGTTCTTACGTACATATAACATATCACAGGCAATATGACTCTCAGAATCTCATTATAAACAAACAGAAACTCAGTAGGTGCTCAGTAAAAATATAATAAAATCATAATTATCACATGCTGGAACTGTCAGCAATGGCAAGAATACACAATGCAGTAGTAGTTATTGAAAGCATTAGAGGGGCATAGTCTGTTTTGGCCTAACTCACAAGGTCCATTTTCAAAAACTATATCTAGCATATATATTTTTTTTAAATCATCCAACTGTATGTCCAGCCTTCTGATCATCCAGACCGCTAAGTCATCCATCTTTATACCCCATTTTCATCCAAAAATTCATCCAAATCAAAAACGCCTAGAAAAAGACCTTTTGGATGTGGGAGGGGCCAGAACATGGACACCCAGACATGGCAACAGAGTAGTGGGGCACCTTACAGGGCACTGCTGTGAACTTCACAAAAAGGGTGCCACATAAACATCTCACATCAGATCCCTTATAGGTTATGGTGAGCCCCCCAAAACACAGTGATTAGAGTGGTTTATTGGCCTGGGTCCTCCGCTCCATGGTTCACTAACCCACCCCCAAGACCACTTAAGCCACCTCTGTGCAGCTCTACTAGGCTTTCCTATGCCAGGCTGCCAGGTGCTGATATTCTGGAGGCAGCTATGTAAAGTTGTTATTACGTTTTTTGTTGGGGGTTTTTTTTTGGGGGGGGGGGGGGTCAGTGATCAATAGGGCTGTGTGTGGTGGTCTGTACTTTGTGTCTGCAGTGCTTATCTGGTCACTTTGGATACCTTTGGTGGGCTTAGACCTGGTTTTAGATGGCCTAAGTCAGTGGTTCCCAACCCTGTCCTGGAGGACTATCAGGCCAATTGGTTTTTCAGGCTAGCCCTAATGAATATGCTTGAGACATATAATGGAAGTGACAGGCATGCAAATCTGCTCAATGCATATTCATTAGGGCTATCTTGAAAACCCAATTGGCCTGGTGGTCCTCCAGGACAGGGTTGGGAACCACTGGCCTAAGTCACAGCATCCAAGTTCTGTCAAGGCAGTGTTGTAAAACCTTCAGTTATACATGCAATACGACTAAGTCTAGGACGGCCTACATCCTGCCCAAATCCCACCTTCACCACTCCTCCTAAAATGCCCCTTTTAGCTCTGGTCGTTCAGCAGCACTGTGAAGGCCTAAGTCGTTTTTAAATACATCTAAAACCCCATTCGATTATCGGCACTTGGAAGTTTTTTGCTACTGATCGTCCAAGTGCCGATTTAGGCTGTTTTTTTAGATGTTTTTCTGTTTCAATTATGAGCCCCTTATGATATAGGTTGATGTTATGTTTCTGAAAATGAAAAAAAAGTTACTGATACTTTGGAATTTGCTTCAATAGGAAGAGAATCCCAGAGAACTGGACCCACGTCATAAAATATTGAAGTGCAATATTTATTTAATCTGAAAGGATGTGGAGGAGACAGTGGCATAGTGGTTAGAGCTACAGCCTCAGCACCTTAAGGTTGTGGGTTCAAACCTTGTGCTACTCCTTATAACCCTGAGCAAGTCACTTAATCATTTCTTGTCCCATCTACATTAGACTGTGAGCCTGCTGGGACATATAGGGAAAATGCTCAAGTACCTGATTGTAAACCGCTTAATATACCTTGTTCAAGCGATATATCAAATCCCATTCACCAATATGATGGAAAGATAGAATATCCAGCAACAATATTTCTGTTGATCTTAATGAATAAATGGGATGATAAGTCTGAAGTGAAGCAGCAAACATAGAAGCTTTAATGAAAGTACATAAAAGGTGTAGGGTGAAGCAAGATGGCCGATTGCACTTTTGATTGTTTGCAGGTTTCCTCTTTTAACGTCTGCCCTCATATAAAGGAAATAAATAGAAAGTAAGCCTCCAGGTGGCTAAAAAGGCCTTACTATCTGCCTCAGTAACTGGTCCAATAGACTGACATCTGCAGCACTGTTCAGCTATTCTTCCTAGACCGTTGCTGTTTAAAACACCTAGAGTCCAAATAAAAAAATTATATCATCAATGGTTAAACTTGGGTCAGGTTCATCGATGATATATTTTTTATTTGGACCTCAACTTTGGATCAGTTGGATCATTTTGTGGATTAGTTAAACCTGGGTCAGGTTTTTTGATGAAAACTTGGAGCACAAAGAGGCATTTTCCCTGTGCCCTAGAAATGTCATTGAGTCTAGGGCTTCAACAGCTTCCTCTGAACCCCGCAGCAGGTACAGCGTCTGACTTGGGTGCAGGATCTTCAGTGATAACTGATGATGCAGCTCATTGCTGTGATGTCCTCTGATGGCAATGGAGTAACTCCCCTAGAAGGACCTCTGGGTGATTTGGAATTGGAGAATAGAGCAGAAACGCCAGAGGGCAGTTTCCCTCTGTTCAGTTGCTGAAATTTCTTTGGACTGGAAGACAGGAACTTGGTAATTTTCATTTCTAGCTCAGACGCCTATTGAGGAGATCTGCAAGGCTGCCACTTGGTCTTCGGTTCATACCTTCAACTCTCATTACTGTCTTGATGCCTTTTCCAGGCGCAACGGCCAGTTTGACCAGTCGGTTTGCCTAAATTGCCAACTTTCCCTCAGTTCCTTTTTTGGTTAGCTTGGAGGTCACCCACATGTAGAGAATATGCTGCTTGCTTGTCCTGGGATAAAGCACAGTTACTTACCGTTACAGGTGTTATCCAGAGACAGCAGGCAGATATTCTCGCAACCCTCCCACCTCCCCGAGATTGGCTTCTTTGCTAGCTATCTGAACTGAACACCACGAGGAGGGAATGCGCCCTCTCGTGGAACAGGAAGGCGCACGTATGCTTGGGCAGTACTAGCAAACTTTGAGATCTTCAATCAAGTTTGCTTGAAAAGCTGTCCGCGATGGGGCTCCGTGGATGACGTCACCCACATGTAGAGAATATCTGCCTGCTGTCCCTGGATAACACCTGTTACAGTAAGTAACTGTGCTTTCACTTCTGAAGGCCAAAATCCTGATAAAAGTCAGATGGGACCAAGAGGCCGTTTGCTCCAGGATCTATCCCCAGGGAAGGCAAGCAAGTTGGGAATGTCTCCATACACTACCATCCTTCCATGTCTTATTGCTTAAAACCAAAAATATTTGCACTATCACCCAGGGTCCTCATAGCCTAGATCAGTGGTCTCAAACTCAAACCCTTTGCAGGGCCACATTTTGGATTTTTAGGTGCTTGGAGGGCCTCAGAAAAAATAGTTAATGTCTTATTAAAGAAATGACAATTTTGCATGAGGTAAAAACTCTTTATAGTTTATAAATCTTTCCTTTTGGCCAAGTCTTAATAATAATATTGCAATTTATAGCTAAAGAGACGTATGATCAAGAAACTGTTTTATTTTACTTTGTGATTATGATAAACATACCGAGGGCCTCAAAATAGTACCTGGTGGGCCGCATGTGGCCCCCGGGCCATGGGTTTGAGACCACTGGCCTAGATGTTGTTGGAGCTATGATAGTTTTTCCAGTAGGGTATTGGAGCTTTCTGTCTGTTAGGAAGTGTTATAATTTTAAATGTAGGAGGTTTGCTTTCAGGTAAGAGGGCAACACCTTAGATGCCATCTCATGCCCTTTCCAAAAATTGCTTGCAGACTTTTATTTCATAAGGTCACTTGACTCCTGCTTAGGAGTTTAACAGAGATTTCTATCCTGCAACTGCTAAATATTAGCTAAACCTTTTAGAATCTGGTTTAAACCAACTCTATTAAGCATCATCATAGTAAAGCAGTGTCCTCTAAGGTACCTCACTATTTAGGTGCCATGTCTGGGTGTTCAGTCCATCACTTTGCAGACCCCTCCCAGGTCCAACAGGGCTTGTTCTAGGCGTTTTTGACTTGGACGAAAATGTGGTATAAAGATGGACGATTTAGCAACTTGGATGATCATATCGGCAGGACGTATACGTAGACGATTTTCGAAACGAAAAAAAATTTGGATGTATTTTTCGAAAATGTGTCCTAGGTTGTTTTTTACTTTGGGTGACTTAGACGAAAACGGACTTAGACGTTCCTTTCGATTATGCCCTCCACGTGTATAGCCCTCGATGGAAACTGTCCCAACTTTGTTGGTTGGGCTGAGAACTTTTCAATGACCCTTGTATATTGATCAAAACTGGATAAAGACCTGGTTATGGAGAAGTAAACTGAAAAGGATGAGAAATTCAGTTACAGCCCAGGATAGTAGATTACAGAAATAAAAGGGTCAAAGCAAGTGTGATAGTTTTTTCTGTATGATAAAACAGATAATGCCTCACTCAAATATTTTGTCACATTTAAATCAGTCACTCAGCATAACCAATGGAAGGAAAATGCCTCATAGAGCATATAGGCTATTCAAAGGCAGAAAAAAATTTCCACTTTTATCAGAAAATATTGTTGTAGCAAACAATTCAAAACTGTAATAATAAAAAGCACTGCCAATACTTTTCTGTTTTGCTATTTTCAAAGGACCATCTCTAACAACCGCTGCCAGCTATTTTGTGGTAAAAATCCACTGCTTCAGAGAGTCATGAGTGCTCATTTCTTTAAAGGGAAAGATCATTAGTCTTTGGAACCCTGAAGAACAAATGCATAGCAACTACTTCAGACAGCACAGGGTGCCCACATAAAAAAAATAAGTGGAATGTAACTTGCTAGAAGAAGTGGTCGAAGCGAGCTACAAAACCAACATCACAGGATGTGAAAGGTAGCGTTGTCAGAGAACTGAGATAAATTTTGATTGTAAATCCCTTGAATTTCAGCATACCACAGTCACCACCAGGCCATTTTGAATTGTGCAAAATGGTGGAGAGAGTTTACATGCTCCTGGCCTTAGCCAGCTCCATTTCCAGTGAGGAACAAAATTGACATTAATAGACAAACATAACTCATCAGCAGGGTAGGGACTTGCAACCAATAATAGAGCTGAAGTGGGAGTTGAATGAGGGTCAGTCTAGAGTTCACTGCATGTGACCACTGACTGAGCAATGGTTAAGATGTGGTCTCTTGTCTCTTCTCGGTATTCAGGTAGAAACAGTATAACAGGTAGAAAACAGTATAACAGGTAGAAAAACAGTAATGCTCTGAAGGGAGACTGATTATATACATAAGAATAGAACCCCCCCCCCCCCCCAACCTTTTAACAAAGGCACATCCCAGCATAAGTAAATTCCCAGCAAATTCAGAAAAAAGAAGTTATGTAGAGATCTGTATTGGATCCCGAAAGATACGAGTGTGAACCTGTTCACAGTCCAGTGTACTAAGCTAGTAGTGAATGTTCCAGAATGGGCACGGAAAGGTTCAAGAATAGATCTAAAATTATAAAGTGAGACCCCAGTGAAGGCAAAGAAAGCCAGAAAAAAAAAAATCATCCTAAATAGGATGTGTTTTGGCCTCCTCTTCTCTTACAGCCACTCCAAAGCCTTTGAGACCTTTAGAATAAAGAAGTAGATGAAGATGGAGGTTGATCTTGACTTTGTCCTTTTGACATTAGTAATGGCTGGTAGGGTAAGATATTCCAAAAGAAAAATTGTGAATATCTCCTGGACTACATTATTAGCATTGATGGTACAGTGGTAGACATGCTGTGTTGAAGAACTTGGCTGGTCCTGCTAAGGGAACAATCAGTGAACTATCTTATATGGTATTCTCCATCTTCGAGGCTTAGCGGAGAATGTGGATGAACCAGACAGTAAAGAAAAGAAAGGTGGTCCACTTTAAAGGTTCTACATCGATAGTAGATCTCTCTGGTAAATAGAAAAATGTGGGAGGTGATCCAACTTAGCAGGCTCTACACCCAGATTGGATCCCTCCATCAGAGCCCAGGTAATGTAATAAGCAGAGTTGTTGTGATGGGGGAGATGGACGATCTATCCTAACTCAGCCTTTACTTTTAATGGAGCTAGTATGAAATAATGATAAACAGATTTGGCCATTCTTAATAAGCTCTAAACCATGAGGAAACACACCCTATGTACTGCAGTGTTATATTGCACAAAGAAAAGGTGATCCCACCTTAAAGACACTACATTCATTGTGGATCCCTCCAATAGCTCTCAGTGGTGCTATCAATGTGAGTATGCGCAGCAGAGAACAATGAATAAGAGTCCCAGTTTCAAAGTGTAGATTATGGAGAAGTTGATGATCCAGTTCAGTAAGACCAGTATCCACAGCTGGAAGTCGGGAAACTCTCAGTAGGGTATGAGGGTTGACGAAAGTCATTCTTGCTGGAAGCAATACTAAGAGAAAAAGAGTGCATCCTGAAGAAGAGTACAGAAGCAACTGAAGAAGTGCTGTAGGAAGTTTATCATAATCTAAAGCAGTGGTTCCCAACTCTGTCCTGGAGGACTGCCCACCAGTCAGGTTTTCAAGATAGTTCTAATGAATATGCATGGAGCAGATTTGCATGTCTGTCACCTCCATTATATGCAAATCTCTCATGCATATTCATTAGGGTTATCCCAAAAACCTGACTAGCTGGTGGTCTTCCAGGACAGGGTTGGGAACCATTGATCTAAAAGTTTCAAGGGTCTGTTCTGGGTTGAGTATTTGACTCCAATTTGAGAGTCAAAGCTTTTCCTTAGCTGTCTGATATACTTAAGAAAAAAGGAGGTGGATTTGAAGGGGTTCCATATGATTCTGGAGTAGATATTGGAGGATCAGTGTCAGTCGTGTGCGTGAAGACATGTCAAAATCAACATTTGGTACTTCAGAAGATTTTGGATTGAGAAACATCGAGATGTACTCTTTTGATGAAAGATAATGAATGGATTATGCCACTGAGTTGACCACTGACTCATGGCAACATGCACAGTGAGGAATCCACCTTGTGATGTTTCACAGCAGAATACAGGAGTGGTTTCCCATTGTCTTCTCCTGTGCTGTGTGTGGTTCCACTGTTTCATCCAGGTACTAGCCAGGCCTGACCCTGCTTAGGTTCTGATGTTAAGAGCAGGCCTACTGAGGGCAGCCAGGCCCTAGACTCCTGGTAGCAGTGGATCTATGACATCAAGGAGAAGTAAAATCAGTACCATGATGAAGCTCCCTTGTCATGAGATTTCAATGTTCATAAATGCTTTGATGAAAAAAACTGGAGTCAGTACCTGTGGGCTATGTTCAGCATAGGCCGGTACCAAAGGATTTGATGTTAGCATCGGTGCTGCATGCAACTTGAAAATGGCACCAATTTCTCCTCTGAAGAACTCCTTCAGTTGATTCCAGAAGGAATGCACCAGTATCATTGGCTCATCGCACTGGTACTGCTGATGTTGTAGAGGTTACTCAAGCATTATATAATCCTCTGATATTGGACAAAGTGAAGAGATGCACCAGTACCATATGACATCAAGTTGGTACCGTATGTGCAGCGGGGTGTCAAAATGTTGATACCTAAAATAGGCAGCATGCTTCAGAATTGACCTGCATCGAGAAATGATAGCATCGATGAAAGACATGCAAGAGACTCGGTGCTGAAAATGTCCACGACACTGGAGAAGATCTCGATGTATGAAGAGGAGGCACCAGTACTCAGGACCAGATTAAAGGGTAGGCACAGCAGGCACATGCTTTGGGCCCAAAAACACCAGGGGGGCCCGCTGGTGTGGTGCTATGACCAGGGCCGACGTTAGGGGAGGGCAAACAGGGCAGCTGATCTGGGCCCCACTATCTAGGCATCTCTTCCCCTTGTCGAGCCATCTCCTTCCCTTCCCTTCCCTTCTCCTTCGCGGTGCTTTTCCAAACCAGTTTTCTCTCTCAGAGAGGGCCCTGATGCGGCAGTCATTTTCACTAGTTGCACGTGCGTGGCTGCCCAGAAGCTTGTCCTCTGATATGATCCAGCAGAAACCAGAAGTTGGGTCAGAAGAGACATTTCGGGGTAGCCGCATGAAACTAGCGAGAACGGCTTTCCCGTCAGGGCCCATCTGAGAGAGAACTTTGGTTTTGGAAAGTGTCTGTGAAGGTGAGGGGAAGGGAGATGGCCGAATAAGGGGAACAGGTTGAGTTGTGCTTTAGGTTTATTGTGTGGAGAAAGAGAGGGGCTGAATGGATGTGGGGGGACGAGTGAGAGAGGGGGGACAGATGCTGAATGGAAAGGGGAAACAGACTCTGAATAGAAGGTGGGGTGAAAGGGGAGTAGACGCTGGAAGGAAGTGGGGAGGAAAGAGAAAAAATGGAAGGGGTGAGGAAAAGAGTTAGCAAGCTGTAGATAGACACAATGAAAGAGGGAAATTGAGGACTGAAAAGTAGGAAAGAATTTAGACAGAGGCAGAAAATAAATTGAGAAGGAAAACCAGGGAAGAAAAGGAGGAAGGCAGAGGAGTGAGAGATGCCAGAGCATGGCGGGAAGGGCAGGAAAGGAGAGATGCTAAAATCTCCTGAGAGAGAGAGAGATGGAAGGGAAGAAGACAGAAGCCTAGTAGATAGATGCCAGATCAATGGGAAGGAGAGAGAGATGGAATGGAGAGGCAGATAGTTTCTGGAAGAGGCAGAGAGGGCAGACAGTGGATGGAGGGAAGAGAATGATGAGAAGATGAGGAAAGCGGAAACCATACATAGATAGAAAAAAAATATATTTATTTATTTTTTTTGCTTTAGGATAAAGTGTTATTGTAGCTGTGTTGACATGCGTTTATAAATAGAAAATGGAAATAAGGTGATCCTTTTTATTGGACTAATTTAATACATTTTTTCCTAATTCAGAGACCAAAACTCCCTTCCTCAGGTCAGGACAGGGATACTGTAAGAGCAGTATAGTTTACTGACCTGAAGACATAGGTTTTAACCTCTGAAAGTTAATTGAGAAATGTATTAGTCCAATAAAATGGCGAGCACTAAATTTTATTCCCGCCATGCCCCATACCGCCTGCCTACCCAAATGCAAAATATAAATTGGTGGGCTTCCCAAAGCCCTGCTGGCTGAAGATCTCTTCCGCTAGGAAGGAAGGAGGAATTTGTTCAGAAATGTGTGGGGGTTGCTTAGAAGAAAAACTATACATTGGCACTGGTATGGTAATCTTTGTTGTTTGTTTTGAATTTTAAAATAAAAGAAAAAAAATCAATCAATCAAGTAGAAATAAAGAAGTAAATAAGAAAACAGATAAATAAATGGGGATGGGGCAAGGTGCCCAGTGTACTTGTGTGGCTAGGGCCCCTCAAAGAATTAATCCTGCTCTACTGGTACCCCATGTTGCTAGCTGGTACAGAAGGTGTAGCAGGAGTCAAAGTGTGGTTGCCTCAATAGATACTACACTTCAGAAATGATAGCCTGCATCAAAGAATGATGGTGTCGATGAAAGGCATGTATCAAGAGACTTGATTCTAGCTATGCCAATGACACTAGTCGATGTCCACCAGTATCGACAGGGATCAGTACTACAGAGAAGTCCAAGTTTCTGGAAATCTGACTCCAGGTCTAAAATTTCCTATAAAAAATAATTATATGTAAAACTAAGAAAAAACATTCTGAGAGTTTGTTGTTTTTTCTTGGTGGGGTTTTTTTTGAGCCTGACTCAGAACCAGAAGGAGAGGATGATACAGAGGTGGAGTAAATAGAAAGCTGAAAAGCCATTGATGTTGTTGGTAGGGGCAAAGGATTTAAAATTGCCTAAAGGTCCCTTCACACCAAAACTTATTTTGTTTTAAAGAAAATAAAGTGGAAAATAAAAACAATGAAGAAGTAAGTAAAATAACAGTAAAAATGAAAAAAATGAAGCGGGATGGCAAATTCAAGGGAATGAAGTTCATATATGTCTTCTTCACTCTGAGGAAAATGAAAAACTGATGACCTCGTGAGTTGGCATTGTGCAGGAAGATACTCGCGCATGTGGGCAGCCTTGAAGTTTTGCTAAAAGCTTAAAGTGACCATACATTTTACCACTGCCTCCATGGATTACGTCACCCACGTGAGAATATGCTGCCTGCTTGTCTAAGGATAAAAAAAACCTTCCACTTTAACAAAAATATTGTTTTAGCAAATAATTCAAAACAGTAAGAACATTAAGCTAAGTGCTTTATATTTTCAATGGTCCATCACTGACAACAGTTGACATTTCACAGTAAAAACCCACTGCTTCAGGAAGCCAGGACCAAATAATCTTTTGCATCATGAGTGCTTTATCACAATGAGATGAGCACTCATGACTCTCTGAAGCAGTGGATTTTTACCACAAAATAGCTGATAGCGGTTGTTAGAAATGGTCCTTTGAAAATAGCAAAACAGAAAAGTATTGGCAGTGCTTTATATTATTACAGTTTTGAATTGTTTGCTACAACAATATTTTCTGATAAAAATGGAAATTTTTTTCTGCCTTTGAATAGCCTATATGCTCTATGAGACATTTTCCTTCCATTGGTTATGCTGAGTGACTGATTTAAATGTGATGAAATATTTGAGTGTGACATTATCTGTTTTATCATACAGAAAAAACTATCACACTTGCTTTGACCCTTTTATTTCTGTAATCTACTATCCTGGGCTGTAACTGAATCTCTCATCCTTTTCAGTTTACTTCTCCATAACCAGGTCTTTATCCAGTTTTGATCAATATACAAGGGTCGTTGAAAAGTTCTCAGCCCACCCAACAAAGTTGGGGCAGTTTCCATCGAGGGCTATACACGTGGAGGGCATAATCGAAAGGAACATCTAAGTCCGTTTCGTCTAAGTCACCCAAAGTAAAAAACAACCTAGGACACATTTTCGAAAAATACATCCAAATTTTTTTTCGTTTCGAAAATCGTCTAAGTATACGTCCTGCCGATATGATCGTCCAAGTCGCTAAATCGTCCATCTTTATACCACATTTTCATCCAAGTCAAAAACGCCTAGAACAAGCCCTGTTGGACCTGGGAGGGGTCTGCAAAGTGATGGACAACATCCAGACATGGCACCTAAATAGTGGGGTACCTTAGAGGACACTGCTTTACTATGATGATGCTTAATAGGGTTGGTTTAAACCAGATTCTAAAAGGTTTAGCCAATATTTAGCAGTTGCAGGATAGAAATCTCTGTTAAACTCCTAAGCAGGAGTCAAGTGACCTTATGAAATAAAAGTCTGCAAGCAATTTTTGGAAAGGGCATGAGATGGCATCTAAGGTGTTGCCCTCTTACCTGAAAGCAAACCTCCTACATTTAAAATTATAACACTTCCTAACAGACAGAAAACTCCAATACCCTACTGGAAAAACTATCATAGCTCCAGCAACATCTAGGCCAGTGGTTTCAAACCCATGGCCCGGGGGCCACATGCGGCCCACCAGGTACTATTTTGAGGCCCTCGGTATGTTTATCATAATCACAAAAGTAAAATAAAACAGTTTCTTGATCATATGTCTCTTTAGCTATAAATTGCAATATTATTATTAAGACTTAGCCAAAAGGAAAGATTTATAAACGATAAAGAGTTTTACCTCATGCAAAATTGTCATTTCTTTAATAAGACATTAACTATTTTTTCTGAGGCCCTCCAAGCACCTAAAAATCCAAAATGTGGCCCTGCAAAGGGTTTGAGTTTGAGACCACTGATCTAGGCTATGAGGACCCTGGGTGATAGTGCAAATATTTTTGGTTTTAAGCAATAAGACATGGAAGGATGGTAGTGTAAGGAGACATTCCCAACTTGCTTGCCTTCCCTGGGGATAGATCCTGGAGCAAACGGCCTCTTGGTCCCATCTGACTTTTATCAGGATTTTGGCCTTCAGAAGTGAAAGCACAGTTACTTACTGTAACAGGTGTTATCCAGGGACAGCAGGCAGATATTCTCTACATGTGGGTGATGTCATCCACGGAGCCCCATCGCGGACAGCTTTTCAAGCAAACTTGATTGAAGATCTCAAAGTTTGCTAGTACTGCCCAAGCATGCGTGCGCCTTCCTGCTCCACTAGAGGGCGCATCCCCTCCTCGTGGTGTTCAGTTCAGATAGCTAGCAAAGAAGCCAACCTCGGGGAGGCGAGAGGGTTGCGAGAATATCTGCCTGCTGTCTCTGGATAACACCTGTAACGGTAAGTAACTGTGCTTTATCCCAGGACAAGCAGGCAGCATATTCTCTACATGTGGGTGATCTCCAAGCTAACCAAAAAAGGGATGGAGGGAAAGATGGCAATTTAGGCAAACAGATTACGCAAAACTGACTGGCCAAACTGGCCGTCGCGCCTGGAAAAGGCATCAAGACAGTAATGAGAGGTGAAGGTATGAACCGAAGACCAAGTGGCAGCCTTGCAGATCTCCTCAATAGGCGTGGTTCTGAGGAAAGCGACAGACACCGCCATCGCTCGGACTTAATGCCCCGTGACCCACCTGGCAGCGAGAGACCAGCCTGAGCGTAGCAAAAGGAAATACAAGCAGCCAACCAGTTGGATAAGGTGCGCTTGGAAACAGGATGGCCCAACTGATTAGGATCAAAAGATATGAAAAGTTGAGGTGCCACCTGATGAGACTCGGTGCGGCGCAGGTAAAAGGCCAACGCCCTCTTACAGTCAAGAGTGTGAAGCGCCACCTCACCAGGATGAGAGTGGGGCTTCGGAAAAAAGACCGGAAGAACAATGGACTGATTGAGGTGAAAGTCCGAAACCACCTTGGGCAAGAACTTGGGATGAGTAAGCAGGACCACCTTGTCATGATGAAATACAGTAAAAGGCAGGTCCGCAACCAGAGCTTGCATTTCACTGACTCTGCGGGCAGATGTGAGCGCGACCAGGAACACCACCTTCCAAATGAGATACTTCAGATGAGCCTTTGCAATGGGTTCAAACGGCGGTTTCATCAATTGAGCCAGAACCACATTAAGATCCCAAACCACCGGGGGGGGGGGGGGCTTAAGTGGGGGATGAACATTGAAGAGGCCCTTCATAAAGTGGGAAACCACCGGATGGACAGAGAGCAGTTTCCCATCAAGCGGCCGGTGAAAGGCAGCAATCGCATTGAGGTGAACCCGAATAGATGTCGATTTAAGACCAGACTGAGACAAGTGGAATAGATAATCCAGCACGGATGACAAGGAGGCAGAGAAGGGTTCCATACAACAGTCAGCACACCACGCAGCAAATCAGGTCCATTTCTGGGAATAGCATTGTCGCGTGGAGCTCTTCCTAGAAGCCTCAAGAACATCCCTAACCGACTGAAAGAAAGCTAAGGAGGAACCAAGCTGTCAAATGTAGAGACTGTAGATTGGGATGCAACAGTGAACCCCGACTCTGAGACAGCAGAAAAGGAAAAACAGGAAGAAGGAGAGGCTCCCTGACACTGAGCTGGAGGAGCAGGGAGAACCACAGCTGCCGGGGCCACTGAGGAGCTATCAAGATCATGGTGGCATGGACCGACCTGAAGTGTACCAGAGTCCTGAGAATCAGAGGAAAGGGAGGGAACGCATAGAGGAACCTGCCCATCCAATCAAGAAGGAAAGCATCCGCCTCGAGACGATCTGGGGAGAACATCCTCGAGCAAAATCGAGGCAACTTGCGATTGAGGGGCGAAGCGAACAGAGAAAGACCTGCCGCAGTCTGAGAATGGAGCGACCATTCATGTGGCTGAAGAAGGCAATTCAACTTGTCCGCCAGACAATTCTACGCACCCTGGATGTACACCGCCCGAAGAAAGATGTTGTGGTGCAACGCCCACTGCCAAAGACGAAGGGCTTCCCTACAGAACGAGAGGGAACCCGTACCCCCTTACTTGTTCACATAATACATTGCCACCTGGTTGTCCGTACGCACCAGGATGACGCAATCCTGTAGCAGATGACGAAACGCCACCACTGCATTGTAAATGGCCCGGAGCTCCAGAAGATTGATGTGGCAGCGACGGTCCGCACTTGACCAAAGACCCTGATTCCAAAGGCCGTCGAGGTGTGCTCCCCAAGTGTACGCCGAGGAATCTGTTGTCAGAACCTTCTGATGCGGGGGTGCGAAAAAGAGCAAACCCCTCGACAGATTGGAAGAGTTGGACCACCAATGGAGTGAGCGTTTCAAGGAGGGAGTCACCGCAATGTGTTGTGAAGCGGGATCCCGATCCTGCCACCACTGAGATGCAAGGGTCCACTGAGGAACACGAAGATGCAACCTGGCAAACGGTGTGACGTGAATGGTGGAGGCCATGTGGCCCAGGAGGATCATCATTTGCTTGGCTGAAACCGAAGACCTCTGTAACACCAGCTGACTCAGTCACAGGAGGGCGGCCTGCCGAGGCACAGTAAAAACGATTGGAGGCGGAACATGTCCAGCACTGCCCCGATAAACTGCAGGGACTGAAAGGGGTACAACTGGGACTTGGGGAAGTTGATCTCGAATCCCAGACGCTGAAGGTAGATAATAGTCTGACAGGTCGCTGAAATAACCCCCTTCCTTGACGGAGCTTTGATAAGCTAATCGTCGAGGTACGGGAAAACCTGAAGGCCCTGCGACCATAAAGCCGCCGCCACCACCACGAGGCACTTTGTGAAGACTCGTGGGGACGAAGCCAGCCCGAATGGGAAGACCCAATACTGCAGATGAAGGCTTCCCACTTGGAAGCGAAGAAACCGCTGAGAAGTCGGGTGGATCAGAATGTGAGTGTAGACTTCCTTCAGGTCCAGGGAACACAACCAGTCCCCCTCGTCCATCAAGGGATACAAAATGGGAAGCAAAAGCATGCGGAACTTCTCCCGAACTAGGAACTTGTTCAACTGCCGCAGATCCAGGATAGGGCGAAGGTCCCCGGACTTTTTGGGAACCAGGAAGTACCGGGAATAAACCCCGGAGCCCCGTTGACCAAGGGGAACCTCCTCCACCGCCCTTAGGCGAAGGAGGGCATGCACTTCCTGAAGTAGTAGGGGAAGTTGCGCCCTGTCGCAAGGAGACTCTCCCGAGGCCTGTCCGGTGGCAAAGCCCGGAAGTTGAGTGAGTACCTCTCTCGAATGACGGAGAGGACCCAAGAGTCCGCAGTAATCTCCACTCAGCGCTGAGAAAAGGCGCGGAGACGTCCCCCAATAGGAAGAGGGGGAACCCCCAAGGCGGAGGAGGCCAGCCCCCTCCCGCCGGGCCAGTCAAAAGGACGGCGGGGGCTTAGTCACCGCAGGGGTTTGAGACTTAGGAGGGGCCCTATGCTGTTGCGGAAGCCGAGGAGGAGGATGAGAAACACCGGCGTGGACTTCTGGGGATATCCCTGGAGAGGTAGCCGGTAGGACTTGGGCGGAGCAGGCTTTGCCTTAGCACGGACCAAGGAAGCAAAGGAGCGTTTGTGTTTGGAGAAGCATTTCATGGCAGCCTCGATGGAATCATCGAACAGCTCATTTCCCAAGCACGGAAGATTGTCCAACCGGTCCTGCAGGTTGGGATCCATGTCGACAATGCGGAGCCACGACAGGTGACGCATGGCCACCGCAAAGGCCGAGACTAGAGAGTTGCGCGGGGACAGAAATCCCACCCGTCCCCGCCAAAATCCCACCCGTCCCCCGTGAGGAATCCCACCCGTCCCCGTGAGGAATCCCCTCCATCCCCACCCATCCCCGTGAGGAATCCCCTCCGTCCCCACCCTTCCCTATAAACTTCAGAAATAGTTATTTTATTTAATTATGCTACTGAATTAAAGGCTCTGGTAGAGACCCATTTACAAATAAGCAAAGAGACTTTATTAATTTGGAAATATTAATTGGGAAGAATTTATACTTTGTAAATGGGTTTCTACCAGAACCTCTAATGTAAATATAAAATATAAATACTCAGCTGATGAAAACCCACAAGCTGTCAGCTGAGGACTTCCTTTGCAGTTGGCTGGGGGCCCCTTTTGCCAAGCTTGGCAGGCAGCAGTAGCGTCCCTGAGTCACAGATGCTGGCACCTCAGTGGCTCATGGATGCTGCCAGCGACTGCTGCGCTTGGTGGAGGGGAGTTCTGGCCATCTCTAGAGGAGGTCCTCTGCTGGTGGTGCTTGGGGATCCCCACCAGTCACAGCAAGGGTCAGCAAGTACTTCAACACTGTAGAAATAAAACCAGAAATGCATTTCCTTTTCTTTTGAACACAAAACAAAGACATCTGCCATATACATTTCCCAAAGCTAACATATTTTAGTCAATAAATTCCGTTTTTTACCTTTGTTGTCTGGAGACTTATTTTTCCATAAAGTTGGTCCCAGTTTCTTTTTTCCACTTTCCCATCTTCTGTAAATTCTTCTGTTGCTGTCCATTGGTTCCCCCTACCATGGTCCAGCATTTATCTCTTTCTCATCTTTCGTGCCTGTCCACCAGCTCCATGCCCAACATTTCTCCTTCTATCACCCCTCTCCAGCACCATGCCACATCTCTCCCTCCATTCCCTTCACCACTGTCCAACATTCCTCCCTCTTGTATCCCTTTCAATCTGTCCCATTGTTCCCTTGCCACATTTCTCACTCTCATCTTTTTCTTCCCTATCATATTCTGTACCTCTCCCTACGACCAAAAATTCTCCTCTTTCTTCCATTTGCCGTGTGTACACAACCATCTCTCTTTCCCGCTCATTGACACACCCACACCCAATTCTCACTTTCTATTCCCTCCCCCACCTCAGCATCTCCTTGCCTCCCTTCCTCTCTCCCCAGTTCATGACTTCTGTGTCCAAAAATGCACTCCCTTCCATCACTTCATTCGAGTCCAGATAACAGCAGGGGTTGGAGGCAGCCTGCAGCACGCCATATGTAGCCGACCCAGAAGTCTTCCCCCGAAGTTAGAGCTGACATCGGAGGGAAGGCTTTGCATCAGTCTGGCGGCGGCTGAGGTTTCAGGTGGGAGGGGGTAGATACTGGATGTAGGAGTTGAGAGGAGACAGACTGTAGATAGAAAGGGGGAGGGATCAGACACACTGGATGAAAGGGGAAAGATAAGACAAGCTGGAATGCCTGGGGAGAGAGAAAAAGAGATGATGGATGTAAAGAAAAGGTGAGGGGAGGAAGACATTGAATGGAAAGGAGGAGAGGGGGAGGATACAGATGGAAGGGAGGAAAGAGAAAGATGGAGCAGACGCTGAATAGAAGGGGGAGAAAGAGAAATGAAGCAGATGCTGGGCTGAAAGGGGGGAAAGATGGGCAATTGCTGGATGGAAGGGGGAGAAAGAAGGGTGGATGATGGATGGGATGACAGAGGGGGCAGAAAGGAGGAAGAGCGGAGATAGATCGGCATCCCCTACCGAGAACGGAACCAATTCTGCATTCCCAGCCTTTGTATGAGGGAGGTCTGGTGCCCCAGAGTAAGGAGACTTGCAGCCATAGAGCATGGGACCAGACTTGGGCAGCTCTGCTCTAGAGCATTCATTTTTGTCATTTCCACTTTTCAGCACTTTCAGGGAAATAAAACATCAAGAACAATTGCTGTTTTTTTACGATAACTGAAGTGCGGGAAAAGAAAAGGTGTTGCGAAGATCCTTAATTATTCAGGAAGCTCACGTGTGACATATTTGTTGTTCACTCATTGGATCCGTGCGCCGCTGTACATTAACGACAGCTCCTCTGCATGGTTTTGGGTTTTGATTTCCAATAAGAGTTTGCCTGATTTACAGGTAAAATACCTGCTTCTGTTTACCATGTTCTCGCTCCTCTCATTTTACATACCTGTACTTTAGTTGATGTATGCTGCGGATGGGCCTAAATTCTGGCGATGCAGGCATGTAGCTTAAATACAAGTCCAGCGTCGCAGCGGGAAACAGCCATGCTGAGCAGTGAGCTCAGCACGTACAAAGCTGAAAGCCTTGCTTGCTGATTGGTCCGGCGGCCCCGCCCCGCCGTGCTGTGCCGCCGGACCAATCAGCAAGCAAGGCTTTCAGCTGTGTACGTGCTGAGCTCACTGCTCAGCATGGCTGTTTCCGCTGCGACGCTGGACTTGTAAGCTGCATGCCTGCATCGCCAGAATTTAGGTAGGCCTGTTTTCATCCCCGTGGGCCAGGGGGCGTCCCCATGGGAGTCCCGTGGGCCAGGGGGGCGTACCCGTGGGAGTCCCGTGGGCCAGGGGGGAACCCGCGGGATCCCCGCGATCCCCGTTCCCATGCAGACCTCTAGCCAAGACCCTGGACGACAATTCAAATGCATCGTAGAAGGCCTGAAACATATACAGCCGAAGCTGCGACAGAGTATTCACAAGCTTGCGAAACTCTGCACAGCGCTTGGTAGGCAAATCGTCCTCGAAAGATGGCTGTAAAGGTAAAGTTATAATTCAGGACTTTGTTCGCCATCATAGAGTTCTGATACAGGGGTCTCCCAAATTTATCCATAGTCTGGCTCTCCCGGCCCGGCGGAACAGCCACATACACCTTGGAAGGGTGAGACTTCTTAAGGGTAGACTCTACCACCAAAGACTGGTGGGAAAGCTGAGCCTTTTCAAACCCCTTGCATGGCACCGTGCGGTACCGAGAATCCATTTTGGATGGAATGACCGGGATACCATAAGGGGTCTCCAAATTGCGAAAGAAAGTCTGTTGTAACACTGGATTTAAGGGAAGCCGCAGGGACTCCTGAGGAGGGTAGGGAAGTTCCATCTCTGCCAAATATTCCTTGGTATACTTGGAATCCGACTGGAGGTCCAAGTTTAACACTTTCCCCATATCCTGAACAAATCTAGTAAAGGAAGAGGGTCTGATCTCAGAATGCCTCACATGGGGAGTGGACGAACGAGACCTCAAGGCAGCAGAAAAGGAGGGAGAAGCCTCCCTAGAATACTGCGCCGGCATATCCGTATCCACCAGCATAGATACTGAGGAAGCCCGCTAAAAGAACGGGGGGGGGGGGGGGGGGAGTCGACGAAAACCTGTGCTTAGAAGTCCCTGGAGGGGAGGACCCTGGGGTCCGGGCCACTGAAGTCTGGCGATGCCTCCCTGGAGAACCACGCCCTGAAGATAAGCCCCGGGAAAAGGAGATAGGGTCCCCCGAGGCAGGCACCTCGCGGAGCGGGGTCCCTGACCGGACAGGCGACCGCAGCAGACTCGGGTCTGACAAGGTGAGGTCCGAGGGTTTAACGGACCCAGTAGAGCGAAGACCAGGAGACCTACCCCGCCTCAAGGGGGAGTCCCGGGAACACTTTGCGAGGCGCCTCGATCAAGGTTGGCTCGAGGGAGAAGTATGCCTCGATGGAAGGGGCGAGGAATCAGACGAGGACAGGCACCGAGACCGACACACTTTGCCCCGAGGAACCTCGACACGACGCTCAGGCTGGTCCACAGCACACGAGGTCGAGGCAGGCACAAGCTGAGCCAAAGTCGAGGAGAGCACCGAGGAGATGATCACCTTCAAAACCTCATCAAACATTGGCACCATGACCATAGAAGGCCAGATAGGTGCAGCAGTGCGTTCCACCGAGGGCAACCTCGAAGCAGAGTATTCCCGTATGGTGGAAGCACGCTTGGAGGATTTAGAGGGTGGTCTCGTCGAGGCCGGTGGGACTACACTCACCGCCTGGATGGCCAGAGACTCCAAGGAAGGCTTCTTCGGTAGCTGGACTGAACCTGAAGGAGGAAGAGGGGACTTACCCGCCGAGGCCTTCGAGGTCGAGGGAGACTTGCCCGGGGCCGAGGTCTTCGAGGCTGACGTCGAGACCGAGGTCGAAGCCGAGACTGGGGTCGAAGCAGGAGCAGCCTCCATGGCAAAGAGCTCCGCAATCCTGGCCCTACGACGGCAAAGAGCCCGAGGCTGGAGAGTGGCACAATGAGGACAGGAGTCCGTCGGGTGATCCGTACCTAGACAAAGAATACACCAGTGGTGCGGGTCTGTGATAGAAATAACCCGACCGCACTGGGAGCAGTCTTAAACCCGGTATGAGGTCAGGACATAAGTTTAATAGGCAGCCGCGGCCACGCGAGGCCAAGGCGAACCGGGAGCTCCTGGTCGCCGAGTCGAAAAAACAAAAACACACGATCGAGTCAGGAAAACAAGAAACAAACCGCACAGCGACTACCGAATAAAATAAAGAAGCCGCGGTGCTAGAAAGGCACTTAGAAAACGCAGAGAAGAGAGACAGGGCTTTCTGGCTCCATGGAAAACTAAGAACTGAAGACCACGAGGAGGGGATGCGCCCTCTAGTGGAGCAGGAAAGCTCACGCATGCGTGGGCAGTACTAGCAAACTTTGAGATCTTCAATCAAGTTTGCTTGAAAAGCTGTCCGCAACGGGGCTCCGTGGATGATGACACCCACATGTAGAGAATATGCTGCCTGCTTGTCCTGGGATAAGGAAGATATTACAAGTTTATTAAAAGTTTGATATCCCGCCTAATCAGGCTTCAAGGTGGTTTACATATTTAAAACAAAGGGGGATATATAAAGAATTAAACAAACGAACGTACTACAGACAAACATGAATTACAAAACAAAACACAGACTGGAACAGGAACAACAGGGAAAGAGGGGAAGAACTACATTATTCAGATAGAAAAGTATAGTTGGGGTAGGACATTAGGGAGGGAAAACTTAATGGCCGGCGTTAGTGCTAGTCAAAAATGCGTGTAAAAAGGACAATCATAGGTCAAAGGCATCTTTGAACAGGAATGTTTTTAAATTAGATTTGAAGGTGTTTAGTGAAGTATTTTCTCCACAAAAGACGAGAGATGATATCCAATACTAATCTGTCTTCTGATCTTCTCCTGAACTAAAAAGGTTAGTACCTGCCTGTTCAGGGCTGTTACAGATCTCATGTTCCCTGTTTTACCCAGGTTACAAAGATAATGATCACGTTTGGAAAGAGGGATCTACCAGGATGCTAGCTTCTCCTACCAGGTGTGTGGTTCTGAGAGTTGTACTAAACCCTGACAATTCCCTGATGAAGCACTGATTTGTTCCTCCTGGCTTATTCTGGTATATGATCACCTCACTGCTTAGCAGAATCTCAACTGAAGTACTAGACTTAGTTTGAATCCGGGAAAGTTGATTATTCTTAGTAACTGCAACCTTCAGTTACTGATTTCCATGTTTTTAAGTGCTCCAACTCAAATGCTCTCAAACATAATCCCCAGTTTGAGTAGTTATGCCATAACTGCAAATTGTTTTGTGATCCTGAAATCCAAGTTACTTCAGAAAGACTACTTCAGGTGGACCACTGGAATCTCTGCAAGTGGTACCGGACAGTGAAGTATAGAATGATAATCCTTTATAAGATCCATTACTCTCTTATCTCCAAAGAGATTGCCTTCACAGTATGACATGTATGCAAGTATAAACATCTTCAAGTCCTGAAGCTCAGAGCCAGCACAAGTGTAAAATCACAGCAGAGATTCTTCATATCCTAAGATTATAGATACACATATTTTTTCGTGCATCTCACAAGAAAGAGCACAACAACTGTCTGGAGTCTGGGAAGGTATGGTTCAAGATCTTAACTATAATTAGAGCATACCTGATCAGCAACACACTGTGATCTGCCACCTGATCAATAAGTAAGAATGTGGAAGATTCCACACACCTTCATATTCTTTAGGAATATCTAACTAATTTAAGGGGACCAGAAAGAAGTGTTCTGGATTCAACCTCAAGTGTAGCTAAATGAGAATAGGAGGCATTAAAGTTTTCTGTTCCAAATTCAGCTGACTAAGCATGTCTGGCCCTAAGACAAGCACAAAGATCTGAACTGAGATTAATGCAGACATGATTAATCCCAGAGTTGGAGGAAGGAACGTCTAAAAACAGATTGCTTGAGGCATCAAGCTTGTTGACGTGCTCAATTATGACCTTTTAGCTTCAATATTACGTTGAGCTCCACAGTGATCCTCTTGCCTACTTGGCATCTTAAAGAAGGCAGAATATCTATATACAGTATATGAAAAGATATCAGCTGCTGCCATGAATTAGCACAAAGCAACAGCTGCAATTCCTGGATAGGGCATCAATGTAGCAATATCAAGGGCATTTGCAACATCCTCTCAAACATTTGGGCCCTAGAAATGTGCCTAGTTTTCCTATGTCTTAATCTGTTCTGTTTTATGACAAAGCTTGAAGCCTACTCATCTGGGAATCAACAACTTTGGACAATATCTTAGCAGCTGAGTTGTCTCATGACATTTTCAGCAAACCTCATGATGAATATTGCATATCTTTTGTCTGCACCTGGAATAGAAGGTACTGACCTACATGGATGTTGTAAGGAAACAGTGGCATACTAAGAGGGGGGGCAGACTGCCCCGGGTGCAAGCATGAGGGGGGTGTTCCCGGCCTTGGGGTCATGGTCCGGGAACTTCCAGGAGGGGGAGAACAGCAGGCTGCGATCCCAGGGCAAGCAGGAGGTTTAATCATGGCTCTACCGCGATCCCTTGGGGGCTCCTGGCAGTGCTGAAGATGAGGCAGCAGTCCGGTTCCCCTAGTGGCAGCAATCAGCTGATTACTGGTCGCTGGTGAATGCTGGAGGATTGATGGCACATGCGCAGAAGAAGCCGGGACTAGGCCAGAGGCGTGGGAGCATGTCAAAGACTTTCAGAGGGTCAGGAAGAAGTTAGAAGGCAGCAGAAAGGTGAGCGGACCCCAGCTAGGTAAACCCTGGGGTCCAGAAGAGTTGTCGGGCCAAGGCCGAGACTTCTGACAGGGTGGGTTGCATCATGTTTTTCATATTGAAGGCGTGGGGTGGGGGGGGGGGTCAAAAAATGATGGGCCCTGGGTGTCACATATGCTCAGTATGCCACTGTAAAGAAAACAGACGATTTAAATTTTTTTCCTGCTCCCTTAAGATGACCTAAAGTAGTAATAAAAATTAGGACTCCATTTCAATTAAAATTAATTAATCGTGTTATGTTAATTATGCTATTTTGTTCCCACAGCAGCTCTTTGTCACTCTGGGCAAGTCACTTAACCCTCCATTTTCAGAGGCACAAGGACCTGCAGTGGAAACAAAAATAAACATATCCGTAACTGCATAATTAATGAAAACTACAAATTTTAATCAAAATGCAGCCCTAAAAAAATTAAACAATAAAAAATAATGAAAAAATAAGAAATATAAAATACAAACTGAAAAGTTACAAATTAAAGAATCTAAAATAGCATGCAGAATAACTATAAATAGACTTACATTTTTCAGAGCCTACTTCAGAAAAGCAAGTCTAGTAAAAATAATTCAATGTACAATAGTAAAAAAAAAAAAAAGCCACAAGAACGGTGAGGCAATCAACAAGAAAAAAAAGCCTGCCTAACTCTGCCAAAAACTAATACTGGCTTTTATAAAGCTGCGGTCATGGGTTGGTGAGGTAAATGCTCCAATGCTTATAGAATTCCTATGAGCATCAGAGCATTTACCTCATCGGTCCATGGTAGAAACTTCTACCGCGGCTTTGTAAAAGGAGCCCCAAGAGAAATTAAAAAAAAAAAAAAAAAGAAAGTTAAGAGGAAATTCCTCAAGAAGTACTGCAAGATGTTTAAAATTTATGGCAGAGAGAAAAAAGTGAGAGGAGCCACACGACCTGCTATGCATGGGAAGAAGCCTTTCCAGAAAATTTCATGTTTTGTTTGGTACAGATACATTCACTTGAGTTTTGTAAACCTGCTGTTCTTTAGAGAATAAATTCTGATCATCTCTCCCTCTCCCCACCAAAGGAAAACAAAGTGAAAACTTGATGCAGAAGTGCACTTACAGACTTAGTCATATAACTGTTAAATGTGCATCAGTAAAATCAGCATTGGAACAGATGTACTATAGAATAAAAGTGATATATTTATAAATATAATTACAATATCTACAAAGATAACTGAAATATCCTTAAACATTACATAAAGGAAGAACTACCCATTGGTTAAATCTTACGTCAGTATTTGATTTATAGAGTTTTAAAAAACAATTTTTCATTAAAAGTTTATTTCAAATAAAGCTTCTAGGGAAGAAAAATTGCTATGGGAGTAGAGTTTATCCAGGTTAAGAAAATATACATTTACATTTTTTCTGAAGTGTAAAATAAAAGCTCCACATTTTCCTGTCAAAACATTAAGCCTCTGTCGTAAATGTATTTTCTTTGTTGTACAGGATTATAAGACAAGGTGATGACATGTTAAGAAATAATTTACAAGGAAATGTTTTCCGACAAAGCTTTTCAATCAAAATATTTTGTATTTAAACATGACAGTATAACAATAAAACAAAAAAGGTGACTGCAAACAAACACAAACAATAGTATATGGATTCTTTTCAAACATAAATAAATGATTTTTTTTAATAGGCAGTAGGGCTCATGCTGATGACTAGCAGAAGTTACACTGCACATTGGCTATCTGGCAAAATGCTCTGAAGTATACAAATTTAGATGATCATTTCAAGACATCACACAGCTTTTTCATGTCTTCTTGATTAGACAATGGATATCCCATATTGCTCATACTATTACTTCAGAGGTACAAATAACTATATACATAAAGTTATATTTCACCATTGGGATATGATATTCTACTTGCTTTCCAACATTACTTGAAATCATCCACATGCCCCCCAAAATAAAAGTTTGACAGTATGGAAACAATTCAACAAATATGCAAAGATCGAGTATTACAGTCCTTCAGCCAAGCATGTTAAGTCATGCTGCTGATTTCATGATCAGAGTGCATAGAATTTTAATAGAACAAGATTGGAGTGGCTTTCAAAGTAATGTTGGATCCCTTGTCCATAATCCCAGTACATTTTCAAAGCTCATATGACAGACCCTATCATGCATTAATAATTGTTATTGCACAATACATGGAGGTCCTGGAACTTTAAAAAGGCTTAAAATGAAAAATGGAATTATTATGAAATTTCCTGACACCTGCATTAATACAGTATGACTAATAAAAAGCACATCAATTGCATGGACTAAACCAACGATCAACATGTGCCCCAAAAAGCACACTAGTAAAAATGCAGTAAAAAGGAAGTAGTCTTCCACGTCTTCCGGTCACTTCCAGTCAAAGGTTAAAGTTCAAAGACTGAATGATCAAAGTGCTCATTTATTCAGTAGGACTATCTTCTGCTAGATCACAAAACCATCATCAGCATGTGTCATCTTTAAAGGAAACAAGAAAATGGATTAAACTGTTGTGATGCTTATCAAGGACAGAGGTATATCAAAGAAACAGAAAGTCACTCTTTTGTATATACTGTTGCCTTTATATTAGAGGTTCTCAAACTGTGGGTCAGGAGCCCAAATGGGATCATAAAACCTGCCTATGGGGTCACAATTTAGGTTGGTTCTTCATAGGTGCATCATTATTCTGTATTTGGGATGGGGAGTATCATACAATTTTATTTGGCTATAATTATGGAGTAGCCATTAAAAGATTGGGAAGAACTGCTCTATATTACAGGGGCTTTGATCATATGTAATCATGACTTTTAAAAAGTTGGAAATATGCATTGCAAAGAAATGATTACGGATTATACAGTTGAAATCTATGAGGTACATAATTAAATTGAAAATACGTCTAAAAACCCGTCTAAATCGGTACTTGAATGATCAAAAAGACAGGTCGTCCAAGTACTGATAATCAAACAGGGTTTTAGATGTTATCTAAAACCAGCTTAAGCCTTTTGACTGCCTTTGTGCGCCCAGAACGAAAAGGTTTTTTTTTGGAGAAATGGGTAGACTTAGTTGTCCGGCAGTGATAATCAAAAAATTTAATAGGTTGCCTGGATGGCACTTATACATTTTGACATAGACCAAGTCAAAACAAGTATAAGTTCCAATGCGGCTGCCGCAATCAATTCAGTGGCCCAGGCAACCCATTCCTACCCTCCCCCCAGCAATGATCGCCGGCAGGAGCTATGCCCAATCCCTTCTGCCTGAATCTGCCCCAATCCCCCGCAACCTTCCCTGGCAGGAGGGATGCCCAATACCTCCTGCCAGACACCCCTGAACCCCTCCGCCAAGGTAGGCTGCCTGACCCCCACCCCCCAGCCGAACCCCCCCCACCCCACCTAGCCCTCCTGAATCCCCCGATGTAGAAGCTAAGTAGTTAACACTGAAATCAACCATACATGAAGCAACTAGCCGCTTCATAAAATCAGTAAATAAATGACAAAGAAACAATAAACCCCAATGGTTCACCGCGGAGATCTCGCACCTCATTAAGGAGAAGAAAAAAGCGTTTCTCTCCTACATGCGCACGGAGAAAAGAGAGGCAAAGGTAGAATATAGGACCAGGTCTACAGCGGTCAAAATGGCAGTTAGGGAGGCAAAACTTCGAGTTGAAGAAATTCTGGCAAAAAACATTAAAAAGGGGGACAAATATTTCTTCAGGTATATTAGTGACAGAAAAAGGAACACAGGCGGGATAGTACGCTTTAGAAGACAGGACGGAAGTTACGTGGAAGCAGATTCCGATAAAGCCGAACTACTGAATGAATACTTCTGCTCAGTCTTCACCTGTGAGGCACCGGGACATGGTCCGCAGTTGAAGGCAACACAAAGCACAGAAGACCCGTTTCAGAATTTTGAGTTCACACCAGGTGAAGTTTACAGTGAACTGGCAAGACTCAAGGTTAACAAAGCCATGTGACCAGACAATTTGCACCCAAGAGTGCTCAGAGAATTGAGCGATGTCCTGGCAAAACCGTTGGCTGAGCTATTCAATCTCTCCCTAAGTAAGGGGAAAGTTCCCCTGGACTGGAAATTAGCTAATGTTGCTCCTCTGCATAAAAAGGGTTGCAGGGCAGAGGCTGCGAATTATAGACTGGTGAGTCTCACATCAATAGTGTGCAAACTCATGGAAACACTAATTAAAAGCAAATTGGACACGATCTTGAATGAAGGGAATCTTCGGGATCCCAGTCAGCATGGATTCACCAAGGGTAGGTCCTGCCATCCAATCTCATCAGCTTCTTTGACTGGGTAACAGGAAAGTTGGACTTGGGAGAGTCTTTGGATGTTGTGTACCTGGACTTCAGTAAAGCTTTTGACAGTGTCCCACACCGCAGGCTCCTAAGCAAGATGGAATCGATGGGGTTAGGAGAGACACTAACTGCATGGGTCAATGATTGGCTGAGTGGCAGACTTCAGAGGGTGGTGGTTAATGGTACTCTCTCTAAAACATCGGCGGTGACCAGTGGAGTGCAGCAGGGCTCGGTCCTGGATCCACTCCTTTTCAACATATTCATAGGGGATCTGACTCAAGGGCTTCAAGGTAAAATAACACTATTCGCCGATGACGCCAAACTATGTAATATAGTAAGTGAATGCAGTTTACAGAATTATATGGCGCAGGACCTGCTTACATTGGAAAGTTGGTCCTCAACCAGGCAGCTAAGCTTCAATGCTAAGAAATGTAAGGTCATGCACCTCGGAAGCGGAAATCCATGCAGGACATACTTCTTGAACGGAGAAACTTTAACTAGGACTTCAGCAGAACGAGATTTAGGAGTAATCATCAGTGCAGACATGAAAACTGCCAATCAAGTGGAGAAGGCTTCATCTAAGGCAAGGCAGATATTGGGTTGTATCAATAGAAGTTTCGTCAGCCGAAAGCCTGAAGTCATAATGCCGTTGTACAGGGCCATGGTGAGACCTCATCTGGAGTACTGTGTGCAATTCTGGAGGCCACATTACAGTAAAGATGTGCGCAGAATTGAATCGGTTCAGCGGACGGCCACCAGGATGATCTCGGGGCTCAAGGGTCTCTCGTATGAAGAGAGACTGAACAAATTGCAGCTCTACACTCTCGAGGAACGTAGGGTGAGGGGAGACATGATCGAAACATTTAAGTACCTCACGGGATGTGTCGAAGTGGAAGATGATATTTTCTTTCTCAAGGGACCCTCGGCCACAAGAGGGCACCCGCTCAAACTCAGGGGCGGAAAATTTCATGGCGACACCAGAAAGTATTTCTTCACAGAGAGAGTGGTTGATCATTGGAACAACATTCCAGTGCAGATGATCGAGGCAGACAGCGTGCCAGACTTTAAGAATAAATGGGATACCCATGTGGGATCCCTACAAGGGTCAAGATAAGGAAATTGGGTCATTAGGGCATAGACAGGGGGTGGGTAAGCAGAGTGGGCAGACTTGATGGGCTGTAGCCCTTTTCTGCCGTCATCTTCTATGTTTCTTTTGTAGTTGGCCAGCTGGAGGGACCTTTCTAGCCTCCGGCCGGCAGGCCCACCTTCACCAAAATGGCGGGCCTTCCCCTCCCCAGTGCGTCATGGGATGCACCGAGGAGGGGCCAATCGGAATCTTAGGCAACTCCCAGCGCATCCCAGAATGCACTGGGAGTCAGGCCTAAGATTCCGGATGGCCCAGAAGCCTAAGGCCCCTCCCCACTGCATCCCACAATGCAGCAGGAAGGGTTTACAGCTTTATAAAAAGTACAATATTCAAATTATAATGTGAAATATTTGACAAAATGAATACAATACAACTAACACAAAACTTGATTATAAACAACATTTTTAGTTTCACCTCCAGGAGCAAGAACATATAAATTCTTGGGTGAACCCACCCTTGAGCAAGCAACATAGAGTTGACCATGGGAAAAACAGGGGGATCTTAAATCCACTCCATAGTATGTAATAGTCTGTCCCTGTGATTTGTTGATTGTGATAGAGAATGCAAGTCTCACTGGAATTTGCAAGCTCTTAAACTGAAAAGGAAGATGTGTTGCAAGTTTTGTTCAAATCGGGCAAGCCGTTTTTGCGTTGGCAGCTTTTTACAATTTTTCCATTGACATGAATGGGTGAAATCTGATTTTCTATTTGTAGCTCCGCCCACGTGTGCAGGTGGGCCGCGAGACCCCCAGAACATATCACCCCAGGTAGTGAGGGATCTGCATACCAAGTTTAGTTCAAATTGGGCAAGCCGTTTTTGCGTTGGCAGCTTTTTACATTTTTGCCATTGACATGAATGGGTGAAATCTGATTTTCAGTTTGTAGCTCCACCCACGTGTGCAGGTGGGCCGCGAGACCCCCAGAACATATCACCCCAGGTAGTGAGGGATCTGCATACCAAGTTTCGTTCAAATCGGGCAAGCCGTTTTTGCGTTGGCAGCTTTTTACATTTTTTCCATTGACATGAATGGGTGAAATCTGATTTTCTGTTTGTAGCTCCGCCCACGTGTGCAGGTGGGCCGCGAGACCCCCAGAACATATCACCCCAGGTAGTGAGGGATCTGCATACCAAGTTTCGTTCAAATCGAGCAAGCCGTTTTTGCGTTGGCAGTTTTTTACATTTATTCCATTGACATTAATGGGTGAAATCTGATTTTCTGTTTGTAGCTCCGCTCACGTGTGCAGGTGGGCCGCGAGACCCCCAGAACATATCACCCCAGGTAGTGAGGGATCTGCATACCAAGTTTCGTTCAAATCGGTCAAGCCGTTTTTGCGTGATCGCGGCACATACACACACACATACATACACACAAACATACCTCCGATTTTATATATATAGATTACGATAGGGATTGGATCTTGGGATTATAGTTTAAATATCATTCTTGTTCTTTAAAAGTACAAGTATTTCCAGATATTGTAAAAGCCAAACAAATGGGGAAGATGGTGGAAGCGCTGATAAAAGACAACATCGATGAAAATCTAGAAAGAAATAAACTGATGAAAACAAGCCAGCATGGCTTCTGTACGGGAAGATTGTGCCTAACAAACTTATTGCACTTCTTCGAAGGAATTAACAAACAAATGGACAAAGGGGACCCCATAGACATCGTTTACTTAGATTTCCAAAAAGCCTTTGGAAGGAGACGTACATAGATGGATCAAAAATTGGTTGGCGGGTAGGAAGCAAAGGGTAGGAGTGAAGGGCCATGAGTGGAGAAGGGTCATGAGTGGTGTTTCGCAGGGGTCGGTACTTGGGCCGCTGCTGTTCAATGTATTTATAAATGATCTAGAAACAGGGATGAAGTGCAAAGTAATAAAATTTGCAGACGACACCAAACTATTTAGTGGAGTTGGGACTAAAGAGGACTGTGAAGATTTACAAAGGGACCTGAACAAATTAGAAGAGTGGGCGACGAGATGGCAGATGAAGTTTAATGTAGAGGAATGTAAAGTCTTGCATGTAGGAAATGGAAACCCGAAGTACAGCTATACGATGGGAGGGCTGGTAATGGATGAAAATACCCAAGAAAAGGACTTGGGGGTAATAGTGGACAACACAATGAAGCCATCGGCACAGTGCGCAGCGGCCTCTAAGAAGGCAAATAGAATGCTAGGTATTATCAAGAAAAGTATTACAACCAGAACAAAAGAGGTCATCCTGCCATTGTATTGGACGATGGTGCGCCCGCATCTGGAGTACTGGTCGCCGTACCTTATGAAGGATATGGCGATACTCGAGAGGGTTCAGAAAAGAGCAACACAATTGATAAAGGTATGGAAAACCTTTCATATGCTGAAAGATTAGAGAAACTGGGGCTCTTTTCCCTGAAAAAGCGGAGGCTTAGAGGTGACATGTTAGAGACTTACAAGATCATGAAGGGCATAGAGAAAGTGGAGAGGGACAGGTTCTTCAAACTTTCGAAAACTACGAGAACAAGAGGGCATTCAGAAAAATTAAGAGGGAACAGATTCAGAACCAATGATAGGAAGTTCTTCTTCACACAAAGAGTGGTGGACACCTGGAATGCGCTTCCAGAGGGTGTGATAGGACAGTGTACGGTATCAGGGTTCAAGAAGGGATTGGATGATTTCCTGAAGGAAAAAGGGATAGAAGGGTATAGATAGAGGATTACTATACAGGTCCTGGACTTAATGGGCCGCTGCGTGAGCGGACTGCTGGGCATGATGGACCTCTGGTCTGACCCAGCAGAGGCACTGCTTATGTTCTTATGTTTTGATGTGACACAGGGTTTTAGCTTTGGGTGAATTGTTCTTTTGAAATTCCCATGCAAATGTGTGGTTAAATATATACTGTGACTTTCAAACCTATATTTTCTTCGCTCCCTCTCAGTTGACATTGTCTGAGTAATAATTTCATGGCTAATGGTAAGGTTCCTATGCATGCTGTAGCAGAACCCCAGCTATAGGGATGATAGCTCTTGTTTATCGACTCTTACATATTATGTTATGTCATATAATATGTGGCCTTATATCCTGCCAAATCATCTCAGAGCGGAGTTCTAGGCAGGTTACAGATTGCATACACTTTACACAGACTTGTATACATACCACCATTACAATGGAAGATTAGATTTCTACCTTCTATAATCTTCTGTTAGTCCCTGAAGAATTTCATATACTAGGTGTTCAATCCCAACCCACAATCCAGGAGCTGCAGAAATCCAAACACTTTTCTGAGCATGTGCTCCATTCCCCAAAGCCAAGTAACATACCTGAACAAATCCATGACAAAGGGGCACAGGGGAAGATCCTTAGTAACACCAACAAAGTCTAATTTGCTCTGCAAAACACAAAACAAGTAATAAACAGGCACCAAGGCAATCCAGCAAAACATTAAGGAACAATGTAGAACTAACCTGCTGCATGCAACAAGTACCCACAGGAGACAGCCTTCAGGAAAGCACACTCACAGAAGTGGAAAACTGCACAAGATCTGTCAGCTGGCTGGAAAGACGTCAAGCCTGCAAGGAGAACAATTCAGGCAGAAAAAAGCAGGCTATTCAACAACTGAGTGCATACAGAAAGGGTGGGTCATATGGAATCCTACAGGGAATAACAGAAAGAAGATTATCGAAGGTAGAAACCTAACCTTCCATTCTGTTACATCCCTTCCGGATTCCATACGCTAGGTAACGTACCAAAGCAAAGAGTCTGTCCTCAACACCGAGGTCCCAAAACCAGAATCAGAAAGAGCCGCCACAGCCACTCAGTAAAAATGGGTAAAAGTATGAAGAAAGGACCAAGTAGCCACCCTGCAAAGTTCATCAGGAAGAATCATGCGAAACTCCGCCCATGATGTAGCCACACTTCCAGGCGAGAGAGCCATAAGCGAAATTGGCGGCTGTTTGCCGTGGGTGAAGTAAGTTGCGGAAATGTCCATTCAAATCCATCAAGTGATTGAGGACTTGAACACTGGCCAATCACGGTGAGGCGCAGCATTCAGGAGAAAAAAGGTGATCAGACCACCAGAAAGCAGTAGTCCTCTCCAAATAGTGGAGCAAGACTCACTGGACATTCAACTTGCGTAAGATCCGGTCTTTGCTCTCCGAACCTATGGAACGAAATGCAGGTAAATGAACCTCCTGAAGGTTGATAACCACCTTTGGCAGAAAAGGTGGTACAATAAGGACAACTGCATTCTTAATATGGAGAAAGTCTTCCTGCACGAAAGAGCTTGAAGCTCCGATACGCGCCATGCCGAGACAATGGTGACCAGAAAGACAGTCTTGACTGTTAGATCCAGAAGAGAAGCATCCTTCAGTAGTTTGAATGGAGCCTCCTTAAGGCCCTACAAAACAATGTAAAGATTCCACGAATGGAAAGAAGAAGCAAGGGAGGTTGCAAATGAATTGCCCCTCTCAGAAACCTGGACACATCTGGATAAGTAGTAAGCGAACTAGTGCCTCCACGCGCTAACATGAAAGGCCTTCCACCTGAACTTCAAGGGAGACCACAGTGAAACTTTTTTTTGTGTACAGGCCTGCCTGAAGAAAAACTAGGACCATTTTAGCATAAGAAGCCTCAGTAGAGGGTTTCCTCGAGTACAACAGAGTCATGAGAACTACATCTGAAAACCATGCTTCATCAAGGCTGAGTGCTCAAAAGCCATGCCATAAGACCAAAGTACCATGGATTCTCCATGGGCACTGGCCCCTGACAGAGAAGGTATCGATGGAGCTGGAGTTTCACGTCCTGCTGATGATGGATGAGATCTGCACACCATGGGCAATGAGGCCAGTCTGGAACTACTAGCAACTTGGTGAAAGTGTGGGGCGCCTGTTGCTAGGCCAACGGGCAGAGCTAAGAACTGGAAATGCTGGTGCAGAACAGGAAAGAAAATGCAGAAACTTGCGATGCTCCGGATAGATCAGAAAATGGATTAAAGCCTCTGAGAAATCCAAGGATGCCAGAAACACTCATGTAGAGACAGCAGCTATCACTGTGTGCTCTTTTCATGCAGAAATGAAGAATCCACAAGAAGTGGTTGACCGAATGTAGAAATCCAAATTATCACAAAACCTCTGATGAATGTTAAAGGAGATCGAAAGATATAAATGTCCACAAAAAGAGACCTGCTCCTAAATTATAGCATTGCTCACAGCACCTCATGTTAATCTTTAATTATTTGTTTGAACAAATGAAGGTGAATAATCAGTTTCTGAGGAACAACCTCTGTAATCACTTAGGGTTTTCACCCTGGTATATCCCACAGACAACATGCACTGCAAAGCACATTGTGGGTATTACCCAAAAACATCACATATATTCACCAACATTTAAAAAAAATAAATATAAGAATCTGTGAATTGTCAAAAAGTGCTGTGTGCAATACAAAAACTTTCAATCATTCGATATATGTGTCGCTTTGTTCCCTCGAAAAAGGGAAAAATCAATTATAAAAGTTTAATCCATAATTCAAAGGATGAATTAACTTATCTGGAGATGATCGCAGCTATCCATGCAATATGACTGCCCTACAGAGACCCCTACTGCCATCCAACTATGCCAGCTATGCCATCTCCGTAATCCCGTGACCAAATATAGAGCCAGAATGGAAGGAGTAGCTGCCGAAGCCCGATTCATGTTCTGGAATGGGTATCATCATTCTGATGTCTTAAGAGATGTGGTAAAACCACCTGGTCCTGGACTCCTGGTCCAGCCAACCTGCCGGAGTCCAGAAACAAATCCAGAGGCAGGTAAAAGGGGTCTAACTTGTGCCCCTCTTGAATGATGTCCAGCATCCAACTGATCAAAGGAAATTTGAATCCACACCAGATAAAACTGAAAAGTCGGCCTCCGATATGAGGGAGCCCCACCTGATCCCCAGCATCATCGGATATTGTAGGTGCAGTTGCTGCACAGAATCCTGAGGCCTGAGGATGCCTGGAACTGGAACTGTTGGAATGGGGCATGTGAACATCTCTGGGAGGAAGAACCGGCGAATCCTTGACAATACCTGTGAAAGGAACAAAAGGCACTACAATCCCTTCTCGATGTCCAGCGAAACTTTCTCACAGGGAGAGACTTAGGACAGTGATTGGCCACACCGGCGAGGAGGTCATCTAGACCTCTACCAAAAGGAAACTGGCCCTGGAAATGTAGTCTGCTCAAAGAGACTTGTGAGGCAGTGTCCCCTGCCCAAAGACAGATCCGAAGGATTCAGCGCGCAGACACTGCCAAAGCAGAGACCGCATTAGGAACTTGAATGAGATCATAAAAGGGGTCCAACACATAATCCACATCATACATCACCAGTGGAGGACAGGCATGCATCTTCACAGGGGACGCACCGCACAGTCTTGAATGACAGGCTCGTGCTGGAAGGGAAGTGGCTGCTGCCGCTTTGAAACTTAAAGATGCCACTGCAAAAAGCTTTTCCCAACATAATGTCCACCCTGTGATGCAGAGAATCCTTAAGCATCACTCCCCCGAGGGAGGGCTGTGCGCCTGATAACATGCGCTACAGCGGAATCTACTTTAGGCTGATCACAATCTTGCTGAAATCAGGTGCCAGTGGAGAAAGCTAAGCACAGCATTAGAAAGCCGGAAAGAGCTCTATGGAGTGTCCCACCATGCCATAATCAGCCTAAGAAGCTGTGGATGGGATGGAAAAAGGGGAAAAAAAGTACATTAGAGCAGTCCATGACCAAAGCCTGAAGTGGAAGGTAGGGGATCCAATTTGAGCTCTTTCAAAACAGCAGCAAGGAAAAGATGGATAGAACCATGCTTATCTGCGTACAGAAGGGTCATCATCCAAATCCAGGGCAGCCAAAATGACCGTCCCAGAAAGAATATAGGCTGAATCCAAAATAAAAGCAGAGTCAGGAGATAGCAGGGGCATAATATCTGAATGGCAACTACTGCAATCGAGGTCTGCTACTGCAGGATGAGGATTCTTGAACAGGAAACTGCGCCACTGGCGCAACTGGCCTAGAAGGCCCCAACGCATCCACCAGCCCTGTTGAACAAGCTAGATCCGAAGAATACGCTGTCCAGAAAGGTCGAATAATTTCCGATGAAATGTCATACCTCGCAACCATGGCAGGGATCTGTTGAGACACACACGTCGCATCAAAAGAGTCTCTAGACTCAAAACACAGGCGTTTGGCGTCAGACTCCAGAAGGACCACTTTGTGATATTTTTTCCTCAAGGCACGGACCTAGTCTACCTCCGCAGCCCTAGAGTATGTGGAAGAGGTGAATTCCAAGGCTCCCACCCTCTCTCCCTGCATGCTACAGCACATGGTATACGGTCGCTGAACTGGCGCAATCACTGCACACATCCAGCAGATTAGGGGCTACAGAGTTTATTCCAAACAATTTTGTAGCAAATTGAGGGGCTTTTGAGGCAGAAATTAAAGGTTAGAAAAAAAGATTGTTTTAAAAATTCAAAATGGCTGCTGTCACAAATTTGCGCCAAAAACAAAACACAAAATAAAAAATAGCGATGCAATCCACAAGCCACCCCTAAGTTCCCATAGGAAATAATGGCGGGTTACTCACAGTTCTGTAACAGCAACTGAATGGAAGGAAAGGATTTTCTGCCTCAGAAATGTCTCCAAATGACTACAGCTGAAGATCTTCGGACTGACAGCCGGCCGGACACCGACTATGACCTCCGCCGCCCACAGATCCTCGCCACGCAGTCGGAGGCGGGAAAGGCAGCATGCACCTTGAAACCCAGGTGGATTTTCCTCCAGATACATACAGCCTATGCTTAAAACCTGTGACAAGGTCAGCAGGCAAGCAAACTCCCAGGGGAAGGGACCCCGAGTTTGGGAAGGGTGACACATAGCAGGCTGGCTCCACAGATCCACAAGAGTTTCTCTTTGAAGCAGCAGTATGGTACCGCGGGACTGCGTCCATTCCTCTGACAGGGGACCACCAGGAAGGGGTCTCAAGGCACTAAAGCCACCAAGGAAGCAAACTTTAAGCAAAAAAAACAACAACAAGAAAAGAAGCAGAGCTACTGCAAAAGACTTCTGCACGGATTGCTTGCAGAAACTGTAACTGTATGTTTACTAGCTCTCAGGCTAAGGGAGTGTAGTATGTGTTCAGAAAAGTGTTTGGATTTCTGCAACTCCCAGATTGCAGGTTAGGATGAACACCTAGCGTATGGAATCCGGAAGGGATGTAACAGAAAGCATATTATATGCATACAGTAAATGATAAAACATTGATTATACCTACAGTCAATGATAAAAAACGAAGTACATCCTTAAACAGATATTTCAGTAAACTTTGATTTACAAATAACATTTTCAAAAGGTAGTGGATTGTAGGTATCATTAGTGTTGTACCTACCGGTAGTTGTCTTTCAGGATGCAATCTAGATCGCACTGGGTCTTTGTGCCTGATTAATCCTAATGCCTATGGAGACCTTGGGGCTCATTTTCAAAAGAGAAAAATGTCCAACAAATGACATAAACCGGCACTTGGACGTTTTAATTGCCAAAACGTCCAAGTGCCAATTTTTTAAACTAATTGTTTTAGACATACTGAAGGGCATTCACCCTCCAGGACATCTAAATGTTAAGGGAGCATATAAGAGCAATGATTTGGGTGGGCTTAGCATTTGGTCATCTTGCAGGAATAATCAAAGTTTTTTCAAGACGTCCAGTGTGTCATTTAGATGTTTGGAGTTAGACCTATTTTAAAAGTGAATAAGGACCATAAAGGTACCAGATGACCACTGGAGAGATGAACGTATGCCCCCCCCCCCCAAGTTGTAAATGAAACAGTACATAACTGTCTCTAGAACAGCAGCACCTGGTATGGGAAAGCCTAGTAGAGCAGCACACAGGTGTCTTAAGTAGCCTGGTGGGTAAGCCAGTGAACCATAGAGAGGAGGACCTAGGCCCATAAGCTACTCTACTCACTACAGTTATGGTGGAAAATGTGAGCCCACCAAAACCTACTGTACTGCCATATACAGTCATGTGAAAAAAATTAGGACACCCCATGAAATATTCAGTTCTTTCTTAAGAAATGTTCACATATCAATGTTAAATCTTTGTTTTTGTTATTTATCTCTGGAAAAGAAAGTGATTAATTGCAGGTAAACAACAAAACTTTTCCTTGATTTACTCATGAAACAAAAGGTATCCACAAAAATGTGTATTCTAACTGAGGAATAAATTAGGACACCCCCACATATCCTCCCATTTAAAGTGGCTCAAATCACACACAGGTGTATCACATCAGGTGCACATGATTAGAACATCATTACTCAGCATTTTGAAGGACATTTGCCCTACTTAAACCTCAACTATTTAGTTTGGTGTACTCATGACAGCTGTGGTGAGAGTGAACACTATGGTGAGATCAAAAGAGCTGTCTGAGGCCTTCAGAAAGAAGATTGTAGCAGCTTATAAGTCTGGTAAGGGATTTAAAAAAAATCTTGAAAGAATTTGACATTAGCCATTCCACGGTCCGGAAAATAGTGTACAAGTGGAGGACTTTCCAAATAACTGCCAACATGCCCAGGTCTGGCTGTCCAAGCAAGTTGACCCCCAGAGCAGACTGCAAGATGCTAAAAGAAGTCTCCAAAAACCTTAAAATGTCATCACAGGACCCACATCAGGCTCTTGCTACTGTTGATGTAAAAGTGCATGCCTCTACAACCAGAAAGAGACTGCACAAATTTAACTTGCATGGGAGATGTGCAAGGAGGAAACCTTTGCTCTCTAAGAGAAACATCAAGGCCAGACTGAAGTTTGCCAGAGAGAAAGTAGATAAACACCAGGACTTCTGGAATAGTGCTCTATGGAAAGATGAGTCTAAAATTGAATTATTTGGACATCAGAAAAGAGGACACGTTTGGCATACACCAAATACAGCATTCCAGGAAAAGAACCTCATACGAACTGTGAAACATGGAGGTGGAATTGTCATGGTTTGGGGATGCTTTGCTGCAGCAGGACCTGGCCAGCTCACCATCACAGAATCCACCGTGAATTCTACCGTGTATCAGAGGGTGCTTGAGAAACATGCAAGACCATCTGTTTGAAAATTAAAGCTGAAGAAGAACTGGACCTTGCAACATGACAATGACCAAAACATACCAGTAAAACCACCAAGGACTGGCTGAAAACTAAGAAATGGAGAGACCTGGAGTGGCCGACTCAAAGCTCTGATCTTAATCCCATTGAGATGTCGTAGGGTTGAAACAGTCTGTACATGCAATAAACCCCTCAAACATCTCATAGCTGAAAGAATTCTGCATTGAGGAGTGGGCCAAACTTTCCTCAGAGCGATGTCAGAGACTGGTAGATGGCTACAAGAGCGTCTCATTGCAGTTATTTCAGCCAATGGGGGTAACACTAGTTAATAGGGTGCAGGGTGTCCTAATTTATTCCTCAGTTTGAATGCACATTTTTGTGGTTATCTTTTGTTTCATGAGTATATCAAGGCAAAGTTTTTATGTTTACCTGCAATTACATCACTTTCTTTTCCAGAGATAAATAAAAGATTTGACATCAATATGTGGACATTTCTTAAGAAAGAACTGAATATTTCATATAACTGTATTTCTGGGGTATAGACTAAAGTCCACCTGGTATTGTCCTAGGTTCGAACTGCTGAAGTTGCCCTCCAAGCTCACTCCAGCATATCCAACCATCCTGTTGTTTGTTGGATATCTATTGTAAAGCCTGGTTATGGTAGTTATAACAGTGACTATTTTCTGGAAAACTGCTCTTAGTCAAACTGTGCATGAACTGAAGCAATTTGTCAGTATGAAGTGTTTTTTTAATTTCAGCCAGAGAATTACAGTTCATTCATTAAGGAAAACAGAAAAGAAAATTAAAAGTTTTAATCATTAACTGCACTTGATAACAGTAACAATTTTGGACACTGACCACCTCCATACAAACACATTTCTATTAAAAATCCTATGTTAATATGCAGTAATGCAATAGCCAAGCCTTAAACAGGTGTCTCCAAGTAAAGTGTTTTCTCTATGAAGCAAACATACTTACCATGATACCACCATTTTGTTTTCTTTGGATTTTTGTTACATGTTCTTACATAAAAAGAATTATCTGGAGGCCGCCTCTGAAAAAAACAAACACACGCATCAAGATTAAATAGAAGTCTGACCAATTACACATTTAAATCAACTTAAACCAATTAGGTGTATTTTATTATCTTGCGCCCGCCCTTTGAAACACCCTTTCTACTCATTTGCCTAGAACACTCCTATCCCAAATTTCAAACATGCCTAAAATCTTTCTTATTCAGAAAGTCATTTAGGGACCTACTGTTGTATATGGTTTTGTTATACCCAATTTCTTTTGTTTTTAGATGCTTTTTGCCTCTCATTCTCTTGTTTTTATAAATGTTGTATGAATGCTACTTACTTACTTACTACAGTTTCTTTTCTATATATTTCTTTTTATTGATTTTATTATAAAAACTGCTTAGTGATGTTCACAGTAAGGGCAGTATATTAAATCAAAATAAATAAGAAAATAGGGCTCCATTTGTATAATAATAACAGAATTATGGCCCGAGTCCAACTGTTTAAATTTTATTTAGTTTCTACATGACAGCGTTTTTCCATCCCTATAAGGCAACAAATGACAGTATATAAAATGCTTACACAATGGCTATTAGTGATCTTTTTCAGAGATAAGTGACCACGCTCCTCCCCACTTCTTCCCCCACTTAAGTTCAAGAACAAAGGAGGAAGAAGGGGGCATATCCTCTAGGGAATGCAATGGAGAGGAATTTAATCAATTATGTCAAAATGTTCATAGTATACTACAAAACAAGCACTTTAAGAGAGAAGATGACTAAAACAAGCAGAAGAGGGACGTCACGTGGTGTCATGAGCGCGTGAGGACGTCTCCTCGCTCGCTCCGGGGCTGCCCTGCCGACTTTTGCCTAAAAGCAGATAAACGAACCCCGCTCTTCGCGCGCACGCTGCAGATTGTGTTAGCGCCGGTGCATGGAAAAATATCTTACCAGATCCAGGGATCTCATGCAGGCTAAATCGGCGCGCAAGGATCGTGATCGGGTGCGGCCTGGTGACTCTAAAATGGCGGCGAGCCCCGCGGCGGCGGTCTCGAGCCTCACAGAAGCCGCGTTGGGCGACATCAAAGAAGCTCTTGCCCAGGTCCTGGGACCAAAATTAGAAGTAATAACGGCGCAGATAGCTAATATCGAGACGCTGCTGGAAACAGCGTCGGCACGCACAACGGAGCTCGAGCAGCGGGTATCTTCCCTGGAAGACACAGGTACCACCCAGAGTGCTGATATCCTTGCATTGCAGGCGCAGGTTCGAGCCCAGGCTGATAAATTGGATGACCTGGAAAACCGGTCCCGTCGCTCGAACCTGCGCCTGCTGGGTGTCCCGGAAACAATCCCAGATCGCTCGCTGCCGGACTTGCTGGAGGGATGGCTGCGAGAGGAGCTGCTGCTCTCTTCTGCTGCGGGGCCTGTGCGCATTGAAAGAGCGCATCGTCTGGGCCCTCGCCCTGGCCTGGAAACCAGACCACGTGTGGTCATCCTAAAGCTCTTAAACTACAGGCACAAAGTGGAGATACTTCAACAATACAGAAACAAGAAAGACACTCTGAAATATGCTGGCACACCGATTCGCATTAGTCAAGATTACTCCATGGCCCTGCAGGAGAGGAGGAAGCCTTTTTATTCATTGTGTGCACAATTATCGGAGCTTAAACAGAGATTCCAATTCAACTACCCAGCAATATTGCGGATCCAGCGAAATGGGATCTGGAAATCCTTTCATTCACCGGATGAGGCGGCTGCATTTATCAAGCTTCTTGGTAACCCGGACTCGGGAGCAGACTGATTGCTCTGATGTTAGTTCTGCTGGGTGGTTTGTTTGTGACATTTGCTAGGTTGGGTTCGTTCACAGGGGGACATTGTCTTCTGGGCCCTTAGGGGCACATACTCTGATGGGGCGGGGCGGCCCTGGACGGGACGTCTTAGGTGACCTCTTAGCTCCCACATGTGGGAGAAGATTGGGGCAGTTGGGGGGATTTGGGGAGAGGGGGGGTCCTGGGTGGCAGCAGCACAGTTATTAGTTCATTTTGTCTTTCTCTTTCAGGGTTGTCATGGGTCATGTTCTTTCAAACTGGTGTGGATGTCTGCATGGCGTGTGAGTGTGAGTCTTGGGGTGGGGCTGGGCGCCCTGGGACTCTATTTCCTAGAAACCTTTGCTAGCTGTGGTGAGTCTGGTGTGGGCCTCTGATGGGTGACCGGAAGTTGCGTATACTTTCCTGGAATGTATCGGGCATTACTTCCCCTGCCAAACGCACAAAAATTTTGTCTCAACTGAAACACCACTCGGCAGACATAGCGTGTCTGCAGGAGACTAGACTTACGGATATAGAACACCAGAAATTGCGCCGGGGTTGGGTTGGGGAATTGCATTATGCCTCCTCCCCTGGGAAAAGGGCGGGTGTGGCGATTCTATTTAGGAGGGGCTTGCAGTGTACAGTCCAGGTTCTGAGGCGTGACACTCAGGGTCGTTACCTTTTGGTGCGGGTGGTTGGACCTGGAGGGCCCTTTCGGATTTTGGTGGGATATGGCCCTAACAAATATCAACATTCCTTTTTTCAAAACTTGGTTAATATCTGTTTGCAGGATTCAGACTGTCCCCTGATTGTAGTGGGTGACTTGAATCAGGTAATGGACCCGGGCGTGGATCGCTCTGGGGGTTTGGGGATTTCGTCTGGGAGGCAGAATAGGGGAATTCCCTATCTTTGTCGAGCCCTGGGACTGGTGGATCCTTGGCGGCTATTGCACCCCACGGAAAGAGATTACACTCACCAGTCCAGAGCCCATGGTTCTTTCTCCAGAATTGATTATGCGCTTTTATCTGAGACACTGTTTGCTCAAGTCTCGGAGGCTACCATTGGCCCTCTTGAGGTGTCGGATCACCACATGATTTGGCTTGATGTTGCAGTGGGGGGCCCTGTGAGTTCGGGGGCGGGATGGCGATTTCCTGCGTACTTACATGAGGACACTCATTTTCGGGAATTTCTAATGACCAAATGGGAGGCTTATTGTTCCTTCAATGCACAACACATAGAACAACCTATTTTATTTTGGGACGCTGCTAAAGCGGTGTTGCGTGGCGATATTATAGCTTACGTTGCTTCTAGAACAAGACGTATTGCACATCGCATTGTACAACTTGAGCGTCATTCGCGGCAGTTGAAACGTGAACTGCTGAATGCCCCGTCGGTGGCCACTAACGATATGTATAAAACGGTTTTGGCTGAGTTGAATACCCTTATCCATGAACGCACAAAAAAGTTGTTATTCTATAGAAAGTTTCAATTTTACAAACACGGGAATAAGGCGGGGAGGTTGCTAGCATCAGTAACTAAAAGTTGGTCGGGTTCTAGATATATTCCTATGATCCGAGAGGCCTCGGGGAACATATTGACCTCGGCAGTGGCAATTGCAGATAGTTTCAAAAATTATTTTGAGGCCTTTTATGCTTCCCCGGGTCCCTATATGGGTCCTGATGTGAGTGATTACTTGGAAGATGCGGGGATGCCCAAATTATCGCCAGCCCAGAAATCTCGATTAGATAGACCCCTACACACTCAAGAGGTGTTGCGAGCAATACAAACATTGAAGACTTGCACGGCTCCGGGGCCGGATGGTTATTCTCCGGAGTTCTATAAGATCTTATCGTCGGTCCTGGGGGAGCCCTTGCTGAATTATTACTCGGCAGTTCGCGACTGCGGTGCATTTCCCTGTTATGCGAATGACGCTCTTATCACTCTGATTCCAAAGCCATCTAAACCGCCCACTGAGATCGAATCCTACCGGCCGATATCGCTCTTGAACGTTGACATAAAAATCTTAGCTCGAGTGCTGGCAGACAGGTTAGCACCTTTGCTGCCTTCCGTCATAGTGCCAGAGCAGGTGGGTTTCGTTCGGGAGCGGCACTCGGTTTTGAACGTTCGGAGAGTGTTGATGGCGTTCTCAAGGGCACAACATACTCAATGTCCGGGTTTGCTTGTCGGATTGGACGCGGCAAAGGCCTTTGACAAGGTTCAGTGGCATTATTTATTTCAGGTATTACGACATATAGGACTTCCGGACAGTTACCTGGCCTTGCTCCGACCGCTCTACACAGATCCCACTGCCTCGATTTTAGTTAATGGGGTGCGCTCTCCTGGCTTCCTTGTGGGCAGGGGGACACGCCAGGGATGCCCATTATCTCCGCTGCTCTTCTTGTTGTATTTGGACCCCTTGTTGCGAACTCTTCAGAGAGATGATGAGATTGTAGGATTGTCTGAGGGTTCTGCCCAGTTGCGGGTGTTGGCATTTGCGGATGACCTCTTACTCACTCTGGGGGATCCTCATCGATCCTTGTCCCGTGCGTTGGACATCCTTGACGAATTTCATCTTTACTCTGGCTTGACCCTTAACAAGCAGAAATCCCTAGCTTTGCCAACTTCAGATGCCGTACGTCAGGGTTGGCAGGGGGAGTTTCCATTGCAATGGGCTTCTTCCTCCTTGCGTTACTTGGGGGTGGTTATACCTCGGGACCTGGACAGGCTGTACACTGCAAACATCTTACCTCTACTCCGTCGTACGGAGTCTACTCTCACTAACTGGAGGCGATTTCCCTTGTCCCTTTCGGGCCGTATTGCCCTTTATAATATGATGATCCTACCCCAATGGCTCTATGTTCTACAGATGCTCCCCGTCATGCTCTCCCCCGCTCATGTATCTCAGCACAATTCTCACCTTAATGCATATCTATGGCAGGGGAAGCGGGCTAGGATTTCTTTATCCAAGTTGATGTTACCTCGTAGGAAAGGGGGGTTGGGTCTCCTGAGTGTTTCTAGATTTAACCTTGCTTGCCAGTTAAGACATGTCCATGATTGGTTCTGTGATACCAAATATTTTTCTTTACCGGAGATTGAATGCTATTGCTTTAAACCATACCATTTTAGTTATTTATTACATGCTCTACACTTGCCAGACTTACCACAGCTCCGCTCTCACCCACTTCTACCGGCCATGCGCAGAGCTTGGAAATCCTTGTGCAGACTGTTGAAGATCAATTCCAGGGTGACGTCTTGCTTGCCCATTGTTGGCAATGGCGATTTTTCACCTGGCCTGGATTCTGGCCCGTTTCATCGATGGACTTCAGTGGGACTTCAGTACATTTCTCAGGCTGTACAACACACGGGACTTCCTATCTCCTTTCCTGACTTAACCACACAGTTCCACTTCACTGTTGCTGATTGGTTTGCATACAGACAATTACAGCATTACTTACAGACTTTGACACCGGCGGTGCTGTGTGAGGAGACCTACCTTAAACTACACGAAGTTCTTGGACTGACAGCACAGGATCTGATACCCCTGAGAATGTATCATGGGTTGCTGCTTGACTGCCTGGGAGATATAGATTTTCCGGCCTTGGCCAGGAAATGGACGGAGGATTTGCAGGTGCCCATCTCAACAGCCATGATTCGAAGGGGACTTTGCCTGGGGAACGCCCTACGCCTCTCTTCTATGGAGTGGGAACGCAATTATAAATTCCTCTTGCGGGCTTTCTATCCTCCCAAAAGAGCTCATGTAATGGGAATTAGTGCGGAGCACGGCTGTGGTAAATGCGATCAACCCATGGCATCTCTTGGACATATGTTTTGGACCTGCCCACTGGTATCTGCCTTTTGGTTGCAATTGGTATCTGCTGTGGCCCAGCTATGGGGGTGCTCCTGGAGACTTCATCCGAGTTTCCTCATTACTCTACAGATTCGTTTTCACCCGCCCAAGCCGGGCTGTTCGGCCTTTCTTAAGAGGACTATACTGCTGGGGAGGAAGTGTGTTCTGTTGCAGTGGCTTTCTTCTCAGCCCCCGACTTTTCAACAGTGGAGAGCATTAATGCTACAGCAGATGTTGCTGGAGCGTAGAGACATTGTGGACATGTCAGCCAAGGCAGGCAGACTTTTTCGTCAATGTTGGTATTCTTTTAGTTTGACCTTCACTCCCTATGTTCGTAGACAACTCTGGGATGCTTGAGATGCTCCTTGTTTGTTTCTTATCCTGGTTTTAGTTGCTGCTGCCTGGGTGGGGTGGGAGGGGGGGATGGGGGGGATTGGGAATTGACCTGGTTTGGGAAAAAAAAATGTTTTGTTTTCTTGTATGCTGTTTTTACGCTCTTGATCAATAAACATATTTACACATAACAATCAAAAAAAAAAAAAAAAACAAGCAGAAGAGACAACAAATATTTTTTAAAATGTTAGAAATTAAGTTATATATACCTTGGTGAACATCATCATATACTGAGGAAATTATGAAGTCATGGGATAGGCGATAATATTTTAATGTGGATTAAGAAATGGTTAAGAAAACAGAAAGTAGAGTTAAATGGTCAGCATTCTCAATGGAGAAGGATAAATAGTGGGGTTCTAATAAACACACAAGAGAAAAACTTGATTGCCCATCTCAATATCACATGAAAAAGAGGAAAAAGCCTCTGAACCCTGTCAGGAGCAATGTTATGACCTCGAATAGAGAGGGTAATTACTTCATCGGCAAAAAAATTCTAAACATCAACATTGTATTGTTGATTTAAATTGAAAAGTTGATTTAACTTTCAAAATGTAGAGCTGAAGAAATCCCTATCCCACCGACAGTGGCCAGCATTTCGCTACCTTGCTGCTTCAGGGTGGATGTTCCACATCTGCAGAAACAAAACAGTGTAGAAATTGGTTTTCCAATAGACCTAACCCAAGTTTTTACTTACAATCAGATGGCATACTTCTGTGGTCAAAGATTCTGCAAAGACGGCTGCCCACTAAACAGATACTGATATTACTGTAGGCAACATTACTTCCTGCATGTTAGCATATGACATTACAGACCAGGTGAAAAACTAATAAAATAAAAGCTATTCTAGTCAGCTGGACACAAAGTCTCTTTCAAATTTTGATTATGTGTGAAGGCTATTCACAAATGCTTCCCTTTAAACTGGTCATGCAATTGAAGCACTCTCCAGTGTTTCCTCAGGATAGAAGTTAGTAATTTTTATTAATGTAAGGGACTCTCACATTTTCTAAATAATTTGACATCTATTGATGATAAGGAGGGATTTACCACTCGTATATGGTAAACTCTCGATGTGAAATCATTATAGTCATCCCTCAAGATGAAGCTCTCTCCATTTTGACAAATTATCTTGATAAGGAATCCAAAGATAGATGCATCCCAACGTTTTTTTACTATTGAAACAGCTACTGTGGCTATGAAAAGGAATTATTTCCATTAAGGATCTAGAAACAGGGACGAAGTGCGAAATAATAAAATTTGCACACGACACCAAACTATTTAGTGGAGCTTGGACTAAAGAGGACTGCGAAGAATTGCAAAGGGACTTGAACAAACTAGGGGAATGGGCAACGAGATGGCAGATGAAGTTCAACGTTGAGAAATGTAAAGTATTACATGTAGAAAACAGAAACCCGAGGTACAACCATACGATGGGAGGGATGTTATTAAATGAGAGTACCCAAGAAAGGGACTTGGGGGTAATGGTGGACATGACAATGAAGCCGACGGCACAGTGCGCAGCAGCCGCTAAGAAGGCAAACAGAATGCTAGGCATAATCAAGAAGGGTATTACAACCAGAACGAAAGAAGTTATCCTGACATTGTATTGGGCAATGGTGCGTCCACATCTGGAGTACTGCGTCCAATATTGGTCGCCGTACCTTAAGAAGGACATGGCGTTACTCGAGAGGGTTCAGAGGAGAGCGATGCGTCTGATAAAGGAGATGGAAAACCTTTCATACACTGAGAGATTGGATAAACTGGGTCTCTTTTCCCTGGAGAAGAGGAGACTTAGAGGGGATATGATATAGACTTACAAGATCATGAAGGGTATAGAGAGAGTAGAGAGGGACAGATTCTTCAAACTTTCGAATAATAAAAGAACAAGAGGGCATTCAGAAAAGTTGAAAGGGGACAGATTCAAAACGAATGCTAGGAAGTTCTTCTTTACCCCACGTGTGGTGGACACCTGGAATGCACTTCCAGAGAGCGTAATAGGGCAGAGTATGGTACTGGGGTTCAAGAAAGGATTGGACAAGTTCCTGCTGGAAAAGGGGATAGAGAGGTATAGAGGATTACTGCACAGGTCCTGGACCTGTTGGGCTGCGCATGAGCGAACTGCTGGGCACGATGGACCTCAGGACTGACCCAGCAGAGGCATTGCTTATGTTCTTATGTTTGGAGATTGCTTTTTCAACAGACTTCGAATGTTGTGATGGGGGCCACTGTGGTTCCATTGGTCATCAACTTATTCATGACAGCTTTTGAGGAAAGACCCCTCACTCTCTCCCGAAGATCGCTGGCAGAAGGGTGCCCAACCCCTCCTGCTGGTAGGCCCCCCCACCCCCGACGATTGCGCCAGGAGGGTGCCCAACCCCTCCTGCCTGATGACTGGCCACCCTTTCCTGAAGATCACCGGCAGGAGGGTGCACAATCCCTTCTGCCGGACCGCAATGAACCCCCCCAACGAAACGCCCCCCCCCCCCAGATCTCCCCCCCAACAAATCCCCCCCTGGGATCACCGAGCAAGTTGGACGGACGGACATGTCCTTGCACCATCCATCCGGCAGGCCCGCCTCCAACCAAATGAGGCGGGCCCACCCTTCCCCTCCCCTGCCCATCCCACAGGAGCCTAGGGCCTGATTGGCCCAGGCGCCTAAGGCCCTCCCTATGGGCAGTATTAAACACAAGAAATTTGAGAAGCCTTTGGTTCAGCACTGGTCTGAAATAGATCAATAATTTACCAATCTGAAGTATCTAGAGACTGATTACATTCCAGTTATAATATCGGGAGGTGATAGAAACTTAATCTTGAAGAGTTGTGAGCAAGAGTGGATATTTCATTTGCATACAGAAGAATCATGTGGGTTGAATTGAAAAATAGAATGGTATTTATTTTATTGGTTTTTCACCAGCTCTATGTCTTATGCTAATATACAGGAAGTGATGTCATCTTCTGTAAGCGTCTGTTTAGCAGGAAGCTGTCTTTGTAGAGCCTTTGACCAAAATAGTGTGTAATCTGATTGTATGTATTTTGGAGTAAAAACTTGGGTTAGGTCTATTGGAAGACCAATTTCTACACTGTTTGTTTCTGCAGATGTGGTCCATTCACCCTGAAGCAGCAAGGTAGCGAAACGGGACCGGGATTTCATCAGCTCTGCATTTTGAAAGTTAAGTCAAGTTTTTCAAGTTAAATTAACAATATACAGTGGTACCTTGGATTACGAGCATAATCCGTTCCAGGAGTATGCTCGTAATCCAAAATGCTCGTTTATCAAAGCGAGTTTCCCCATATGAAATAATGGAAACTCGCTTTGATAGGTTCCCACCCTCCACCCCGCCCCCCCGAGGTTAGCAGCGATGCTCCCCCCCCACGAGAATCGGCATTGCTCCCCCCGAAGGCCCCCCCCACGAACCAGCACCCTCCCCCCGCCGCCATCCGGCACCCCACCCACCGCCATCCGGCACCTCCCCCCCGCCGCGACCTGAGATCCCCCCAACCCACCCGAACCCTCTTCTTACTTTGATGTAGCCTCCGCACCTGCACCAGCATGTCCTGTGCTGTGCCGGTGCCCGAAAATTTGCCTCCAGTGCTGGGCCTTGAGCATGTGCGCATGCTCAAGGCCTGAGAGTTCACGTTGGACGTGAACTCTAAGGCCCAGCACCGGAAGTTGCAGTTTACATGGAGAACTTCTGCCTCAACAAGCCTGGAATCTAGACTGCTTGTCTCTTCAGACTATCTCTTGGGCCCAACGAACTGGCCAGTGACCTCAACCCCCACCGAACCTTGCGTACATAGATGGGGAGCATGAAAGTAGTCGGCCACAATCCTGGAAAAATTACCATGGAGTCATTCAGCCTGCACTCAAGCCCATTGTGGACAGAACCTAGGACGAGCCTCGCTCCCAAGAGATCGGTCCCTTAGCCCCCAAACTATTAGTGCAAGCAGTCCAAGTGGATGCACTTCAAAGCAGTCTGCCCCTTGTAAGCAGACCTTCAACCTTAGTGTCTGTGCTCTCCCGCAGCCAAAGATGCCCCAAGATTAGGATCCTCTACAGCACCGAAAAAAAGCCTCGCAAATGGTAAGTAAAGCTGAATTTACTTGAAAAATAAATACGAACAAAAAAGACAGGCTCCTACCATCTCACTTTTAGAGAGACAACTGAGGAATTGGAGGATAGCCCAGAGGGATTGGAAGCAGAACAAAAAAAATGCTATTCTCTACATGCATTCTCTTGAGAAGGGATTGATTACCTGAAGATTCAGGTATATAATGCGTCTGTCACACTAGAGACATTATTGTGCTGGTTCCTATTTTCCTGATGCTCAATTCATTCAAGCAATTGAGGCCTGAACCAAACAGATTAGGTCAAGAACCAAACTGTTATGGTTGCCTGAACCAAACAGATTAGGTCAAGAACCAAACTGTTATGGTTGCCTGAATGTTTCCTGAATTTCTACTGACTGCCAGTTGAAAAATACACTGGTATTCCAAAGAGCATCTGCACTTCATCTTGAAGTGTGAAGTTGGTAACACGACAGATTTACACAAAGTTAAGTATGAGATAAGAAGTGGGCCCTTCCTGGTTGGTGCCGGCACTCGCAGGAAGAGTATCTCAAACAATATAGACCCTACCATTCTCAAAGCTTACATTTCATCTGCTGGACAGGAGGAATGTATGATCTGTATTGGGCCAAAACAGTCATTTGAGGACAGTGAACAAAAGTCTGGTACTGGACTGTATGTGACAGAAGAGTTTTGGTAGTAAAGAGACAGTCTCTCTGTGCCATCAAAGTACAGAATCTCTATGTACACCAGCATTACACAGAAGTGCAAGCTGATAATTATGGCTTCTTACCTTGTGCAAGGGACCAGCTGCTGGTGCTGGCTGGGTCTACACTAACCAGATGTTATCTAGTTGGCTTGCTGTGGATGCAGCATGAGCCGAAGGGACAAATCCTGCATTTCATCCAGAGAATCTGCTCCTAAGCAAGTAGTGTGTCATGGTGAAAAATTGGGGTTTACTCCTATAGTTCAGGAAATGTAGTTGCTATTTCTAGTCTGCAAAAAGCAGACTATATATTTGGCTGTTAGTATTCTCTTCTCAGGAATAAGTCTTGGGGCTCCTTTTACTAAGGTGCGCTAGTGTTTTTAGTGCGTGCTATAGTGTGCGCTAGCTGAAAAATTACCGCATGCTTAAAAGGAGGCGGTAGCTGCTAACACGCACTAAAACAGCTAGTGCGCCTTTGTAAAAGGAGCCCTTACTATTAATTAATTTTTTTTTATTTAAAAAAAAAAATATCCCACTTAAAAATACCTAAGCTAGTACTGTAACATATTACATAAGCAGATATCTATTTTGTGCAATACTTAGCTAAATCTTTGGTATAATCCGAGTAGTATTTGTGTGCCATTTTGCTAATTATTATATAACAAAAATATATAAAATATATTACTACATTAGCATATTTTTAATGGGTACAACCGATGTGAAACAAAACCTGTTCAGTGATCATTGTAGTGATATTTCCCTAGATGCAGAAGTCTAGAGAATTGCTATAGGGGATGACTTTCTGTCTTTGGCAGAGTAATACTAATATCTGCAATTGTCTGTACTTTTTCTAAGAATTACCCACTACCGGCGGATTAGGAATATCGCATCAACCTCTTTGTAGATATATGCTGCTATTTAACAATGCCTCTAACACAAAAATTTCAATAGGTCAGGTTCTATCCTTGTTAAACCTTAGCATTCTTATTATGATGTTACTTGAATTGTAAAGTGTTACTTTGTACACTTGATCCAAAAAAAATATTAAAAAAAAAAACACAACTCTGCAGTGTGCATACTACAGACATTCTTTTCTGCTGCTCTTGTACATTTCAATACTTCAGCTATATCAGCTGTGCGCAGAACTCACTAGGGTATATAATGGATGCACAGATATTGCCATGCAGTATCTTTTACCTGTATACATCCCAAACAAAATTACATATCATCTCTCTGGATCTTGCACTTGGGCATCCAGTTTAAAGGGAAACTGAATTAATGTCACCACTCCATGCTATTATTAGAGGTGAAACCACGGTAGCCCACCCATTCCCTTTTGAGATTCCTGTGTTCTTCAATGAGATGAGATGAATCTCCTTCTAGAACATTACATTCACTTTGGTACAATGTCACATCAAGCAGCTTCATCCACGTTCATTGGACATCTGTAGGCTTACCATTAAATTTGAATCACAAAGCCCATAAATACAGCTCTACATTCAGTGTTCACCAGCCTAGGCACTGAAGACCCTACTCCCAATCACAATGAACATCCCATCATAAAGCTTCTACACCAAATCCACACAATCTTCTTACAAATCATCCCTTCCTCCCTCCCCATCCCTTCTGCTAAAATAGACCCACCCCCTCCCTTTCATTCTAGGGACTATTTCCCAGGATTTTTGTTCTTCCAGTAGGAGATGCACTGTGGTGCACCCCTTCTATGGGGAAACATACAGTCTACACTTGGTCCCCTTTTTCCTTTACCCCTTCCAGACAACCTTTATCTCCCTCCTTCCCTTTTCCTCCACAGCCAGCAGTAGCCCATTATCCCACAATACAAGGTTTAATTAACAAGTTTGGCTCATTTCCTAACATGAAGCCAGTAGGTGGAGCTTGTCGCCATATTAATTCACCCACAATAGCCTATTAGAAACCAAGGAGATTTAATTTTGAAGAGACTGCATCAATCAGAGACTGTTTTGAGTGTATCAAGATGGCAGCAGTGTGAGGAGACAACTTCAGCGTTGTCATGTGATGCCATCTCCTGTTAAACCTCCTTGGTCCCATTCTGCTTACTAACTCCCTTGCTTTTTCCAGCATTGTGAGGTATAACATATTTTAAGCAGCTTTGCCAGAAACAAGGCAAACTGCAGCTCTCTCCGATACATCTCAGTACACACTGGTGCCACTACTCTCCATTGGGTAGCCACATGCATCAAATAAGTCTTGGAACAACAGAAGATGGCTGCCATTATTATTATTTTTTTTTTTTTACAGTAAGTTTAACGCAACTGCTTCTGGTCACCCAATTTGATATGTGGATTTTCACCAGCTATATCAGTTATTCCCTCTCTCTTGTATCAGGCCGATATGGTGGGCCCATTCACAGGACAGCAGCTTTTCCACTACCCCTAGGTACAGCTTCTCTGGAAGCCATTGCTTGAAGAAAGTCCTAGCCCAGAATTCTTCACAGTCTCCGGCAAACATTACTTTGCTGGTTCCTATTTTCCTGATCCTTAATTCATTCAATCAATTTTGAAGATTTTTGCTGGAGCCCTTATAATTGCTGAGACAACCAGCCTGTCATCTTATTAAGCAGATCCTTTCCTCAGGTCTGTCACCCTCTAGGTACATGTGCCAATTTTTTCTGATTTTCCCCAATGCCAAATACATCTTATTAAGATTGTCTTCTAAGGACTTTTTCATTATCTCCTGCATAAAGTCATTACCTGCCAAATGCATGGCTCTAATACCATCTGCCATCATCTTAGTCTCATATGACCATTCCTTATCTCTATAAAAAATAAATTGGAGAAAAACTATATTCATAAATTCACCTAATTTATAATATATCAAATAAAGTGAATATAATTATAAATTGCTTATAAAATAAGATATAATAAAATATGAATTAGAGTGCTCAGCGTGATATCTTATTCAAAATCAGCAGGTTTATAGAATAAAGATGTATTGTAGCTACATCATTGCACTCACCTGCCTACCAACCCTTCAATATTAGTTAAATCTGGTCTATCTCAGTAGACTTATATATATCAGGCAATATGAAAAGTACTTAGCTGGATCCTGATGAAGATGATTATCAGATGAAGAATACAGGGTCCGCTTTTATTGCACTCGTCTTCACAAGATGAAAATAAAAATGTGCATACTTATAGGTTGTTGCAGGTGCTGACAATCGTGCAATGAACTAATTCATATTGATGTAGCTGGCTTAGAAAAAAGTTGTATAAAAGTGAGTCCCCAAAACAAAAAAACTGCTTTAACAAAAATCACCATATATCCAAAGCTCCACAGCGTGAAAAGTTAAAATATCCAAAATCTCCTCAAAGAGGATGATCAGATTATTCATCTGATAATCATCTTCATCAGGAACCAGCTAAGTACTTTTCATATTGCCTGATATATATAAGTCTACTGAGATAGATCAGATTTAACTAATATTGAAGGGTTGGTAGGCAGGTGAGTGCAATGATGTAGCTACAATACATCTTTATTCTATAAACCTGCTGGTTTTGAATAAGATATCACGCTGAGCACTCTAATTCATATTTTATTATATCTTATTTTATAAGCAATTTATAATTATATTCACTTTATTTGATACATCCCTTATCTCTGCCTTGCCACAGAGGCTTTCCAGACATATCCAACCTGTCCACACTTTGTCAAAAGATGACCCAATCAGCTTGTCGGCGAGGGCACCATGGTGGTAGTGTGAAAAAGTGGGTCAACCCTCCTACTTTCTGGTGTATTCTGCGCATGCACTAATTGCTAATCACCAGCAACTTATTCCATGCAAATTTAGCAACCATTGTCTTTCTGAAATTGTTACAATAGCGGCCGCAACAGTGGCCCTTTGAATTTTACTGAGAACATTAGAGAATCATCCCCCAGTCAGGTTGCCAAGGTATCTACAATGAATATACATGAAATAAATTTGCAGACAATGGAAGTAATGGTGGAAACAGAGACTGTGTCTGAATTCAAGAGTGCCTGGGATAGGCACGTGGAATCTCTCAGAGAGAGAAAGAGATAATGGTTACTAAGGATGGGCAGACTAGATGGGCCATTTGGCCTTTATCTGCCATCATGTTTCTATGTTTCTAACACTCTTTCATATATATTCATTATAGATATCTTGAAAATCAGGATGTCTGTGAACCCCAATCCAGGACCTACCTTTATTTTTTATCCATCTTCCTCTCAATCTTTATAAGCCTCCTTTGTCTCCCCTGCTGCAAAAGATCCCCACAAATAAACCACCATACTTTATTATATGGATGATTCTGGTAGGATCATGTGTTGCATTTGTTTTACGGCACATATATTGCCTAGCATTGAGACCATAAAATTCCATTTTGGTCTCAAACCATAAAAGATTCTCTCATATGCAAGTGGTGTTTCATAAGTACTTCTTTGCAAACACTATGGGCTCCTTTTACAAAGGCGCGCTAGCATTTTAACATGCGTAATAGCGTGCGCTAAACCTCCGGATGCGCTAGACGCTACCGCCTCCTCTTGAGCAGGCAGTAGTTTTGGGCAAGCACGGGGGATAGCGCATGATGAAAAGTCGCAAGATTTAACCCTGCTAGCGCGGCTTTGTAAAAGGAGCCCTATGTTGCACATCATATTACTTTTCTTCAGTAATGCCGTCTTGCTACTCCACAAAAATGGCCTGAATGGGAGGTTAATCTTGAATTATTTACTAGTCTACATCCTCCCCCCAATTTTCTGCAAGAGACCTATAATAGTTCTTTTAAAATAACCTTAAGCCTCACAGTGACCTTTCACAGCTGTTTCCTTAACCTCCAGTTAGTGATTGTAGAGGATGTCCTGATAAAGGCAGTGTTTTCATGGAACCAAACTGTTTCTACTTTCAGTGACAGACTTGACAATGTCCAAAGGAATATTCAAAACATACTAAAATTTTCTTATAGCCTTTTCCTAATCTTAGCTTTTCATCTGATCAGCTCAACTGACTGGACATGGGTAAGTTCTATTGTAACGTATTATGGGTCTTAAGGTAAATTTTTTGAAACAATTTGGCTCTTTTATAACAGCATATAAAATTTAAGCAGGGGGGGTCATGTGATGCTAGCGTGCTGATCAGACGTAGGTAGACCGAGCTCCGCTCTAAACTTCAGAAACCCCCGAATCTGCATATAGTCGGCACGTACTGCTCTGGATTTGATTTCTATTACATCGGGCTCTCTCATTCTTCTCTGGGGGCGCCTCGGCAGAGTGTAGATCAGCTGCGGCCGGCATGCCGATACGGACCCCGAGGCCTGGTAAGGAGAGGTCTGCTAAGCCCGGGAAAATGGCGGCCCCCAGCCCGATCTCGGCTGTTATGCCCCAGTACGAGGCAGACATGCAAGTCTCGGTCTGCCATCTCTCCAAACTGCTGGATGAAAAACTGTCCAAATTTCATGCCGTGCTGGAGGAAGTGAAGGACAGCATTGCGGGTCACGCTGCGCGCCTCCAGCAGGCTGAAGAGAGGATCTCGGCGCAGGAAGACTGGGCAGAGACTGCGGACGGGCGTTTGGCGGCCTTGGAAGCAAAACTCCAGCAGCTGGATGATCGGGCTGAGGAGGCAGAAAAACGCAGCCGTCAAAATAATTTACGGCTCATAGGGGTGCCGGAGTCGGTCCGTGATGCTGAGCTTGGAGACCTGGTGGCCACGTGGTTGCCTCAAACCCTCGGACTTCCATCTTCCCTGGGCCCAGTGCATGTGGAAAGGGTACATCGTATAGGAGCACCACGTGCTGAGGGAGCCCGACCACGTCCTGTTATAGCCCGATTCCTCAACTATGCGGTTAAGGCTTGCATTCTGGAGGCATACAGACGAGCCCGCTCCTTGGATTACAACGGCACCAAGCTCTTGCTCTTTCAGGATTTTTCCATCAGGCTCTCGGAGAAGCGAAGGGCTTTGGCGCCCTACTGCACGCAGCTTCATGCCAGAGGGATTAAATTCACTCTTCAATATCCTGCTAAGGTGCGCATTCAAAACAACATTGGTGTAGTTCTGATGGATACTCCAGCAGCGTTCCGTTCTTACCTGGAGGGACTGCCGGCTCCTTGAGGGGTCTGGAGTTGATGAAGGCCTGATTGAAATACTGCTTCGACCTCCGGGGAGGTAGCGGGCTCTCTCCATGCTGTTGGGGCAGGGATGGACTCCTTTGGCTCAGGCTTGCAGAGAGATGGATGATGGAGGTTTCTGGATTCTGGCTCCTGGACGTATACACCCAATGGCTATCTTCCTGCCACCTGTGCCTGTTGAGTCCCTTATGTGGGCTCCGGGTCTGTTTCACATTGCAGGGGGTCTGATTCTCTTGCTCTGAAGCTTGCTGAGGAGTCCGTGTTGGACATTATTTTTTACCCATAGTTGACGGAGCGAGTTTGTTTACTTTTGTTGCTCCTGTGCTGACTATATAGATATCATGCTGCACTTTGTTTTCTGGGGGGGAAGGGGGGTGCGGGGTACTGGTTACGTCTTGGTTCCCGGATGGGTAGAGTAATGGAAGGATGGACTGTTCTGAGGGGGGGTGGCTGGGAGGTGGGGGGAGTGTGTCGGGGGGGGGGGGTATGTATGGGGATGTATGTGTGGAGTCTCGAGAGCACGGTTTTTTTTTCATTTGCCAATACCTGACCTCTTTGGTGATTTGCGGGGGGAGGGCCTTGCTGGGGGGCTCTTCTCCCTCTCTTATTTGACTGTTATTTCTGCTCCTGTTGTTCCATGGCGGGTGGACAATGGTTAATCTAAAATTTTCCTCCCTTAATGTGGACGGGATCCATTCTCTGGTCAAATGGAAGAAAATACTTTCCTGGTTCCGCAGGGAACGTATTGATATTGCTTTCCTACAAGAGACCCATCTCACAACTGTAGAACATGAGAAACTTAGGAGGGACTGGGTGGGTGAGGTGTACTACTCTTCTTATAACACCCGTCAGAGGGGGGTAGCAATTTTGGTCCATAAGCAACTCCCATTTCAATTGCATAAGGTTATACAGGACAAAGAGGGCCGATATGTTCTAGTGCTGGGAGAGCTCTGGGGACGGCTTTACTTATTTTGTAATGTATACGCCCCTAATATCTATAATCACTGTTTCTTTTCGGGGTTGATGTCACGGCTGGCACAGTACCCGGGTTACCACATCCTTATGGGGGGCGACTTTAACATCACGGCGGATCCCTCTCAAGATTGTGCTCCTGCCAAGCGCTTCCCTAAGGATCACATGGGTAAAGGAGTTAACTTTCTGACCACGCAGTTAGGGCTCTTAGATATTTGGCGCCTATTCCACCCCACGGAGCGTACTTACACGTTTTACTCCAATCCCCACAATCTTTATACTCGTCTTGACTACTTCTTGCTCTCTCCCGTGCTGCTGCCCATTGTCAGTGCTGTAGAGATAGTGGAAGTTCCTCTTTCTGATCACTCCCCTGTGACACTATCCCTTCAAATTACCGCTAACTCTTCGGCTCGGACATTGCGTTTCCCGGGATACCTCTTTAAAGATCTTGCTTTTCATAGATACCTTAGGGAAAAATGGCTGGATTACTGTAGTACCAATTCTATCCCTGACATTGATCCAGGGCTATTCTGGGAGGCTTCCAAGGCGGTACTGCGTGGTTTCGTTCTTGTTTATGTCGTGGGGAAGAAAAAGAAAATGGAAGCGGAATTGCTGCTGCTATCAGGCGAGTTCCAACAGCTGCAGAGGCGACACCAGGGGACCTTGCAGGAGGCTGATCGTATCCGCTTACGTACACTTCGACAACAGATAGACGCGATTCTCACACAGCGAGCGGAGAGGGATTTGTATTTTCGTCGTTATAATCTACATCGGTGGGGGGGAGAGCTGGAAGGTTGATGGCACGCTTGGTCCGCCCTTATCGTAAGCGACAAGTCATCACAGCTATTACCGACACGCAGGGTCACACTCATACAACAAAAGCACACATCCATCAACAATTTGTGACGTATTATAAGGACCTGTATGTTGAGCGGCCCTCGACGGGCGCGGATAGAGAACGCTTTTTCAGTGATATCATCCTTCCAAAGCTCCAACCGACCCATATTCAAGCTCTGAATGCTCCCATTACTCATCTTGAGGTGGAATTGGGTATAAAAGAGCTTAAATTGACTAAATCCCCTGGGCCAGATGGTTATGGGCCGGAATACTACAAGATTTTGTCTGACGTTATATATCTAACTCTCTGGCGGATGCTTTTAATTCTTTGCACTCCCAAAAAGGTGTGGACCGCTATAATCTGGCACATGTTGTTTTGTTACCCAAGCCGGGAAAGGATCCGTCTCATGTGGGCTCTTACAGGCCCATATCGCTTCTTAATCAAGACGCAAAACTGCTTGCAGCGTTACTTGCTAAACGCCTGAACGTATACCTCCACCTCCTTATTCATGAAGATCAGGTGGGGTTTGTGCCTGGCAGATATGCCTCAATGAATCTTACGAGAGCTTTGATGGCCATTTATTCTCGCAGAGGGGGAAATAACCAGGCGGCTATAGTGGGCCTTGATATGGAGCAGGCGTTTGATAGCATCTCTTGGTTGTAACTTTTTTGGGTTATGGGGCAATATGGGTTTTTGGACTGGGTGCGTGGTCTTTATTTTTTGCCTCAGGCTAAGCTTTTTATTAATGGACAACTTACTTCCTCCTTTCCGCTTGAACGAGGTACTCGCCAGGGGTGCCCCTTGTCCCCACTACTTTTTCTCCTGGCTATTGAACCTTTGGCGGTTAAAATTCGATCTCATCCCTTTCTTCTCGGTATTAAGGTTGGAGCCAAGGAAAGTTGCATTAATCTCTTTGCGGACAATATTCTGTTATATTTGGAAAACGCGCCCTTACACTTACTGGAGGCCCTTTCTCTTGTTCGAGACTTTGGGACAGTCTCGGGACTTCGGGTTAATTGCGCCAAATCGGAACTCTTGCCTCTGGCCTCTCATAGACATGAGCAATGGCATGATGCTCTACCGATTCCACCGGTTCGGAAACCCATGCGCTACCTTGGCGTTTATTTGAGCACCCAATCTCATCTCCTTTATCAGTACAATGTTCTCCATCATATTGAGGCTATCCGTGCTCTTTGCGAGAAGTGGAAGGATTTGCCCCTTTCCCTTTGAGGCCGCGCGGCATTATTCAAAATGGTGCTCCTGCCAAAACTTTTATATCCGCTTCAAACGATTCCGCTTTGGATCCTGAATAGAGATGTCCAAGTCTTTCAGTCTACTCTTCTTTCTTTTCTGTGGCGCAACAAACGGGCTCGAATCAGTTTTGATACCTTATCCCTAGACACTAGGCAAGGAGGCCTGAATCTTCCTGATATTCGCATGTACAACGTTGCTTCCCTGATGCGCTTTGATTATGAGGGCATCTCTGGCCATTATAGGTATTCCCCTTCGGGTTGGATCCGTGCTCCTCATTCCTTTGTATCTTTATTGCATTTGTTCCCCCAGTCTTTTCCGGGGGTGGATTTCCGATTCCCTCTCCTGAAACTGCTCGGTCAGGCCTGGTGGTGGTGGCGGAGGGTGCAGGGGCAGGCTCCACAGGCTTCTCCTTTCTTGCCCCTGGTGGGTAACGTAGATTTCCTCCCGGGGATGGGTACAACGGGGTTTCAACTGTGGGATTCCCGGGGCTGTGTCAGCTTGCGACATCTCTCTGACGAGAGCACGGGGACTTTCCCCACTTTTTCACAACTCCAGACTCGGTGGGACCTCCCGGTTACGCATTTTTGGGCCTATTTGCAAGCCAGACATTACTATTTTTCCCTAATTCGACGGTGGGGAGAGCATTGGACACTGGGGAAATTGGACTCTTATTTGGCACTCTTACCTTCTCAGACAAATACCTTGTCCACTTGGTATAGGCTTCTCAAAAATGCTCTCCCTCCCTCTTATCTGCCTAGGATTCTGGCCCAGTGGTCTCGAGATTTGGCTCTTGAATTTACCGAGGCCCAATTTTTGGACCTTTTTACTAACCTTACTCAATTCACGGGATCAATGGACCTTAGGGAAATGCAATATAAGATCCTGCATCGGACTTACATCTCTAGGGCTCGGGGACATGCCATGGGTTTATGGGATGATGACAGTTGCTCTCATTGCCGGAGAGCGACGGGCACACTACTGCACATGTTTTTGGAGTGCCCCCATGCAGCTTTATGGCTCCAGTTCTCCCTTTTCTTGAGGGCCTATTTGGCCGGACCATTTCCCGGTCCTATGGTCTCTTATTGTTGGGTGACATGGGGGAAGTGTCCGCTGCAGGTTTTACCACACCGTATCAGAAGTTTTTGTACACTGCACTCCTAGTGGTGAAAAAGATGTTGCTTTTGCATTGGGTGGGGCCTGAGCCCGCATCCTTCAATCAATGGCTCCAAAAAATGTGGGAGCTAGCTGCTTTTGAACTTCAGACCCATGCGGCTTCTACTGGACGTGATAGGGTAGTATATGTTTCCCTGTGGAGAGCATTTCAAGTTGCGGCTGACTCCGCAGCTCCCATAGTCCTGCCTTAATCTGGTCCCTTTTGGCTATGGGCGGCCACTTGATTGAGGTTTCCTCCCTGCGACCTGACCGGCGACTCTCGAGCTCGGACGATTGTGGTTTGTGTGTGGAGTGCTAGGTGTGTGGCTGTTGTGGATTGTGCGGATTGCTTGTGCTGGATAGTCATGTATGTTGGATGGATGGGAGATTGTAGGGTATGGGGTCTCTATTAATGAAAAATGTTTTTGCAGTCTTTATTATCTTGAGGAGAGTGCTTTCTGGGGCACCTATTGAGACCCGTTTTGGCGGGATTCTTCTCTTTCATTACATTGCTTTTGTGTTACTCCATGACGGCTGTTACGAATGCACCTCCTCTGCTCTGGGGCATCTGTATTTCCTACTGTTTTGCATTTCTGTTGTACCAGTTCTGTGGTTCTATGCCTGACCATTGTTGTGTGTATTGACTGCTTTTTCAATAAAAATTATATGCAAAAAAAAAAAATAAAAAATGTAAGCAATTGCTGTAAGAGTTTGTGGTTTCTTATTCTTACTTTTTGAATATGTTGGAATTGAATCAAATCAAATAAACTTGACGTAGATAGCAGTATGGAATCCATATGGATAGAAATTCAATATGTGAAGAAAGGAATATAAAGGTAGGGTTATAATACCATCCCCCAGGACAAAATGAGCAGACAAATGAAAAAATGTTTTCAGAGATTAGGAAAGCTGGAGAATTGGGCAGAGAGTATAGGAAGAGAGTATGTTAAATCACCACCTAAACTAAGTATATTCCACTAAGCAAAAAACAGAAGAGCCCCCCTATTCACACAACCATACCTCCAACATCCACACACAACAGATGAAAAGTGGGGAAAAAACCTCAGTTCTGCTTCATAGGTAAAAAAACCCCCACTTAGTTTCAAGTTTATTATTAGGATTTGATATACCGCTTATCAAGGTTATCTAAGCGGTTTTTACAATCAGGTACTCAAGCATTTTCCCTATCTGTCCCGGTGGGCTCACAATCTATCTAACGTACCTGGGGCTATAGAGGACTGAGTGACTTGCCCAAGTCACAAGGAGCAGCACGGGGTTTGAACCCACAACCCCAGGTGCTGAGGCTGTAGATCCAACCACTGCAAATCCGTTGTTCATACACTTCAATAACATGAAAAATGCAATCTATATTGGCAAAGGAGATCCATTGCAGGGGGGGGGGCTTCCAAACAGAATACACACATCAACAGTACAAGTCCAATATCCTGTAAGGGTAAAACAATAAATTAGCTTGAATGTCATGCTCTCCTGAAACATTCAGATCGTCCTCCAAACCGAACACCAATTCAGGGCACTCCAAGCCAACAAAGCTAAGAAAGAATATGAAGAGAAACTTGCCAAAGAGGCAAAACCTGAAAACAGTTTTTTTAGGTACATCAAAAGCAGAAAACCAGTGAGGGAATCTGTGGGACTGCTGGATGCTCAGGAAGGTTAAGGCTATAGTGGAGAAACAAAATGAATTCTTTGCTTCTGTCTTTACGGAAGAAGATGTAAGAGATATACCTAAACCCGAAATGGTTTTCAAGAGTGATGATATAGAGGAACTGAAAGAAATCTCGGTGAATCTGGAAGATGCACTAAGCCAAATTGATAAGTTAAAAAGTGATTTAGTACCGGATGGTATACATCCCAGAGTACTAAAAGAACTCAAACATGAAATTGCAGACCTGCTGTTGCTAAAATTGTCTGTAGTACCTGAAGATTGGAGGGTGGCCAATGTTATGCTGATTTTTTTTAAGGGTTCCAGGGGAGATCCGGGAAATTATAGACCGGTAAACCTGATTTCAGTGCCTGGCAAAATGTTGGAAACAATTATAAAAAATAAAATTGAGGAACACATAGATAAACATGATTTCATGAGACAGAGCCAGCATGGGTTCAGCCAAGGGAGATCTTGCCTCACCAATTTGCTTGACTTCTTTGAAGGTGTGAATAAACATGTGGATAAAGGTGAGCTGGTTGAGGTAGTATATTTAGATTTTCAGAAAGTTTTTGATAAAGTTCTTCATGAGAGGCTTTTGAGGAAATTAAAGAGTCATGGGATAGGTGGCAAAGTCCAGTTGTGGATTAGGAATTGGTTATCGAATAGAAAGCAAAGGGTAGGGTTAAATGGTCATTTTTCTCAATGGAGGAGAGTAAACAGTGGAGTGCTGCATGGATCTGTAACTGGGTCTGGTGCTATTTAACTTATTTATAAATGATCTGGAAATTGGAACGATGAGTGAGGTGATTAAATATGCAATGACAATAAACTGTTCAAAGTTGTCAAAACGCATACAGATTGTGAAAATTTTCAAGCAGACCTTAGGAAATTGGAAGACTGGGTGACCAAGTGGCAGATGAAATTTAATGTGGACAAATGCAAAGTGATGTACATTGGGAAGAATAACCCGAATCACAGTTACCGAATGCTAGTGTCCAATGTGTGGCGGTGGCCAAAAAAGCAAACAGGATGCTAGGAATTATTTAAAAAGGGATGGTTAACAAGACTAAGAATATTATAATGTCCGTGTTTCGCTCCATGGTGCGACCTCACCTGAAAGTACTGAGTTCAATTCTGGTCTCCTTATCTCAAGAAAGACATAGCCACACTAGAAAAGGTTCAAAGAGTGACCATGATGATAAAGGGAATGGACCTCCTCTTGTATGAGGAAAGATTAAAAAGGTTCGGGCACTTCAGCTTGGAAAAGAGACGGCTGAGGGGAGATATGATTGAAGTCTACAAAATCCTGAGTGGAGTAGAACAGGTACAAGTGAATCAATTTTTCACTCCGTCAAAAATTACAAAGACTAGGGGGACACTCAATGAAGTTACAGGGAAATACTTTTAAAACTAATAGGAGGAATATTTTTTCACTCAGAGAATAGTTAAGCTCTGGAATTCATTGCCAGAGGTTGTGGTAAGATTGGATAGCGTAGCTGGTTTTAAGGGCTTGGACAATTTCCTGGGAGAAAAGTCCATACTCTGTTACTGAGAAAGACATAAGGGAAGCCACTGCTTGCCCTGGATCGGTAGCATGGAATGTTGCTACTCCCTTGGGTTTTGACCAGGTACTAGGGACCTGGATTGGCTACCGTGATAACAGGCTACTGGGCTTGATGGACCATTGGTCTGACTCAGTAAGGCTATTCTTTTGTTCTAATATTTCTATAATTCTTCTTTCATTTTGAAAGTATACAGTATGTTGTAGTCAAACTCAGTAACAGAAAAGTGGGCAAAATATATTTTTTTTAAAAGGCGAAGAACTCAAAGAGCACTCACCTAGGAATAGTTTTAACAGTAACAAGGCTAGACAAAAAAGCAAATTGCTTCAGTCTGCTCCTGACTTGGATTTAATAAAGACCTAGAGGACTCAAAAGTCCAGAGGTATGCTTAAATTTCCTTCTTCTGAGCTCTAAGAGGTCATTGTATTCACTTGTGTGGTTTAACATCCTTCTCATCAGAGAAAGGTAGAGTTCATAGTTGTAGTCTATTGTTGTAAACTGATTTGTTTGCAAAATATAAAGTAGTTAGCTTTGCATATAAAATTATGTAAAAAAAATGTGGTGGAGATACCAGTTTTTATACCTTCTTGTTTACTTCACTCTAAACATCTTAATCCTACCTTCTCTTTGCAGCTGGAAAGCATGCTTATAATGCTAAGACATACTGATTGCACTGAGAGAGCTGGAGACCAGTCTTCTGTTAGAATGGATAAACAGATATGCCCATTGCTATAAACGTGAGGATGGATAGGGATATTTTCACCTGTGAACATGACCTAGAAAAGAAAGCATTATTAGTAAACACTTACTACTTTGCACTTATAGCATTAAGAACATAAGCATTGCCGTACTGGGTCCAATAAGCCCGGTATCATTTTCCAACAGTGGCTCATCACAAGTACCTGGCAGAATCCCAAAAGAGTAAAAACGGATTTTATGAGGCTTATCCCAGGAATAAGCAATGGATTTTCCCAAATGCATCTTAACAATGGCTTATAGACTTGGGGATTTTTTTCAATTGATTTGTAAGGATTTGTGTGGAAAAAAAACTCAGTTATTTCTTTTTACCCATTTTCATTCATTTCTTTGACTTTACATATTTGTGCTCATAAAAATTTAATCCGTATTAGAACCTTAACACATAAATTGATTCTACATATGTTAATTTGTAAAATTAATGTACAGTAAATTGATTCAGGGTACACTAAAGGCCCTGTTTGCTACAGTATGGTAATCTTTTGTATTTACTGCATGTTTATAATTTATTAAAACACTATACCACCTGAGCTGACTTTAGCAGATTCAGGTGGTTTACAATCTAAACAAAAATCTGAAAGGGGAAGGAACTACAATAAGAATAGGAAATAATGCCACACTCACCTCAAGACACATCAGACACTAACAGTTTCAGGAGTAAAATAAGAAGGGACAAGGGAGGAAAAGGTAACTAGATGAAAGAAGGGAAGGGGAGAACTTAAGATGCAGGAAATACAAAGTCTGTGCAGTAAATGTTAGGGATGTAAACAGCACCTGCCCTGCCCTGAACTCACCACATGGTGTAGACCCCTGGCACATGGGCCCGCATTAACTACTACTTTAGCAGATCATGCTGATGCAGTTGAGTTGCATTTACCACAGCCACATACCTAGAACACCAAACCTGCCTGATTCCTATGCCCAAAGAGACAAACATTCCTCCTTCCAAAACCTAGCAAAGGTTAGGGGCTAAAGCAAGATCAATCCCCAGCTGCTTCTGTCCCCTCAAGTGACAGGTTCAAAATGGTGCTGGTTGACCCCTAGTAGTAGTGTTGTGGTACTACCACTAGGGGTCAAATTAACAAATAGTTAGTAATGACCTTTAGTGATAGTACTGCCACATTACTACTAAGAGTCAATCAGCATCATTTTGAACCTGGCACCAGAAAAGCCAGGAGCAACTGGGGATCACTTACTCACTTTGGGGGGAATTCAACAAAGGGCTCTAAGCTAAAGACATCCTTTGTTGAATTTTCCCCTTAGCCTCTAGATGCCAGGGAATCTACTGGTAGGTCTGGGAGGGGATCAGAAAGTAGAGAATTGCTACTAGGGGGAATGGGTGGGTTTAGTGATCTAGCTATGGTGCAATGTTAAACTGCTGCCAATTTTGCAGTTGCATTAACTGTAAGCACTGTTCCAGTCCTTTCTCTGCCCTGAGCCTGCCCAGTTCTTACCCTACACTATACTAAGCAGCTAGCACAGGATTCTTACTGCACTGACAGTTTTAGCAAATGGTAACTGTAAGTGTGGCTTTGCAGTAGCAGTTATTGCAACTAAACCCCAGGTGAACTTAGTGCACATTCCACATGTAAGACACTTCTGTATTAATGTCAAACCTCAAATATACCATGAAATAAGATGAGCATAGTCACAAAAAATAAGAAAGCTGAAGGTACAGGCTCTTTTTTTTTTTTTTTAAAGAAAAAAGAGATTAGGTTCTTACCTTAATATTTTTACCAGTAGATAGGGATGGTATGCTGAACCAAGGGACTTGCATTCACTCCCACAAGTCAATTGCAGGAGATACTGAATACTGTTTTCAGTACCTCCTCCTTCTTCCTGCTCTTTGCTGCCCCCAGTCAATTAGTTTCAAAGCCGGTGACAATCCTACAGAACAGGAGAAGGAGAATGGGGAAACCCTCTCACCAAGACTTTGATCTGCTTATAATTATAAACATATAGCTCAGAAACATGCCTTAGAGAGGAAAAGAACACAATCTTTATTAGCAAAAAATAAATAAAACACTAAACTGTGAAACTCTGGGGAAAACCCAAGTAACTATATACATTCAAATATAAAGTCTTCCAATTTACAATGGCTAGCAGAAAAGTCAGAGACACAGCCTTCAGATAGCAGGTCAAGGAAGGTGCATCGACAACGATAAGTGGGGGGTTCAGCAAACTATCCCTATCTACTGGAAAAAAAAATATTATTACAGTAAGAACCCAATCTCTTATTCCAGTGCAATAGGGAAAAATGCTTGACTACCTGAATAAATTAATGTAAACCGTTCTGAGCTCCCTTGGGAGAACAGTATAGAAAATTGAATAAATAAATAAATAAAATGCTGAACCAAGGAACCTACCTAAGCAGTCCCAGAAACCCCAGTGGAGAGAAAAGCCTGTCCTCAAAACAGAGGCTCCAAAGGAGGAATCCTCTTAGGCCGCTTCGTTCACTCTATAAAATTTGGTGAAAGTGTGAAGGGACAACCAACTCGTCGCCTGCCAAATCTCAACAGGAGGAATTGTCCTGGATTAAGCCGAGAGAGAGGTCTCCCCTTTTTAGTCTGTTGATGGACCAATGGCATTGCAATGGAGACCATCACCTCTGCATTGGGAGATCCTCACAGTGTGCTCTCCAGCCCAGTAGGCTGGCATCTGTTGTCAGCATTGTCCAACAGTCAATCCTTAGAGGCATCCCAGATGACAGTGACTGAGGTTGCAGCCACCAGAACATGCTGTAGTTGCCCTCCGATATCCAAGGCAATCAAACATGCAGCGGGTTCCTCTGTGGAGACATAAGAACACTAGAATTGCCGCTGCTGGGTCAGACCAGTGGTCCATCCTGCCCAGTAGTCCGCTCACACGGTGGCCCTCAGGTCAAAGACCAGTGCTCTAAATGAGTCCATTCTCACCTGCATACATTCCAGTTTAGTTGGAACTTGTCCAACTTTGTTTTGAAACCCTGAAGTGTGTTTTCCCCTATAACAGATTCCGGAAGAGCATTCCAGTTTTCCACGACTCTCTGGGTGAAGAAGAATTTCCTTATGTTTATACGGAATCTATCCCCTTTCAACTTTAGAGAGTGCCCTCTCGTTCTCTCTACCTTGGAAAGGGTGAACAGTCTGTCTTTATCTACTAAGTCTATTCCATTCAGTATTTTGAATGTTTCGATCATGTCCCCTCTCAGTCTCCTCTTTTCAAGGGAGAAGAGGCCCAGTTTCTTCAATCTCTCACTGTACGGCAACTCCTCCAGCCCCTTAACCATTTTAGTTGCTCTTCTCTGGACCCTTTCGAGTAGTATCGTGTCCTTCTTCATGTACGGCGACCAGTGCTGGACGCAGTATTCCAGGTGAGGGTGCACCATGGCCCGGTACAGCGGCATAATAACCCTCTCCAATCTGTTCATGATCCCCTTTTTAATCATTCCTAACATTCTGTTCGCCCTTTTTGCCACTGCCACACATTGCACAGACGGCTTCATCGACTTGTCGATCAGAACTCCCAAGTCTCTTTCCTGGGAGGTCTCTCCAAGTACAGCCTGTATTCGTGCATGAGATTTTTGTTACCAACGTGCATCACCTTACCTGCGTCTTCACTACTCTGAATAGCTTAGTATCGTCTGCAAATTTAATCACTTCGCTTGTTGTACCAATTTCCAGATCATTTATAAAGATGTTGAAGAGCACGGGTCCAAGCACTGAGCCCTGCGGCACCCCACTCATGACGCTCTTCCAGTCTGAATATTGTCCATTTATCCCTACTCTCTGTTTCCTTTGTTCCAGCCAGTTTTTGATCCACGTGAGTATTAAACCCTCGATTCCATGACTCGCAATCTTCCGAGAGAGTGCTATAGGGGGTGCATATGCGCTCTCACCCAAGGAATCACTTCTATCGTGGCTGCCATCGAGCCCAGAACCTGAAGATAATCCCAGGCCAACAGAGACTGCTGCGCCAGGAGAGCAGAAATTTGGCTCCCAAGTTTCAGTCTGCATGCCTCTGCAAGAAACACTCGGCCTTTCTCCATGAATAATCTGACACCCAGATACTCTAGGAACTGAATGGGCTGCAGCTGGTTCTTCTTCAAGTTGACAATCCATCCCAGACCTTGAAGTATTGACAAGACAGTCTGAACTGCTCTTTCCGCTTCATCCCATGAGAGCGTTTTGATGAGCCAGTCTTCCAGGTAAGGGTGGACCAGCCAACCCAGTTTGTGGAGATAAGCCACCACTACAACCATTACCTTGGTGAAGATCCAGGTGAACACCGCTTCTTTTACTTCATCATGCTTTGTCTTTTGATCTGAATCGCAATAGTACACCCATGTCTTGTCGGCAGTGACTATTCTCTCCAGAACACTCGGATCTTTTTCATACCACCTCAGAATCAGTAAGCTATTTGGGAATTCATTGTGTACAGACTTTCCTGTATCCCAAGTCATCACATATTATGGCAAATGCAGATCCATAGCTGATATCCAAATTTGCAGCCAACTAAGACATCGTTATATGTCGGTCTTCTCTAATCAAGGCATCTGCCCTGTCAATGTACTCTTGTGTGCATGATGTTGATGGGCGACCAGAACAACCTTCATTGATTACATCTGTTCTTTCCACTTTAAACCTTTTTACCCACTCATAGCACCATGAATAAATGATAGGTTTATGTCCATACTGAGTCAATATCAGACAGTGAATTTCTTCCCTCTGCCCTAAGAAAGTGCACTACTGCATGTTTTTCTTCAATGGTGCAATCGAGTGTCCATGTTTCTGACCTCATGTCTGCCACATAACTAAAGGATGAACTATCACGTAATTTAACAATTGCCTTTAATTCGTATATATATATATATATATATATACTAGTCTTTAAGCCCGTTATATTAACGGGTGCTAGAATAGATGTGTCTGTCTGTCTGTGTTTCTTTATCTCTATCTCCTTGGCCACTGTCTGTATCCTTCTGTCTCCCCCTCCCCCCGAACAAAGCTGTCTGTCCCCAGCACACCTCCCCCCAAAGCAGCCCCCTTTCCCTATCTCTCCATGGCCCCTTCTGTCTCCCCCCAGCACACCCCTCCCCAGAAGATAGGGATGGTATGCTGAACTATAGGGTTGTCCATGCATGCTCACGAGCATACTGCACAAGATGTCAATCACACCTTTTCAGCTCCTCCTCCTCCCTGGTCTCTGCTGCCCTGTTCAATTCGTACCAAAGACGGTGACTGCCCTATAGAAGACAGGAGAAGGAGGGGTATGGGGAACTCCCCATAATCTAGTGTCTGATCTGCTCAGCTGAATTTTAAATCACTGAATGAACAGTAATGTAGTTAAAACATTAACAAGCCTCTGAGAGGAACAATGAATGTAAGAAAATACAAGTTAAACAAGAACATATTAGCCTGAACATTTATGGAGCTCAACCATTCTTCCATTTCAATCATATACAAAGAGACTCTTCATAATCCAATAGTCTGACTGACAGGAATAATCCTAGCTGTGGAGCTGACCATTTAGCTTGGAGTCAGCAAGCAGACATATCAGATAAATTGCTGTGCAGAGTTTCAGCATACCATCCCTATCTACTGGAAAATATATTATCAAGGTAAAACCTAATCTCTTTTTATAGTGTAATAGGAATGGTATGCTGAACCAAAGAGACATATGTAAGCAGTCCCCAAAGTCTAATGTGGGAGAGATGAGCCTGCATGTAGTACTGAGGACCCAAAAGTGGCATCCTCTTGTGCTGCTATTTCCATCCTGTAAAATTTGGTGAAAGTTTGAAGGGAAGACCAGGTCACTGATCTATAAATCTCCTCAGGAGAAACTGCCCTTTATTCTGCCCAAGAAGAGGTCACTCCTTTTATTGAATGCACTTTGAATAAGATAGGTGGCTATTTGCTGCTGCTGCTGCTGTATGCAGAGGATTTAGCATTATGAATCCTTCTGGAAGAGGTAGCCTTGGAAGCAGGTCTGCCTCGTTTCACCTGATTGGTTAAGACAAAAAGATGATGTGAAAGACAAAACTCATTGGTTCCCTCCAGGTAATTCAATAGTACTCTTCTGATGTCTAAACCTTTAAGGCCTTGTCTTTTTTTCTTAGACCCTGTGGGGTGGAATCTAACTTCTTGGTTGACATGAAATGCTGAAACAACCTTTGGTAGTAAGGAGGGAACAATATGCAAGGTCACTCCCGCTTCCGTGATCCTGAGAAATGGCTCTGTGCACGACAGGGCCTGCAAATCTGAGACTCTCCTGGCAGAAGTATTTGCCACCAAGACAACTGCTTCGACCATCAGATCCATGAGGGAGGCCTCATGTAAGAGCTCATACAGGGTTCTGCTGAGTCCCTGTAAAGTATATTAAAGTTCCAGAATGGAAACGGGTCTCAAATCAGAGTCCACAGTCTCAGGGCACTTTTCAGGAATCTGTCTGTCCAGGTGGGCAGTTAGCAAAGCTCTCTTCTCTTGGCCTCAGAAGCATGAGAGCCCTGCTACTTAACTCTAAGGAACACCACTCCACTGCCAATCCCTAGTCAAGGCCCTTATGTAGGAACTCCAGTACTGACGAGATAGGGGCATTGCCCGCCTAACTTTTCCTTGTTGCACCAGTGCTGAAACTCCTCCCATGCCTTAGCATGTGCTGAAGCCATTGTTGGCTTTCTGGCTCTAAGATACTTATAAGTATCCTTTTTGGACTAGCGCTGCACATTCAAAAGCCATGCCATAAGACCAAACATCCTGGATCTTCTAGGATAAATTGTCCCCTACGAGATCAAGTCTGGATGCACTTGGAGTTTACGACTTTGTTCCTTTTGTAGTTGTATGAGATCTGCGTACCACAGGCACATGGGCCAATTTGGTGATACAAGAACAACTGTCTGGCAGATTACCCGGCCTATCATGAGCTGGGGGTAAACACATAGAGTAGCCCGGTCTCTGGTCAAGGTTGAACCAGGGTGTCTAGCCCTGCACTCCCGTGTTCTCATCTTTGACTGATGAACCAATCTGCCTTTTTGTTCTTTGCAGTTGCAATGAGGTCAAACGCTGGAAGACCCCATCTTTGCAAAATTGCCTGGAATGCTTTCAGGGGCAATGTCCACTCTCTTAGTTCTAATGTCCGTCTGCTGGGATAATCCACTTGAACATCGTCCACTCTGGCCATGTGCACCGTAGAGATTGCCAGCAGATGTGATTCTGCAGAAAAGAACAATGCTTTCGCATCCTGTTGGAGTGGAGCATTCCTGGTGCTTCTCTGCCTGTTGACATAGGCTACTGCAGTGGCATTGTTGGAGAAGACCAACCTCTTTGTCCTGCAGTTGGAACAGCACCAGATGAATTGCTCGTAGTTCCAGCCCATTCATAGACCACATCAGCTGCAAGAGTCCACTAGCCTTAAACCGGATGACTGTTATGATGAGCCCCACAACCAGACAAGCTGATATCCATCTTCAAGACGACCCCATGAATCAATCTGAAGCAGGATCCCTTTCACCAAACTGTGGATGGAGCCACCAGCTAATGCTGCACTTGGCTGCTGCTCTCCAGGGGACCAGAACTTACGGAGTCTCTCTGAGGCGACCAGTGAGACAAGAAGGAATCCTGGAGGGGGCACATGTGTTCCTTTGCCTAGGGAACCACCTTTATCGTGGCTGCCATTGACCCAAGGACTTGAAAGTAATGCCACGCAGTAAGCTCTGGCTTGGTCAACAGGTCTGTATATCTGACCATGAAGCTTCTGTTTGCATGCTTCTGGAAGGACTGTCGAAACTAGGTGGCTCTTACAAAAATGTTTATCACAGACTCTGCAGCATCTCTACAACTGCTGTTGTTGCTCTGAATACCTACATGAACAGGTTTCATACCCTTCTGCTCTTTCTTCCATCTCTGGAGGATGCCAAGGAAAAGACTGCCAGACACAATCTATAGTTTAAACATTCAAGGCATTGGGAGTTCTTGGTGTCCTACTAACCAACCAAGAATCTTCCTGAATTACAAGTGACTGGCCATTTTATTGGGTTTATGGCATCACTTAATTCATTAGTAAACATACAAAATTAATACATCTACTAAATGAATTACAATTGCTTCATTACAATCCAATGATAAATTGCATACTCCAGCAATGGTTAGCTTTGATAACATGATTTCTTTCATTAGTAATTTCCCTAGCAACAATGACTTAGTTATCACATGCTACTTAATTTCACCCCTGTTAGCAATAGAGGGGGTGTTCTATTTCAGTGCATTGCACATCTTGTAACAACGTGTTCATTTAGGGCACACTGAACTTAGGTACTTCCTCTATTCTGTTAATGGAACATGATATAGCTGGGTCAAACATTTAACCAAGCAATATTCTTTTTACTGTGACTCTGAAGCATTTCTATATCCTTCAACTTCATCGTTTATATTATATACATATACACACTAGTGTCTTCAGTTTTCTCAGGCATGGGGTGTGTCACACATATTGGGTTATGGGCCCCCCTTATATCCTGCTTAATACTATTATTGCCATCAGCCTCCCCCCTTTGTTTCTGTGAGGAATCACTGATTTGACCCCAAGAGGGTTACAGGATGTTACCACAGTTTGCTATATTATCATACTAAAGTGTTGAAGGAGGCAAACCTACAATATCTGATTACATTAATATGTGTGAAATAATTTCTCATTCCAACATCTTATCCACATAAAATATTGTTCTTATGGTCTTTGTACACTTAAATATACTTTTTTGTTTCATTCTGTCAAGAGCTTACCACACCTAAGGAAACAAGTTAACAAAACTCTTAACTTCAAGCCAGTTTGTTTCTGTGCTCCCTTAAAAAAGCTGTGACCAGTACAAACTAGGTTACTCCAGATATTTCAAGTCATGCTCACAGGTCGAGGTGTTAAAGTTTGGGTGACCACACTAAAATCTCTTATGCTCTCATGTTCAGCATTGCACTCTCCAATCCAGAAACCTCCACCTCTGGATGGGATAAATGGTTGGGTTGTAGTCATGAGACAGTATCTGTAGCAGCAACCATGGCCCCCATTTCTTATCAGCTGATGGTATCTTCATTCTTTCTTCACTGCACTTCACTTCAGCTGGGCAGCAAAGAGGGCATGGGAAGAGTCTCTTGAAGTGGGCAAAAGATAAGGGACTAGATTCACTAAGTCAGCAATCATCGCTAAACCTGTTTTCACAGGCTTAGCGACGATCACTGCTAACTGACCTGATTCACTAAACAGCCCACCATGTGTTTTTCCCTTCGATTGCCCATTTTCTGATCCGGCCATGCAAATTAGTAAAACCCCATGCAAAATAGCTAAGTGACTGATTCACTTATATTGCTTGGCTATTTAGCATTGGGTTTTACCGATCCTAAAACCTGATTGCTATAGACCTGTTGGTAACTGTCTTATTGACAGGTATGTCTGTTTTTATTTTTCAATGGCGCCGATATTTTGCGTATATTACACAAGCAAAATATCTGCCCATAAAAAAAAAGAAAAAAAATCCCCCACTGCTGCCATGGCCCTCCCCCAATGACCCCTAACAATTGTGCGCCCCCTTAAGAAAAAGACCTCCCTGAAGAAAAAGGCTGGAGGAATGTCCACCCCCTCCTGCCCGAAAAGACCTCCCCCTTCCCTCCCAAAGAAAAAGGCCCAGCATCGTCATCAGGGAGGAGGAGCAGGAGGTGTTTTCAGTACCTCCTGCTCCCAATGTCAAGGTACAGGGGCAACAGGGCCTGGAGGCAGAAGGAAGTGGGTATCCCTCCTGCCTTTTTCTTCAGAGGGAGGGGAAGGGGAGGTCTTTCTAGGCAGGAGGGAGTGGGCGGGTGCCATCGGGGCAGGAGGGAATGGGCATCCCTCCTGCCATCTTTTTGGGGTTGAGGAGGGGGAACAGTGGCTTGGTAGTGCTAGTGCGGGGGCTTTTTTAATGGGACAGCTGTTCCTTTAAAAAAAAAAAAGCAGAAGCCCTGAAAGCAGTAACAGGAGGCCGCTTCTCCTGTCACTACTGTTAGGGCTCTGCGTTGTGTCAATCGCTCACTGAATGACTGAGTCGGTGGGTTTGCATGATAGTGAATCAATCACTGTTGGAAAAAATCAGCAAGAGAATCGGCCAACAGCGATTGAGTCACTATCGTTAGTGAATCTAGCCCAAGGTACAGATACAAGATTGAAAACAGGATGAAAATACAAACAGGCTTTTCTAAAAATTACATCCAGTAAAATACAACATTCTTTTAACAAGCCTCACTATCTTGTTATAATACTAAGTTTGTGAAATGACAAAACTGTGACAGGCTTATTGAAAGAATTACTATTTCCAGTAATATGCATAAAACATTACTTCTTAAGTGCTAGATTAAAACTCTAAAACAAGAAGTCCTTAGTTGCAAGAAAAACAAAACAAGCTGTAAAGCTTTAAGGTCCACTCTTATACATTTTACTCTGCAACTGTAGGCTTGTGATCCTGGTGGCAACAGTCATTCAGTCCTTTTGTGATAGCCAATGAAGAGGAAGTCCTGGTGTTTCATGCTGATCCATGTTAGGCTTCAATACTCGGCTATGGACATTCTTTGCCAGGTTTCAGGGAACTTACAAAGTCACTTTCTCTGTAGCTTGGTCTTGGTCTTCTGTGTGGGTAATTTCGCCCCCCACCTCTGGATACACTGTAAATGGAAGTCCTCAACAAATGTTAAAAAAAGAAGGTTCTGCAAAAGTGCAGCAAAAGTACAAACAACAAAAATAATTAACACACATAGCACCATCTCCATCATTGTTTGCAATGTGGGCCTTATACTCATCCAGGCCACAGTCCAGTCAGTCACTGCATTAACTTTATCTTCCTTCCCAATGTGTTTAATGATTTCCTTATTGGCTTTGATAGCAGCCCAATAAATTTCATTGTATCAATTTATATATAAAGTTTAATTTTCTTACAATTCTTGCCTCTCCTAACCCATTCTCGCTTCCCTTTTACCACATACGCACGCATTCAAGTCTACTTGCAATTTCCTTTATATAAACACATCTAACATTGTATTAGTGTCTTGCTGACATCCATATTATCCCTGGTATGTTAATTAACCACTGTTATTAACATAACTCTCACAATCGTAGCTAATAAATTGCAATAAATCATATTTTCCTCCAATACAATTTCCTTAAATTACTTCAACCTTTCTTATAATATTTTCTCAGCAAAGATCCTACTTACACAATTCCTTCACCATAGAATTTTCCCCCTCATCTCCTTTATATAATTCAAAACATAACTTTTTATTTCTGACATTGTAGCTTTCTAAATTAAACTATGCATCTGACCATATGAATATAACTTAATCAATAAAATATGAATTGGACCTCTACGAAAGTGAAAAGAAAAAAAATTGCATCTAGTTAAGTCAAAACATTTAAATATGGTGCTAATTCGTGATTAATTCTTAGTTTCAAAAATCTACTTCACCTTTTATAATACACAGCCTGTGAAAAGATGCAAAAAAAGTCTTATATACAATTTATATTAATTTTATAAAAATTATACATTAGTATACAAAATTTAAATTTTTACCTTTTTACAGGATCTCCAATAATTAGTTTCAGCCCTTAATTGAGCAGGTAAATTATTCCAAATTATAACAGCATTATCAAAAGAGATGGTAAACTGATGTTTATACTGTGTACCTCTAATTTGTGGATAAGGCAAAAATCTAGTAGAGAATAATGCAACTGAGAAAAGAATAAAGTTACATTGTCGTTTATAAAATATTATATAAAATCAGGCAATCAGATAACCAATGAAGATTGTTGTAAGCTACAGTGACACTAATATTAGAACTAAAAAAGCAAAATGATGTTCACAGACATAAGTTTACTAATATAAGTTGATAATGTCATGATAATGTCTTCCTCCATAAATTATTTGTTCAATTTTCTATACTGTTCTCTCAAGGGAGCTCAGAACAGTTTACATGAATTTTATTCAGGTACTCAATTTTCCCTGTCTCTCCCAGTGGGCTCACAATCTATCTAATGTACCTGGGGCAATGGGGGATTAAGTGACTTGTATAACCAAAAAAAATCTTCTATACAGAAATGAGAAAGAAAATCAAATCCAACTCCTATAACTTTCTCACTTATATTCAAGAAATAATTTACTTATGCCACAATTTCATTGAAAGTTTCATGCACATCAATTATGAATGAGGGGAGAGCCTCAGAACCCCGTGCGTAATAATGTCAATTACTGCACTAGAAAGGGAAAAGATCTTCACCGGCTCTTGACCTCCCCCTCCTACCTACAGCAGACACAGTAAATGTTTCAAAATGGTGTCAGAAAAGGCAAAACTACTTAGCTTGTAGGCAGAATGTTCAATGATATTGAAAATATGTTTTTGTCTCTGCCAGTCAGTCAATGATATTGAAAATATGTTTTTGTCTCTGCCAGTCCTTTTCTGACACCATTTTGCTTGTCCCCTTGCTGCTCCATGAATGGCTGCAGTCAGTTCTCACAAATCAAGCGAGAACTGACAGCAGCCATTCAGGGAGCGGAACAGGGACAGGTTGGAGTGCAAAAAGCTTGCTCCTGCTTTGTGCGCCGCTGGCTGCAAGATATGAGGAGGCAGCCGTCCAGCGAGGGAGGGGCAGGAGCATGGAAAGCTTGCTCCTGCCGATACACTGCTGGACCACCAGAATTTAAAAAGATACCCGGTGAGGGTGTGTGTAAAAAATGGTTAGTCAGCTAGGACCTATCCCTCCTGTCCCACTTACTACTAGACCACCAGAGGGGGGACAGGGGACAGAACCTGGTAGGGAGAGGGGTTGGCTGCAAAGCCTAGTAAGGCAGGTAGGGAAGAGGGCTGGGTGCAGAGCTTGGTAGGGAAGGGGGCTGGGTGCAGAGCCTGGTAGAGAAGGACAGAGCACACTATGGGGTTTTAAAGAAGGATTGGATAAATTCCTGACAGAATTGAGGGATACAGATAAGGGTAAAGATAGGATATAGAAAGAGTATCAAGGCGAATTTTAAGGGATCACATACAGGTCATGGACCTGATGGACCGCCACAGATGCAGACTGCTAGGCGCGATGGACCACCGGTCTGACTGTAGGGGTATTTCTGTATTCACACCTGCAGGTTAGGCCTCTATGATGTCATCAAAGTCTGAACCATTGTCTCAAGAAATCTTTCTGCTGAACAAGAGATTTTTCCAGCATGAATTGCAAGAAGAAAGAAGTACACAGCTTTGCTGTTTCTGCCTGATGCATTATGGGTATGTACCAGAATGTTATTCTACTCAAGGACATTCATCTGTGCCTTCATTATAGGACTGTGTGAATATGGGGGAAATTATCCTGTTCTTATCTGTCTAACGGCCCTGGGTCTACCAGCCTATATGATACTTTCCACAGAAAGGCTATTCATCCAAGTTCTGTTTCTGGATTGGTCCGAGGAGGTCATCTGATGAGATCCAAGGAAGAAGGTGCTAATTAATTAGTCTGTGATGAAGTGTGGGGAAACTCACATCTTCCCACAGGTGTTCTATACGTAACCTTTTTCTTTTAATAATTAGACCTGTAAGTTACCTCGTGTGACTCTCTGCCTAAGAGAGAGAAATTCGGACTTTTTAAACAGCTCTGAATTCAGCACGGATAGGAACTTGTTTGCTGATGATTTATTGTCTTACCCAGGACTGACCAACACGTACCTTTAACAAAGGACTTCTTCCGTCTACTACAGCTGACAAGAAAAGATTCCATTTCACCTAATTGTGCCGGAGAGGCTGATTAAGGGTGAGCATACGGAAATTACTGTCTTATTAGCTTGGGAATTAGATAAGGATCCAATTGTGATAGGACAAGGGTGGTAAAGCTCCATTGGTGATAATATAATCATTTGCTAATCAGGGATTATTATTAGTATAAGGAATTGTTTAGAGTGTGTGTAACAAGTCGAATTACTTAATTGTCTAACAATTAGATTGTGATAATTATGTACTGAGTTTCATTTGTGTAATCAGATATTTTTAAATATTGCAGCTGGCTTGTGAATTATATTTTTCTATTTTCATAATAAAGATATTTCTCATTAGCCTGAGTTTTGTGTCGTATAAATAGACCAAGATATTTGAACTTGGATCAGAGTTTATGGTTTTCCCTAGACAAGCTTAACAGAGACGTAACGTGTTTATGAAACTGCTGAGTGTACCATAAATCTTCCTACATGACCCAGCAGAGGCAACTTCTTATGTTCTTATGAAGGGAGGACAGGGTGCTGAGCTGGTCGGGAAGGGGGACAGGGTGCATGCTGCTTATTTGCTCAGATATTAAGATACCAGAAGTTACATCAAGGAGGGATTCGTCGGCTGAAGGAAAGCCTGGAACAGGCCTCTGAAGATTTTTCAGCGTAGTGGTGGTTGAAGGAGCCAATCTCGCCAATGATGAAAAATCTTCAGAAGCCTGTTCCAATGCCTTACCTTCAGCTGATGAGTCCTTCCTTGATGTATCTTCCAGTTTCGTGAAACCGGAAGTTACATCAAGGAGGAGTTTGTTGGCTAAAGGAAGGCTTCGGGGCAGGTTTCTCAAAATTTTTCGGCATGGTTTGGCTGGCTTGTTTGGGTACTAGGCGTGAGGGGAGCTGGGGAGGAGATGCTGACCCATGGTGGGGGATGTCGCCTATCACTATCGATGTACTCGGGTGCTGGCTGTCTACAGAGCTGGAGCTGAAGGACGGTGTAGGATTTGGACTGGGGGGAAGAGAGGTGTTGCACCAATAAAGGGGGGGGTTGGGGCTGGAAGGAAGATAGGTACTCATGTGGAGGGGGGATTGGATCTGAAGGGAAAAGTGAGGTGCTAGACCAAAAACTGGGAGTTGGAGGGAAGGGAGAGGTACTGGATTTATGGCTCAGAGCTGGAGCTAGAGGGAAGGGAGAGAGATGTTGGACCCATGGGGGAAGGGGCTAGAAGTGCTGAATCCTTGGGAAGAGAGGTGCTGAATCCTTGGGGAGTGTTGAGAGAATAGATGAGAGCATAGGAACAGGGAAACAAAGGGGGAACGCTTTATGGGGGTGGTACATGGATACAGTCAGTGGCAATGCCAGACTTAGTTAGGATGGTATATGGACACAGAAGATAGCTAGACATGAGAGAGAAGAAGAACACAGAAGAGAGATAGACTTGGGAATGGGGGCTATAGGGACACATAGGATTGACTTTGGATATGGAGGGGATAGGTACACAGAATATGTTGATGATGAAGGCAGGGAGATGGGCACAGGGGAAATACTAGAAAGGGAAGTATAGGAGACAGAGAAGGGAGATGCTTGCTGAACATGGGGTACACAGAGATGAATGGTGAACATGGAGAAAGAAGACATGCCTAATAGTCAGGAGACCCTGGTAAGTGAGTTAAGAGTAGACAGATGAAAACAGAAACCAAAGATAGAAAAAAAAATTATTTTGTGATTAGAATATATCAGATTTGAAATATGTATCCTGCTAGAGTTGGTGTTAGACGTAACTGGGGACTGCAAAAGCCCAGGCTGTGCTTCTTTAGCTTCCAGCTGATTTAAGGCTCTCTCTAATCAGGGGGTAGTTGCTCTAGATGCACTCCCCTAACACTAATCCTGCCATATATGACTGAAGTATTCTGTTAGCTTGATTTTTATATTCTGTAGTAATTTGACTTCAGTTTTCTCGACAGTGGAGAGGATATTTGTGAGGGGGAGAAGATGGGAGACAGGGGTTTTGTTGGATGCTTGTTCTGTATTATTTGTGATTTATAAAATGACAATTGTACAGAATATTGTTTCTTTTTATACTTTAATAAAATAATTTCAGTATAAAACTATTCAAGGCTTGTGCGGATAGGGACAAAATTTTTCCCCCGTGTCATTCTCTAGTGTAAATCTTCATCTTTTCCTATCAGACAATCATTTAAAACTTGTGAACAAAAATACAGTCCCAATGTATTCAAAGCACATGTCAAAGAAAAAATATTTTAGGGCTAGATGCACTACAGATACCAACTGGATTACTGATGGCCAATTCTCTGGCCGGTTCTCGAGCAGTGATCAATGCACTATCAAGTTTGTATGCAATGTTCATTTGTAGTTGTAGATGTAGTTTTGATCACATGATTTATTTCATTAGTAATTTTTCCTAGCAACAATGACTTAAGTTATCACATGCTACTTAATTTCACCCCCGTCAGCAATACAGGGCGTGTTCTATTTCAGTGCATTGCACATCTTGTAACGTGTTCATTTAGGGCACACTGACCTTAGGCACTTCCTCTATTCTGTTAATAGAATAGGATGCAGCTTGGTCAAACATCTAACCAAGCAATATCCTTTTTACTGTAACTTGGAAGCATTTCTATATCCTTCATCTTCATCTTTTATTTATATATATATTATACTGATGTCTTCAGTTTTCCCAGGCAAAGGGTGTCCTGCTTAATACTATTATTGCCATCATTGTTACTGCCTTTTCCCCTTCTGGTCGGGATGGCACTTCGATGAGCCAATCGTCCAAGTACAGCTGCACCTGCCAATCCACTCTGCGGAAATGAGCGGTCACTACCATTGTAACTTTGGAGAAAATTCAGGGCACTGTTGGTATCCCAAAGGAAGTGAAGAATTGATAGCGATTCTCCAACACATAGAATCTGTGTTCCAGGAAGATGGCGATGTGAAGGTAAGCTTCTGTCAAATCCTAGGCGGTCAGAAACTCTTCTGGCTCCACTGCTGTGATGACAGACTGAATGGTCTCCATCCGAAACCAACGAACTCTCAGGAACACGTTGACATGTTTGAGATCCAGGATAGGCTTCCACTTCTCTAAGCCTTTCTTTGGAATGACAAAGTATATATGCTTCTTAAGTTAATATTTTACTTTCTGAATAACATCTTTTCTGCAGGTTATTGGATTTGTGCTGCTTGATTGAAGTGATGTAGTGGATGAGCAGTTGAGATGTAATTTATGGGTTGAGATGGTATAATCTTATGATTTTTGCTGATGGAGGGGACTTTGTGTTGTGCAAATCCTGAAATATGAATGTAATATTGTGAGCCGCCTTGATAAAGGCAGCTTAAAAATATTTTAAATAAATAAATTAATATATGGAGTATCTGCCAGAGACCAAGTCTCAATTTCTTCAAGCCAAGTACCCCCTAAGCCTAACAAATACCAAACGAGTACCCCCACCCAAGCTCCGCCCAGACCCATCCAAGCTCCACTCCAGACCTTCCAAAGCTCTGCCCCTGACCCCACCCCCATAAAAATAGTACTAATTGTAATGCAACTTTTTCTATACATTTTTCATATACACACAATATAATCTTAATACATAATGGTAACCATAAAAGTAAAAAAAATACCACAAAGCACACTATACATAGAGAAAATGTTAATTATCATTTATATTCTGGTTTTTTTTTTCAGAGGTCAAGACAGATGACTTTAAAATATGCAATGTCACCTCAGTAACAACTATAGAAAAATAGACAAATATATAGCAAAATATAGACAGCAGATATAAATTCACAAAACTGATACATTTCGATCATTAAATTGACATGCCCATTGCTCTAGGTACTTTAGGAAGATTGTGAGCCCGCTGGGACAGACAGGGAAAAATGCTTGAGTACCTGAATAAATTAATGTAAACCGTTCTGAGCTCCCTTGGGAGAACAGTATAGAAAACTGAATAAATAAATAAATCATCTAGGCCCTTGCCAAACTGCATCTGTCTGCCCACTGATCGAAAAGGCTGAGATTTTCCCCATGACTCTGATTACATCATAGAATGTATCTGCTATGTAGCTTATTCCCAACACAAGCTGAGGCAGGGGCTTAGAGAATGTTAGGCTCTGATTAGTAGCCTAGAATAACAGGCACAGGCCACGAAGAAGGCCACAGCTGCAGCCTTAATCCCTAAGGCTAAACTCTCAAACTGCCTCCTAGAACATAAGAATAGCCTTACTGTAGCCCGTTCTCAAAGGGACAATCCAGGTCACTAGTACCTGACCAAAACCCAAGGAGTAGCAATATTCCATGCTACCAATCCAGGGCAAGCAGTGGATTCCACCATGTCTTTCTCAATAACAGATTATGGACTTTATAAAAGGAGCATATCCACTCTGTGGTCCTGCAGATTCTTTAAAACCATGCCTCCCTCATTTGGTAGGGCAGTGCATTTGGCCACCTGGGCTACCAGGGAATCCATTTTAGGAATACCAAACATTTGCTGGAATTCCTGACCCATGGGATACAGTTTAGTCATGGTTTTAACCACCCTCAAGCAGAAACAGTAAGCCTTTGGTGGTCTCCCAGAGCTCTGCGACCATGATCCTCAAATCTGGGTGCCACATAAAAGACATGGGCTGAGCCCGGACCCCTCTCAGAACACTGGGAGGAAGCTCTATCCTCAGTTCTTGAAGGGACTTGGCAATGATCTTCAGTAAAGCAGAGGACTTAAAAGGTGGAGAATGGAGGGATCCTCTCCCTGATCTATGGCCGATACCGCCAATTAGGTTCTCTGGATGGGAGGCTGCTTCTCCTATCAGGGAAGCCTCACTTTGGAACAGTAAAGAGATCAAATCTGACCCCCCTCATCCTCTCACTCCCTACCCAATGGACCATCATAGCCCAGAAAAGCCTCCGCTCTCAAGGAAGAAGCACTCTGACTCTTCAGCAAGGCATGCTTTCTGGTTGCCTTATCCACAGACCTGACCAGCAGATTTTTAACTTGTACACAAGCCTGCCATAGGAGATTAATGAACTTTGGAATTAAGGCCTGAGAGGGCAATTCTCCTTGCTCTTTAGGGTGGAGCAAACATCCTTTCTTGGGCTGCTATCCTGCGGATCCAGGTGTTTCATCCCCCCCCCCCCCCCCGATGGGACAATATGCAATTCTCCAGACCCAGAGGCCTGTGGAGGGGCTAAACCCAAAGCTTCCACCCCTCTATTATGTGCCATGTGGCATGGTGCAAGGGTGCTCTTCAGCCTCCTATCCAGTGCAAATAGGGCAATATATAGGGATATTAGGGTCTGAGGACTCCATCCCTACCAATTTTGAGGCAAAACAATGTGTTTTAAAGAAGTATGAGAACTCAGATTCTGAGACCGCTTTCAAATGAACATTGAGCAGCAACGACTTGTTTCCCAAATTATTTGGCCCTGATGCAGTGGGTTTGAGTTTGTGCCCACGAAACGCTGGCCACGTTAGCTGTTTTGAAATACAAGCGCTGACTCAAGATAAGTAGGCTTTTTGAACAATGAATGTTGCCTAGAAGTTAACAGGATGGATAGCAATGACACAATAAGAATTCACTATTAGATATAAATGAAAGAATGTAGTTTCATGAAGTATGCAAGAGTGTAATGAAAGGAATAGAAATGAATTAAACATAATGTTTTAATGAAATTGAAAAAATAGAAGAACTAATTTATATTAGATTTAAAATAGGAATAACTAATTTATATTAGATTTAGTCTTTTTGAATAAAGTTAAATTATGGGAGTAAGGCCAATGATTGGAGAATAAGGAGCAAAAATAACTACGCTGAACACTTCAGTCATTGAATTCGACTACGCGTAGGCTCCATTACTGAGGCCGACTCCTGATAATAGAATAGAACTTTCATTTACATTTCAATATAAGTGGGAATCACTTGGTTGATATTATTAGGTGTATTTTGTAGCCTTCCCATTCACCCCACCTCCCTTTGCCCTCTCCAACCCCATGCTGGTGCTGTGATGTAAACAAAATAAACAAAAAACACTTTTCCTCTCTCAGTTAGGTCTTAGCTCATGCTTTCTAACACCAGCTCTGGCAGGATACACATTTCAAATAAGACATACTGTAATCACAAAATAGAAAATATAATTATTTTTTCTACTTTCACTGCCATATCCAATATTTGCTTCTTTTCCACTGTCTACCAACTCTCTCTCTCCCCCTGCCTTGTGCCCTGGGTCAAAACTCTCTATTCCCTTCCATGCAGCATCTCTCCTTTATCTTCTTTATCCAATATCTTTCTCTCTCTTTATCTCCCCATACACCATCCCTCCCTGCCCTCTAACCTTTGTCCAATATTTCTCCCTCTCTCTTCTCCATTCATGTCTCCCTCCCCTCCACCATATGGAGAATTTCTCCCTTATTCCCTTTCTTTCTCATTGTTTCATCTCTCTCTTCTTCTCCACCCCAATAATTCTTCCTCTCTCCTCTCACCCCCCTCACCATGTGCAGCATCTTTCCTCCCCTCCCACCCATTCTCTTATGCAGAAGCTTTCAATCCCTTCCCTCCCAGCCCCCTGTGCAGCAGCAACCCACCGATCCTCCTACCGTGAGAGACATACTGCTTCAGGAGGCCTAAAGGTAACAGTGGTGGTGCAGTGGCAGTGCTCTGAACGGGGTGCTGCTAGGGCTTCCCTCTGCCATGTTATTGATGATGTCATCAGTGACACGGCAGAAGGAAGGCCTCAGCGGGGAAAACCGCTATGCAGCCTGTTCAAAGTACTGCCACTGCTGCTGCTTTAGGTGACCTCAGAGATATGTCAGGTTTCACTTGGGTGGGGGTATTGGTCGTTGAATCAGTGAGTCCGATTTTCTCAGACAATGAATCGATTTCCTGAAGTGAATCAGTGAATCGATTCAAATCGGCGAATCAGATAGCACTAATACTTTCCTGCTACTCAATGGGTTGCCTAGTTCAACTGCCCCAAATCATCCAGCTTCTAGAACACAAAGATTTCCCTAGATAGTGACATCTGAAGAAAACAAAAAACAACTGGTACTTAAAAGCAAAGAATACCATAAAGCCTGTTAAGGGAGAAAAGGGATATTGGAGGATAAACAACTAGAATGAAATTAAAATTAATCTGTTGTAACATTAGATTCTTGACCTATGAAAGAGAAATTGGTCTTGTAATATTAGCGATCAACACTGATAATTTTATTACTTTGAGCTCATACCAAAAGTATCTAAATAGCATTTATTTGTTGGCCATTGGAGGAGTCTGAGGGAGGACAATGCCATCAGATTGAAATACAGAGACCCCAGCAGATTAGCAGGAGCTGGAAGGCTGGGGAACTCTGTTCATACTCCCCCAGGTTCAAGGTGAATTGGACACTGGCTGAAAATCCACCTACACATTTCTTTTTCCCAGCAATGTGCACTATTGAGATTGTTGAACGATGAAGTTCCACCCATTTGAAAATGAATTACTTCTTTTGACTTCTTTTTTGTGATGATTAAACACCATTTTATATCTTGAAATATACACCGTAATTAGTAGAGAGGGGAGACTGTGTTAATTAATAACAATAAGAGGGAGGGGGATTGGGTCTTGGGTTTTTATATATATAACTGTTGTATTTATTGATAGATCTATAAGTGATGATTACAAGAATTTGTATGGTTTTAATTTGTACACTTGTTGAAAGATTAAAAATGAATAAAGATATTAAAAAAAAAAAGAAAAAGAAAATGAACTACTTTCAGGCCACTATATACGCCATGTCCTCACTTGATTGATGATGTAAGCTACCACCATGGCATTATTGAGCATCACCTAGACTGTTTTCCCCCTCAGTAGGCGAAGGAACCATTGCAGCACTAAATGAATGGTCCTTGCCTCTAGAAAACTGATGAATCAAGATGCTTCCAATTATTGCCACCAAGCTAGCACAAGTTATCAAGTCAGTAGGCTCCTCAACTCTTGAGACTCAAGTCAGTGGTCACTATCACTTACCTGGGAACATCCAGAAGGATTCCCTTGCACAGATGGTCAAGTTTCTCCCACCAAAACAAATTAAGAGTCCCATAAAAAGAAGATGAGTGTCAGACTCATGGGACCTGGAGGCTCAATAACACCCTCTGAATTGGACATGTGTGGGCCTTCACCCAAAGTACCATCTCCAGGATCACTGCCATGAACCTGAGAAGCTGGAAGCAGTCTTAGGCCAGAAGGGCATCTGGCATACAGTGCTGTGCCCTGTTCTGCAGTTTAGGGCATCCGCTCCTTGGGGAGGAACATGGTCCACCATCAGGTGTCAAAAGTGGACTCCAGGGTACTCCAGCTCCTAAGAAGCATCAGTGTTTAATGTACAGCACTGCATGCATCTGATACCGCTATAGAAATAATAAGTAGTAGTAGCTAACCAGTAGTAGCTCATCCAGGCTGCTCTAACAAAATGGATCATTGCTTTCATAGCTACCCTTGAATATGCTTCTGAATTGACTCCAGTCTTTCTAGTAGGGATACATCACGACTACCATCATGATTTTGGAAAAGGAGGTAAAGCTTTGAAATTAAAGTACAACATAGACCCCATATAACGCTGATGTTGGGATCCATGATATTTGATCACATAAGTGAATCCGTGTTATATGGGAACCCAAATAATAATAAATAGCAAAAAGAAAATAAGGGGTCCACACTTTGACCGTGTTGTAAGTGGTACCGAATTATATTGAGCCATATTATATAGGGTCTCTGGTGTACCTAGAACACAGAAACACAAGAAACTCTTGTGAGACACCCTTATAGCAAAGTGAAGATATGCCTTTGCAAGATCCAACAAGCTGAGAAACTTACCTGGCCTGACCAAGGCAATTACCAATCTCAGGGTCTCCATATGGAACTATGGAACTTGGAGGGAGGTGTTGACTCCCTTCAAATCCAAAGGTGATCAAAAGGAGCAGCCCTTTTTCAAGGCCACAAAAAAGATGTAGTAGTGTTCCAGACCCTGCTTCTGTCGAGGGACAAGCTCCATAGCCTCCAGGTGGGATTAGCCACTGCAGGGTGACTACTAATGCTGCTCGATTCACAATCTGAATTGATTCACTGATTCACTTCGGATGAATCGATTCAAATTGATTTAAATAAATAAATAAATCAGCCTCACGATTCGGTGACTGACCCTCCCCCCTCACCCCCTAAAGCAGGAGCGGCAGCGCTGCCTCTTGCTGGCTGGCCGTTGCCGCTCCTGCTATAGAGGGCATGGGGGGGAGGGTCAGTCAGGAAGTGTTGGTGTCCGGCTTCCCCCCTGGCCTCCCACGCATCCATTTACCTCATTTCACCAGCCTGCAGAGAGGATCGCTTGCAAGCTGCAAGCTGCTATAGGCCTTGGGAGTTGTCTTCCCTCTGCTGCGATCCCACCCCTCCTTTGACGTCAAACGCAGGATCGCAGCGGAGGAAACAGCTCTGAAGGCCTATAGCAGCTTGCAGAGATTGTTAGCACAAGCGATCCTCTCTGCAGGCTGCTGAAATAAGGTAAATGGATGCGCGGGAGGTCAGGAGGAACATGTAGGCCTTCCGGGGGCAGGCTTTCAAGGGGGGACAGGCCTTCAGGGATGGTGGCACAGGCCTTCAGGGGGGACAGGCAGGCCTTCAGGGGGAGTGGTGCAGGCCTTCAGGGGGAGACAGACCTTCAGGGGAGGGGGCCCTGGTATAGAAGTACAGGGAGGGAGGGAAGGGGGGGTTCAAAGAGACATGCATATGCCGGACTTTGGGGGAAAGAAATAATGGGTCTAAAAACAGAGGAGAGGTATTTAAGGAGGGAAGGAACAGAAAGGGAGAGAAGTTGGCCACAAGGGATGGTGTGGAGGAGGGGATAGAGATACTGGATAGGAGGGTAGTTGGGGAAAAAAAAGGGAGATATGGTGGACACTGGGGTAGTGGGGAAGGAAGGAGAGATGCTGATGAAAGGATAGTTGAGAAAAGGTGGATCTGTGGATGGAGACGAAAAAAAGAAAAGATGCCAGACCTCCGGGGGAGGACAGAGATAAAAGATGGATGGTTAGCACGGAGAAAGTAGAAAGAAGGAGTCCCTGGCAAGCAATTTATCAGAAGACAGCCAGAGCCTGGGACCAACAAGACTTGAATAATGACCAGACAACAAAAGGTAGAAAAAATAATTTTATTTTCTGTTTTGTCTTGTGTCAGATTTGAAACCAGAGCTAGTGTTAGAGCGCAAACGTGACCTAGGATTTAACAGAGAGAGGAAAAGTCTTTTTTATTTACACCACAGCGCCAGTGTGGTTAGGAGAAGGCAAAGGGGATGAAGAGGCTATAAAAGGGGTGAAGAGGCTATAAAATAAACCCACCAGAATGTTTGAAAAAAAAAACCCCCAAAAACCAACCACCCAATTGGGCACAAAAATCGAATCGATTCGAAAAATCGATTCAATAGGCTGAATCGAATCAAATTTTTTTTTTCCTGAATCGGGCAGCACTTGTGATTGTGACTACTATCTTCCTCTTGAGGGAGAAACTGCAGTGGAGTGCCATAAAGGTCTCAAAAGAGGTTGGTAAATTCCAAGGCATCCTGTTCCTTCAAAGGCAAAAGAGGAATTTCATTCTGGATCAGTGCCTGGCCTATAACTTTGTTCAATGCTGGAAGCTACATCCTTTAAAGAGATACTCTTACAAGACTGTTATGTTGGTTCCAGGGTGGATATAAATCTATTATGTTTTTTTAAATCTGATTTTTTTAAAATTTAAAGTTGGATTTTTTTTTTTTTAAATAAAATGATTTTTGACGAAAAATCTATCTAAAGATAATTTTCTATTTAAGATACGTTATAGTCCAAAGTTATTCATCATGAAGTAGCATGGAGATTATATATTCAAGCAATGTTTAAATTTTTTGATAAATGAATTTCATTAATCCATTCACAATGTCACAGGAAATTTTTTATCTAGAAGATATTATGATAGATTCTTGGTTTTGCATTTCTTAAAACTGTGAATTTGTGTCTGAAGAGATACCATGCTTCTTCACAGCAAAAATGTTATAAAACATGTGGAAATAATCGAATATAAAACATGTGGAAATAACCGAAAAGAACGTCTAAGTCTGTTTACGTCTATCTCGCAAGTCGTCCAAAGTTAAAATGAGCCTAAGACACATTTTCGAAATTAACGTCCAACTTTTTTTTCTTTCAAAAATCGTCTAATTATACGTCCTGCCGATCTGATCATCCAAGCCACTAAATCGTCTATCTTTATAGCACATTTCCGTCCAACCTTCCGTCCAAGTCCAAAACGCCTAGAACAAGCCCTGTTGGACGTGGGAGGGGGTCTGCAAAGTGATGGACTGCACACCCAGACATGCCACCTAAATAGTGGGGTACCTTACAGGGCACCACTGTGAACTTCACAAAAAGGGTGCCATGGCTTCTCCTCACTACATAGGTGACGGTGAGCCCCCACAAACCATCTCCAGAATCCCCTAGACCCACTTATCTACCACACCAATAACCCTTATGGCTGCAGGAGCCACTTATATGCCAGTAAAAAAGGGTTTTGAGGGTGTGCACATGTGTCAGTATCAATGCAGTTCACATGTCTCAGTATCAATGCAGTGAATACAGGGGCTTATGGGCATGGGTCCTCCTCTCTATGGGTCCCTAACCCACCCCAAAGACGACTTAAGCTGCCTCTGGGCTGGATGACTAGGCTTTCCTATGCCAGGCGGTCAGGTGATGATGGTCTGGAGGCTGAAATTTAAAGCTGTGAATAAAATTTTTATTGGGGGGGGTTGGTGATCACTGGGGTAGTGTGTGGGGGTCTGTGTTATGTGTTTTCAGTGCTTATCTGGTGAGTTTAGGTTGATTTTTGTGACTTAGACCATGTTTTACATGGTTTAAGTCACAACATCCAAGTTCTGTCTAGGCTCTGTTGTTAAACTTTCGGTTATACATGCTGCACGACTAAGTCTAAGCCGGCCCATGTCCCGCCCAACTCCCGCCCTCGACACGCCTCCCAAAATGCCCCGTTTAGCTTTGGAAGTTGAGCAGCACTATGAAGGCCTAGATCGTTTAGAAATACGTTCAAAACCCGGTTTTTAAGTTTAAATTTTTTATTCATTTTCATACATCCACAAGTGTAACATAGAAATTTTAAACGATCTCATAAAACATACACTTGAATTCCTTTCATGTACCACTGTAAATACAATATATTATTCTGTATTTATGAACAATAATAACTGAAATATATGTATTACCTAATATGTATAATAATTTTTATTAAAATTTAAACCCCTCCTTGACCTCCCCTCCCAATATACATAACAATTATAACAATTTAGCTTTGGACACTGAGCGGCACTATGAAGGCCTAGGTCGTTTAGAAATACGTCCAAAACCCAGTTTTAATATCAGCGCTTGGACGTTTTTGAGAAATGTTCGTCCAAGTGTCGACTTAGGCCGGTTTTTGGACGTTTTTCTCTTTCGATTATGAGCCCCATAGAGTTTAAAAAAAAGACCTTAGTCCCATTATTCCTTTGCAAATCGATGTACATAGAATCAACCCCTTACCTCTTAAGTGCTAAATTTATATACGAGGTTTGACAAATAAATTTGTGAACTTGCCTCCATGCACTTACGTTGGCAGCACTGTATAAACAACTCGGTAAAGTTTCATAACCTTGGTACATCAGTGTCTCACAGCTGTGTTCGTGCTGATGTGTGGTGGTGTTTTGTTGAATGGCATTCATTATTGTTGTTGCATGTTTTTGTGTGCTGTTGCAAGAATGTCGGAGCTTGAATTAGAGCAACAAACATTAAATTTCTTGTTAAATTTGGCAAGAGTGGACGTGAAATCATGGACATGTTAGTCCGTGTTTATGGGGGGGTAATAATGCCATGAAGAAAATGGTAATATAGAAATGGATTAAATGTTTTTTCTAAGGGGAGAAAAAGCATCACTGATGAAAAAAGGTCATGGCAAGTAACGAGCAGAACTGATAAAAACATTGCAAAAATTCATCTAATTGTGTGCCAAAATCGTTGGCTGACTTTGAGAAGCATAGCAGACCGAGTAAACATTGATAGAGAAAAAAATTAGGAAAATCTTAACTGAAAATCTTGGCATGAGAAAGCTGTGTGCAAAAATGGTCCCAAAAGAGCTCACCGATGAACAAAAGTGGAGGTACTTTGATGTCTTGAAGCCAGGCCTGGAGGCAGGTGTAATCCCTTGGGATGGGGTGTGTGAACTTGTGACAAAGGATGCAGGGAGTGAGGGAAAGGGGTGCACAAACTTGAGACATAAGATGGAGGATGGGAGGGAAGGAAGGAGGAAGGAAAAGAGAGATTCTACAGGTAAGGGAAGGAAGAGAAAGGGAGAATTGTTGGACATGGTGGTGGAGAGGAGTGAAGTAGAGTTATATGGGGTAGAGAGATGAGAGGAAGAAAATGTTGGATGTGATAGTGGAGAGGGAACATTGGTACAGATATGACAGGAGGATGCTGGTGGGGGAAGGGATGGAGTAGGATAGGGAGATTTCAGGCTTCGAGGGTGGGGAGGGGAGAAAGAGAGAGTAGATATTGGGCAGGAAGGGTGAAGGGAGGGAGAAGCTGAGAATGGTGTCACTACGTGAGAGAAGAGAGGCAAGATGTTGTGGGGCAGGAGGTTGACAAGGAAATGAATGAGCAGAGGATAGTGATTACAGTGGGTAAAAATATGGTAATAATAGACTAAAGATGGAAAGGAATGGAAGAATGGGTGCAAGAATAAGATGGAAAGTTGTTAGGAAGCTGAAAAGTAAAGATGAGAAGGGAGAAAGAGGGTGAAATTTGAGTGGATTGAGGTAGAAAAGAGCTAATGGAAAGAAAAGAGCTAATGGAAAGATTAATATGTCAGAGGTAGCTGTATTGAGAATGAAACAAGACAGAAGAGGGGAGAAAAGACAAATGGAAAGCAACCATTTGAAAGATAATTTGCAGAAGATAGGAAAGCAAAAAAAGAAAAACAGTGACCAACTTGAAGAAAAAAATACATCTCCAGACAAAAGAAACCCCCCATTTTATTTTGAATCTGAAATATGTTAGCTTTGGGAAATGTATATATATATATATATATATATATATATATATATATATATATATATATATATATATATATATATATATAAGATATCTTTGTATTATGTTCAATGGAAAAGGAAATACATTTCTGTTTTTATTTCTCCAGTGTTGAAGTACTTGCTGAGTTTATTTATTTATTTGTTCATTTTTATAGCCCGCCCTCCCCGAAGCCCAGAACGGATTACAATAAAATAGAAATAAATAAAGATAGGTACTTGGAAATTCCCTAACTGTCCTGAAGGCTCACAATCTAGCTAAAGTACCTGAGAAAACAATTATTAAATAGTATAAAGATATAACAATTCAAATAATAAAAAAGAACAACACAAAAATAAATCAAAACCTCAAAGACCCAAAGCAGTCCAAGCAAGACAGAGTAGAATGCAGATGGAAAGGAGGAGGTAGGTCACAGCTGATATTGAAGTCCACCGTCAAAATCACTGCCGGACCTAAGTGGTTTATTATGTAACAATGAAATACTGAAAGGAAATCCATTAAACATATTCAGATAGAAAAGATAAAGATAGAGATAGAGACAAGATATGTACAACCCAACAAGTATTCAGTGAATAAATTAAATTTAAAAATAAAATAAAATATATAAAATAAATTCCAGTCAGACCATAGGATCTGATGTTAGAAGTTCGTAAAAACGACATGCCAAGGAGTGAAAGCTGGTATGCTCATTGAGCCCTGAAGTATGAAGCCCAGCCACCACACAATATTTCAGCCATGAGGTTTCCCAGAATGTAATCTTGAGTGCCAAAATGCAGGCTAGTCATTTGGATCAGAGTCAAGGCAGTGCTAAAATGTAGGCATGTCATTTTGATCAGATGTACTCTGCATCAGACGGACAACCACCACTATCATCTCAGTGCATCAGCTGCATCAAACAGCCAACCGCCACCATCATCAGACCCGACAGCTGCTCCCAAAGATCTCGGGGTCCTTCCAATAAACAGGCCAGTTCCCAGGCAGTACGACTGCTCCTTTGGCTGCACACGTTGGGATCCTTCCGGGGCTGTCCTCTCCTCAGAAGCACCGCCTCTGAGCTCACTCTGATGTGCCATCTACCTCCCCACTGGTCCGACTTCAAAGGCAGAGAAAGTACGCGGCTGTCGGCACGGAAGTGTTTACAAGACCCCTTCCACCCTCGACGAAGGATGAGGGCCCAGTGCAGCATCTCTCAACCGCCACCATGGAACCAGTCGAGCAGCAGGTAAGAGGCCCCTCGACTGTTGGACCAGAGCTAACAGTCAAACTTGAGAGTCAGTGAAGTGAATTTAAAAACAAACATAAAAAACAAGAATGGAGGTCCCAGATCAAAGAAACAAAGACCAAAAACAAAACCAGTAAAATAGAAAATCAAAAGAAAACCAAACAAGGCAAAAGAAAACAAAAACAAAAAGCAGGATGAAGGAGACAGCACAGTTGATGACCTAACTGGCCGCCATCTTGTTAGACTTTTTGGGGTTCCCAGCTCAATTTCTGTCTACTTATTTTTGTCTTTAATTTGTGACCCCTTGTTCTGTATTTGGTGAGAGTATCAGTATGATAGTAATGGTAGCTTGGAGAAAAGTTGATCAGGGGAGACACTCTTATTCTCTGCTCTGGGCACCATCATGTCCAACACTGGCCCTGACCCTTGCTGTAGTTGATGGGGATCCCCAAACACCACCAGCAGAAGACCAACTCCAAAAAGGTAGTGGGAACTCCCTTCTACCAAGCACGGCAATTGCTGGCAGCATCTTTGAGCCACAGAGATAACAGCACCTATGACTTAGGGACACTGCTGCTGCCTGCCAAGCTTGGTAAAAGGGAGTTTTGGCCACCTTCAGCTGACAGAGCTTGAGAATTCTCATCAACTAGAGTATTTATATTTTATATTTACATTAGAGGCTCTGGCCAAGACCCATATACAAAGTATATATTCTTCCCAATTAGTATTTCCAAATTAATAAAGTGTCTTTGCTCATTTGTAAATGAGATTCTACCAGAGCTTCTAATGTACTTCGGTATCGGCTAAAGTGGAGAGCGGCCGCACGATACTTAAAGTCCTAGATTTCAAACGTACGGACTTTAATGCTATGGGAGAGTACCTGAAGAAAGAGTTGTTAAGGTGGGAGGACATAAGAGAAGTGGAAAGAGAGTGGTCTAAGCTGAAAGGAGCGATAAAAATGGCTACGGACCTTTATGTGAAGAAAATCAATAAAAACAAGAGAAAAAGGAAGCCGATATGGTTCTCCAACCTAGTGGCTGAGAAAATAAAGGCGAAAGAGTTGTCGTTCATGAAATATAAAAAAAACCAAGAGGAGAGCAGAAAGGACTACAGGGTGAAACTGAAAGAAGCCAACCAGGCGGAAGAACAAATGGCTAAAAATGTAAAAAAGGGAGACAAAAATTTTTTCAGATATATTAGTGAAAGGAGGAAGATGAAAAATGGAATTGCTAGGCTAAAAGATGCTGGGAACCAATATGTGGAAAGTGATGAGGAGAAAGCGAATGTGCTAAACAAATACTTCTGTTCTGTGTTCACAGAAGAAAATCCTGGAGAAGGACCGAGATTGTCTAGCAAAGTTACACGAGAAAATGGAGTAGATTCTGCGCCGTTCACGGAGGAGGGTGTTTATGAGCAACTTGAAAAACTGAAGGTGGACAAAGCGATGGGACCAGATGGGATCCATCCCAGGATACTAAGGGAGCTCAGAGAGGTTTTGGCGAGTCCTATTCAACAAATCTCTGGAGACGGGAGTGATTCATGGGGATTGGAGGAGAGCGGATGTGGTCCCTATTCATAAAAGTGGTCACAGGGATGAAGCAGGAAACTACAGGCCAGTGAGCCTCACTTCAGTTAGAACTGCTCAATAACCAGAACCTTCAGGCCCTCAGAGGTGCCACCAGATGCTCAATAATATCTCATAACAACTGGCTTTACGCCCCCTATCATCATCGGGTCATTAATTTTTAGAGATTTTTTTGTGCAATGCTATAGTTTGCTTGTGTGTTCATTCAATAAATAGTTAGTAAAATTTGTTACACTTATCTTGGGTGGTTCAGCCAAGAGGGACAGAGTACTGCCAACATGTTTCACCCTATCCGGGTTTCCTCAGGGCACAATCCCTCAAAACTGTGTAACTCTATACGACGTGGCCACCCGAATGATTGATCCATTCGATGCCATCTTGCTTAGGAGCCTGCGGTGTGGGGCACTGTCAAAAGCTTTACTGAAGTCCAGGTACACGACGTCCAAAGACTCGCCCAAGTCCAACTTTCTTGTTACCCAGTCAAAGAAGCTGATGAGATTGGATTGGCAGGACCTACCCTTGGTGAATCCATGCTGACTGGGATCCCGAAGATTCCCTTCATTCAAGATCGTGTCCAATTTGCTTTTAATTAGTGTTTCCATGAGTTTGCACACTATTGATGTGAGATTCACCGGTTTATAATTCGCAGCCTCTGCCCTGTTACCCTTTTTATGCAGAGGAACGACATTAGCTAATTTCCAGTCCAGGGGAACTTTCCCCTTACTTAGGGAGAGATTGAATAGCTCAGCCAACGGTTTTGCCAGGACATCGCTCAATTCTCTGAGCACTCTTGGGTGCAAATTGTCTGGTCCCATGGCTTTGTTAACCTTGAGTCTTGCCAGTTCACTGTAAACTTCACCTGGTGTGAACTCAAAATTCTGAAACGGGTCTTCTGTGCTTTGTGTTGCCTTCAACTGCGGACCGTGTCCTGGTGCCTCACAGGTGAAGACTGAGCAGAAGTATTCATTCAGTAGTTCGGCTTTATCGGAATCTGCTTCCACGTAACTTCCGTCCGGTCTTCTAAGGCGTACTATCCCGCCTGTTTTCCTTTTTCTGTCACTAATATACCTGAAGAAGGATTTGTCCCCCTTTTTAATGTTTTTTGCCAGAATTTCTTCCACTCGAAGTTTTGCCTCCCTAACTGCCATTTTGACCGCTGTAGACCTGGTCCTATATGCTACCTTTGCCTCTCTTTTCTCCGTGCGCTTGTAGGAGAGAAACACTTTTTTCTTCTCCTTAATGAGGTGCGAGATCTCTGTGGTGAACCATCGGGGTTTATTGTTTCTTTGTCATTTATTTACTGATTTTATGAAGCTGCTAGTTGCTTCATGTATGATTGATTTCAGTGTTAACCACTTAGCTTCTACATCATCGGTCTCCGCTTGGTCCTGCAGTGTCCGATGGACGAAATCTCCCATGCGTGCGAAGTCTGTGCCCCGGAAATTGAGTACCTTTGTTTTCGTGTTTGATCTAGGGAAGCCTTTCCTAAGGTTGAACCATACTATGTTGTGGTCGCTGGAGGCTAGCGTATCTCCTACTGAGACCTCTGAGACGCTTTCCCCGTTGGTGAGTACCAGGTCGAGGATCGCCTGGGCCCTAGTGGGCTCTGTTACCATTTGTTTGAGACGTGCTCCCTTTATGGAGGTTAAGAGCCTCCTGCTACCGCTGGTTGTCGCTGAAAATGAGTTCCAGTCTGCATCAGGCATATTGAAGTCCCCTAGCAGTACAGCTTATCCTCGTAGAGTGATATTCTCTATGTCTTCAATTAATTCTGCGTCCATGTCTTCCAGTTGTCTTGGGAGTCTGTATAACATACCTAGATACAGGCATTTTTCTCTGCCTCTTGCCAGGTTTACCCAGAGGGACTCCCCGGTGTATTTGACATCTGTGATCCTGGTGGTTTTGATGTCCTCTTTAATGTATAGAGCTACCCCCCCTCTCTGTCCTGACGAAGTAGATTGTAGCCCGGTATAGCCATATCCCACCCATGTGAGTCCGTGAACCAAGTTTCAGATATTGCCACCACATCTAGGTCGGCATTCCTTATTTCAGCCTCTAATTCTAGAATTTTGTTACCTAAACTGTGTGCATTGACATACATGGCCCTCCATATCTTGTGTTTGCTAAGTCCCTGTGAGGCGTATCCTACTCGAGTCAGTGTGACTCCTAAAGAACTGTTTGTAATGTGGGTACTTACCTTGGACATGGAAGTGGAGTTTCAACTCACCTAATCAGGATAATTCCTTTCTGCACTAATATGTGAATGGGTATCCTCCCCCGACTTACCTAGTTTAAAGCCCTGTGAAGCAGGCAGACTAGTCGGTGTTGGAAAAATAATGGAAGTTTTGCTGAAAGAAAGGATAGTGTACTTCCTTGAATCTAATGGGTTACAGGATCCGAGGCAACATGGCTTTACAAAAGGTAAATCGTGCCAAATGAACCTGATTGAATTTTTTGATTGGGTGACCAGAGAGCTGGATCGAGGACATATGCTAGATGTAATTTACTTGGATTTCAGCAAAGCCTTTGATACAGTTCCTCATAGGAGGCTGTTGAACAAACTTGAAGGGATGAAGTTAGGACCCAAAGTGGTGAACTGGGTCAGAAACTGGCTGTCGGACAGACGCCAGAGGGTGGTGGTTAATGGAAGTCGCTCGAAGGAAGGAAAGGTGAGTAGTGGAGTCCCTCAGGGATCAGTGCTGGGGTCAATCCTGTTCAATATGTTTGTGAGTGACATTGCTGAAGGGTTAGAAAGAAAAGTGTGCCTTTTTGCAGATGATACCAAGATTTGTAACAGAGTTGACACCGAAGAGGGAGTGGAAAATATGAAAAAGGATCTGCAAAAGTTAGAGGAATGGTCTAATGCCTGGCAACTAAAATTCAATGCAAAGAAATGCAGAGTAATGCATTTGGGAATTAATAATAGGAAGGAACCGTATATGCTGGGAGGAGAGAAGCTGATATGCACGGATGGGGAGAGGGACCTTGGGGTGATAGTGTCCGAAGATCTAAAGGCGAAAAAACAGTGTGACAAGGCAGTGGCTGCTGCCAGAAGGATGCTGGGCTGTATAAAGAGAGGCGTAGTCAGTAGAAGGAAGAAGGTGTTGATGCCCCTGTACAGGCCATTGGTAAGGCCCCACTTGGAGTATTGTGTTCAATTTTGGAGACCGTATCTGGCGAAGGACGTAAGAAGACTTGAGGCAGTCCAGAGGAGGGCGACGAAAATGATAGGAGGCTTGCGCCAGAAGATGTATGAGGAGAGACTGGAAGCCCTGAATGTGTATACCCTAGAGGAAAGGAGAGACAGGGGAGATATGATTCAGATGTTCAAATACTTGAAGGGTATTAACGTAGAACAAAATCTTTTTCAGAGAAAGGAAAATGGTAAAACCAGAGGACATAATTTGAGGTTGAGGGGTGGTAGATTCAAGGGCAATGTTAGGAAGTTCTACTTTACGGAGAGGGTGGTGGATGCCTGGAATGCGCTCCCGAGAGAGGTGGTGGAGAGTAAAACTGTGACTGAGTTCAAAGAAGCGTAGGATGAACACAAAGGATCTAGAATCAGAAAATAAGATTAAATATTTAACTAAGGCCAGTACTGGGCAGACTTGCACGGTCTGTGTCTGTATATGGGCGTTTGGTGGAGGATGGGTTGGGGAGGGCTTCAATGGCTGGGAGGGTGTAGATGGGCTGGAGTAAGTCTTAACAGAGATTTCGGCAGATGGAACCCAAGCACAGTACTGGGTAAAGCTAAGAAGAAAAAATAAAAAAATTTAAATTGAATCAGGTTGGGCAGACTGGATGGACCATTCGGGTCTTTATCTGTCGTCATCTACTATGTTACTATGTTAAGTAGCATAAATAAATGAAATTACTTCTGAAGTTTATAAGGACTGGCAAAGATGAAAGAGATTACTTGCAAGGATGGAATGGATCTTGCCAGGGATGGACTGAGACAGGTTGGATTCCATTGGGGATGGATAGAGATGGGATTGATTTCTGTCCCTGTGTAACTCTCTATTCTAAGCAAGGAAGAGCAAGAAGGCAGGGTAGTGAAAGCTCAACACTGCCTTCAGCAAAGTCTTAGCAAACTAGAACTGGGAAAGTTCAGCCAAGGGTAGAAACCAATCAGGAAGAGGCTCTGTTGGCAAAGGGAGTTCCCCAAACCTCGGAGACCAACCAGAAAATATATAGCGGGGACCAGGGTGTGGAGGTAAGCCCCAAGGACACTGAATCCTTATTGAAGACTGCCATCAACAAAAGAGTAGAGAGTACAGCAAGGGTAGCCATATCGATTTGAATCACTTGAGTATAGGATGCTAATTCTGTAGTCTCTGGATACTGTTGCTCCTCCTCAGATACTGGGGAGGATGAGTGATCCTCATGTCCAGAGCACTTCATAGGTACCAGAACCTTGGTAGACAATGTCCATGAGCCATAGCCTCTACCTAACACGGCATTAGATACCCTCACTGTCAAATTCTTCCTTTTCTTTTGTCAGGATTTGGAGGATGACAAGTCCTTATGGTCTCTATATTATTATATTATTGTAGTTTTCTCTTTCATAGCATTCCTGCTCAAGATATTCATTGGTTACAGATTGTCTAACACTTAGCTGTTTGCCCAATCACAAGTTCATCAAGATTCGACCATGTCACACCCCTCATGAGACAAGAACACTGGTTGCCTATTTCCTTTCAAATTACACAAACTATTCACGTTGATTCACAAGATCCATTACTCAAGAATTCCTCAATACCTCTCCAGTATGCTTACTCCTTACTTTCCATTATGAACACTATGATCCTCCCAAGCTAACAATTTTGCTGTTCCCTCCCTTCATATCATTTGCCATGCTTTAAAATGAACCTGTATTTTCACTGTTTTGGGTCTCACACTATGTAATCTTTCCAAATGATCTCCAGTTTGAAATTAGTCTAGTGAAATTCAAGACTGGCTTGAAAACTCATTTATTCCAAAATGCTTACAGCTTATAACCTTATGCCTTTGTGCTTGACAGTGACTAGCCCAGTCAACTCTATTCATTCTCTTATGCTTTCTTAATAAGATATTCAATACTCTCTTCCGCTCCCTTATACTGAAAATTGTAAATAACTATTTCTCTCTTTCCACATTTGAATTGTAAACCGCACAGGAGAATTAATTGATGGGCAATATTGGAAGATTAGGTTCTTCCCTTTGAAAATATTTTTGGCAGTTCCTGGAGGATTCTATATGCAAGGTGTCCAATCCATTCCTGTGATCCGGGACTTGCAGAAATCCATACTTTTCTCACAATGTGCTCCTCCTCCTACTACTGAGAGAAAGACAGAGGCCCCTGAAGTTACATCAAAAATCCAAACAACCACACTGGAACAAGGCAACAACAAATGATGCGGCATGGGGAAAGTTCCCAAAACACAAGAATAGTCTGTTCTGTACTGCTCTGCAAGACATAACCACATAATCAACAAACAAACAACAGGCAACACAGAGAACTGTTAGGAACAATGTAAAACTAACCTGCTGGTGCAACGAGCACTCACTGGAAATCTGCCATTGGTAACAATTGTACTCATATAAGAGTGAAATTCCTCCACAGGGCCTCTGCTGGCTGGAAGATACTTTGGCCTGTAAGGAGAAAAAAAAACGAGGCAGACAAAGGCAGGCAATTCATTAAAAACTAAGCCTATACTAAGAGGGCAGGTCATATAGAATCCTCCAGGGACTACCAGAAAGATTATCGAAGGTAAGAACCTAATTTTCCATTCTGGTACGTCCCTTCCGGATTCTATATGCAAGATGTCGTACTAAAGCAATGGCATCATTTAGGGAGGGACAGACTCTTATTCTTATTTCTTAAATTTTCTATGCCATTCTCTTAGAAGAGCTCAGAACGGTTTAAATGAGTTTATTCAGGTACTCAAGCATTTTTCCTGCCCTCAACACCGAGCTGCCCTCAATACCTAGGTCCCAAAAGACATAAGCGTGCGGACAAATGGGAGCAGACAAGTGAGCGTAAAGACAAGTGAGCGCAAGATAACTGGGCCAAGACATAAGCGCGCGGACAAATGAAGAAAGTTGGAAGTAGTGTCGCTCTCACCAAAGGTGAGTAAAATCTGAATTTGGAAGTAGTGTCGCTCTCACCAAAGGCGATGAAATCCGCGCAACAGAAATACTTGTTATAGAGCAAGTTCTAGACCAGACCTATAACGGACACAGTCAGGCAGCGAAAGGAAGGTGGACTGTTCTGAGCAAGTATAAAAGGAGCAAACGTAACCAATCACAAAGGAGGGCGGGCTGTTCCAAGCACGTAAAAAAGGAGCTAATATGAATCACAAAGAGGCTAGCGAAATGAAGGCGGGCTGTTCTGAGCACCTAATAAAGGAGCTAATGAAACCATAGTAGCGTGAACGTGCACATGATTGTCGTTGCACTGATTTGTCCTTCTGCTCAAATGTCTTGGCGCTCAATTATCGTTGCGCTCAATTGTCTCGCGCACATTTATCATTGCGCTCAATTGTCTTGCGCACAATTATCATTGCACTCAAATGTCTTGCACTCATTTGTCTTCGCGCATTTGTCCTCATGCTTTTGTCTTGCGCGCATTTGACTTGCCACCCTGTGGTTCACCCCAGCGTCGTACTATAAGATGGAATGCTCTATGAGAGAGAGACCATTCTCCCGGATCCAAGATCTGTTGACTGAGGAAGTCCACTTGCTTTTGACCATGGCTACGTGAGCCGGAGAGAGAGCCAGGAGATGCACCTCTGCCCATCAGAACAAGATTCGAGCTTCCAGGCCAAGGAAGCGCTTCTTGTGCCCCCTTGTAGACTCACATATGCCACCGCTGTAGCGTTGTCTGAAAATACTAGCACTGCTAGCCCTTCCAGAGTGCTCTGCAGAGTCTAACGCCAGACGTATAGCCCAAAGCTCCAGGCGACTGATCAACCAACACTTCTGAGATGGAGTCCACGGCCCCTGAATGGAGTGATTCCCCACAAATGAGCACCCCAGCCAACTAAGCTGACATCTGTCATGTGAGTGAACCACTCCATGATCTGAAAAGGCTTGCCCTGCTTGAGAGCCTCCCCCTAAATACACCAGCACAGATTGCTGCAAGTTGGCTCTGTCCAGGGGAGCGGCATCTGAAGGGATGATGTTGCAGGGACCACCAAGAGAGGAGCGACTCCTGCAGAGGACACATGTGCGCTCTAGCCCACGACACTGCCTCCATGGGGGCTGCCATGGACCCCAATGCCTACAAATAATGCCAGACCGTAAGAACTTGGAGCACCAGGAGATCCATGATCTGTTTTTGAAGCTTCTGTCTGCGTGGCTCTGGAAGAAAAACGCATCCCTGTAGCGTATCAAACGGAACACCCAAATTTTCCAAAGTCTGCAACAGTGTCAACTGACTTCTTGAAGATGACAATCCAGCCCAAGCACTACAGCAGAGACACCATCATCTCCATCGCTCGCTCATACGCCTGTTGAAATGGAGCCTGGATCAACCAGTAATACAGATATGGATGGACCTACACACCCATCCTGTGGAGGAAGGACGCCACCACTACCATGATGGAATATGGAGGTAAGCTTCTGTGAGATCCAAGGATGCCAGAAACTCCCTCAGAGAAACGGCAGCTATGACTATAAACACCATTTCCATCCGAAAGTGCGGAATCCATAAGAAGCAATTGACCAAATTTAGATCCAAAATGGGATTCCAGTCATCTGATCCTTTCTTTGGCACAATGAACTAAGCCTAAGCCAGATTCTTTTTCCAGAATGGGCTTTACTGCTTGGATGTCCAAGAGAAACTGCAGGGTAGTACAAACCTTTGATCCCTTCTCCAGCTGACTTGCTGGGGAGTCGAGAAACAAATCCAGAGAAAGGCAAAATAAGTCTATCTTGTGCTCCTTACGAATGATGTCCAGCACCTATTGATCTGAGGATATTCGAGCCCACTCTTGGTAAAACAGAGAGCCAGCCCCTAATCTGAAGGAGCCCCGCCAGACTTCTGATGTCATGCAACTATTTAGGTATGAGATCCTAACACTTGTGGACGTCTGGAATTGTAATTGTAATGTGGTCTTGGGAATATCTTTGGGATGAAGAGCTTGAGGGACCCTGATGAAATCTGCAGGAGAAAGGAATTACAACTCCCTCCTGACTTGTTTTCAGACCTTTACCAAAATATAGTTGACCTTTGAAGGGGAATCTGCTCAGAGTCACCTTAGAAGCACAATCATCTGCCCAATGATGGATCCAAAGAGTCCGATGCACTGACACTGCACAAGCCAAGACCTTACTGAGAACTCGAATGAGATCATAGAAGGCATCTGCCACATAATTCACACCTTGCATCACTAGCCTGGGACAGGCATCCTCCTCCACAGAAGGCACCCAACGCAATCTTGGGCTGCAAAGGAGGCTGCCGCAGCAGCCTTGATACCCAATGAAGCCACATCATAAAGCTTTTTCAAAATAATGTCCACTCTGTGATCTTGGGAGTCTTTAAGCATCACGTCTCCATCGCTAGTGAGGGCTGTGTGCTTGGTAATCTGCACCACTGCAGAATCCACCTTTGGCTGCACAAAAAGCTTCTGAAATTCCGGAGCCACAGAATAAAGCCTAGAAATAGTTTTAGGTCAGTCAGAAGGAACTCTCGGGGGTATCCCATTGCTCCGCAATCAGGCCCATAAGCTCCGGATGTGCCGGAAAAAAGGAGGTCAGAGCATTAGAGCAGCTTATGACCAAATACTGCAGCATAGAGGGTTGAAATTCCAAGCTGAGCTCTTTCATGGCTGAGTTTTTTCTGTGATGAGATGATGGACAGATACAGATTTGAAGAGCCTGCAGAAGGAAGGGTCCTCATCCATATCTAGACTCTCTGAGATATCCTGCTGAATTGACCCGCCGAGGGTATCGGAATCATCCAGAATGGAAGCAGTGTCAGGAGACGGGAGAGGCATAGTATCCGTGTGTAAACTAAGGCAATCCAGATTTATGGTAGCAGGCATAGAGGAGTCCTGCAGACGGACTTTCAACAATGGAGAGACCTGGCTTGAAGGAGACGTGCTCACCTGCCATGTCAACAGAGCTAAGTCCATGGAATATGCTCTCCACAAGAGCTAAACAAAATAAGGAGAAAATGCATAATCTGGGGCAGCGGCTGGACCTCGCTGAGTAGTTGGTGCTTTCCAGGAGTCCCCTCACTTGATGTGTAGGCACTTGCTGCCATCATTCAAAACAGATATCGGGCGAGATTTTCTTCCCATGCCAACTCCTCAGCCATTGAGGAACTGAAGGAGGCAAGGCCCGAAGCTCCCACTCCTCCCCCAGTAGGCAGCAGCATACACACGCTTCTCAGCTGGCAAGCCTTTGTAATCCAAACATGTGGTCGACAGATTAGGGACTGAGGAGTCCATCCCTAACAACTTTAAGCAAAATCTAGGGGTTCTGAGGCAGAATTTAAGCTTAAAAAAAAAGATCAGTAAAAATCAAAGATGGCTGCCACCAACGAATTTGCATCAAAAATGGCAAAAATAATCAAATTTTCAAGGATAAATAGTAATTTGGGGTTTGAGGAGGTGGAAGATCTGAATCCTACCCTCAGAAACCTTCAAAAACACATTTTACAGACCACCCCAAAGCTCCCATAGGAAATAATGGAGGTGTACTCACAGCCACTTAAGTGCCTTGCCTGTCAACTCTTTTTACTACAGCTAAATGGAGGAAATAATTTTCTGCTTCAGGAAAGCTTCACCCTCTTGGAACCTCTCCACTCGAGTGGGGACAGGAAACACAGCCTGCGCCCTGAAGAACTATTACTCAAGACTCACCCAGCCTGCACTTAAACCTCTGACAAGGTCAGGAAGCAAGTTGGCTCCCAGGGGAACAGACTCGAGGTCACACAAGGTGGCATACAGCTGACTGGCTCCACAGGTGCACCGAAGTTTCTCTGTGAAGCAACAGTCTGGCTCTGTGGACCTCCTTTCCCCTGGCAGAAGACTACCACAAGGGGTCTCACAATACCCAAGTCACCGAAAATGAACTTTTAATTAAAAAAAGAAAAAAAAAAAAAGAAAAAGATACAGAGCAGATCAAAAAGACTATTGTATGGATTGCTTGCAGAAAATGAACTGCAGGGTGCTCTGTCTCTCTCAGTAATAGGTGAAGCACATGGTGAGAAAAAAGTGTGGATGGATTTCTGCAAGTCTCAGATCGCAGGAATGAATTGGACACCTTGCATATAGAATCCGGAAGGGACATATTAGAAATTAAGTATTACTAAAACTTAAAAAAAAAAAAAACCAACCCCATCTATCAATGCTAGTGTCTAGGATGATGATCACAACACTCTTGATGTTGATACATCCCCAAGTATTTGGTAGAGCTCTAGGACCCTTAGAAACCAATGCCAATGTTTGATGGACCAGTCTTACTGCCATCAAAATGTGTTTGTACTGCTTTTTATAACTAAGCCACTCTGTTGGACATCTGTCAACATAATTTACAGTAAGAGGGACCATGATCAGGCCCCAGGCACCAATTATAACAATCAGTAATGGATACAGTCCTGCTGCAAGAGGTGCACTTCTTAAATTGCTGGGGTTTCTTTCTGGCACATGTTGTCCAAAAAAATAGCCACAGTAAAATCAAATGACTATTTTTGAAAGATCCCAGCTTTTACCAGGCTGTTATGGGAACAATAAAAACAAACATTCAAAAGCCTAACCTAAAGATGCTATTGGGAAATCAACACTGCACAACAGTAACAGAACTAAACAACAACAAAAAAAAGACCAAAAACTAAATGAATAATTTATAAAAGTGAAAAAAAAACTTGATGTGAGCTCCAGAGATGTGCAACCAACTGATTCTGAAGAAAGATGAAGACTGAGGTGGGAAGTGACATTTATGTGTGGTATGATAAATCAAAAGCTTTTAATTACTGGTAAGCTGGAAGAGTTTTCCACACATGGGCACCAGTGATGTGGTCATCCATGGTAATCATAATAATAGAAATAAATGAAATTTTATATAAACATAGTTGGATGATTTTATCATAATACTGAAATGATTTTAAAAAATTGCACTGGAGCTGGGATTTACAATTATAGAGTATTTGACCACCATTCAATGTAAAACACTTAAGATCCCCTTGGGGTGTATAAGCAATATAGGAGACTACTTGTTTGTCCTTGGAGAAATCTGTAATTTGCAGTGAAATTAGATAATAAGGCTTAATATAATGCACAGAGCACTACTAATATACATACACTCCCTGGATATCTTTCACACTTAAATGAACTTCCAAAGTTACAAAGCAGGTCCTATTGTTCTACTGTACAAAGTAGGGCTGAAATACATCAAGACTGGAAAAACAAAGTAGCAGCAACAGATTTAAATTTCAATGGTAGAGACTCCTTAAGTTCACCCATTCAAAAAGGTCCATTTACAAACTGTAAGCAGCATTATTATTTTTGAAAAACCATAGGAACATTTCCTAAGTAGTTCTGTCTGGGGTGGCCTATCTTGGTATTAGAATGAAGGATTTAGAGTTAAATTATGCCAAAGACAAGTGTACATGTTGAAAAATAATTTGGTTATAATGTAGCTGCTTTATGAAGCCAAATTTGTTTTACAGTTAGACATTTGCAAATGTACACAGAGGGGAGGAAGAAGGTGAGTTGTCCCAGTTAAATTAAAACCACATGTGATGTAGTATTGGTTCTACTGGAATGAACATATTGTACTGAAACCAATGAATAAACAAAAAGCTACCAGAAATACTTACCTGAGGAGAGTCAAAAGGATATCGTCCACTGAACTTAAATAAAAGCTGAAACTTTTCCCCTTCATATAATGTGCCAGTAGCTCCTTCCATATCTACAATCCACCTAGGAAAAAAATAAAAGATACCAGAAATATATATAACATTTTTCATATTTGTACATGCCTTAATATTTAGGTTATAGCAGAATTACAAAATATCCTGGAGAGGTGCTGTGAGAGGACTTCCAGAGACGAAGAGATCTTCATTGCTAAGATTATGCTGGAAAATCATTGCAAATTTGAGGAAAGGGAGATAAAGTTAAATAGGTAATCTTAGGTACTTTATTTTAAGTACTAGCAAGGAAGTATAAGGGATGGGATTTTTTTCTTAGCATATAAAGTCTCTGTTACAGTTCATAGGCTAGCGTTAAAAGGGGCAATTTTAAAATTGCTATAGTTATCATTATAAAGTACAGTTAATACAGCTATGTACAGGGTGGTATATAAGGAACTTAAGAACATAAGAACATAAGAACTGCCTTCTCCGGATCAGACCTTCGGTCCATCAAGTCCGGCGATCCGCACATGCGGAGGCCCTGCCAGGTGTACACCTGGCTTAATTTATAGTCCACCATATCCTTATATGCCTCTCTTAAGGAGATATGCATCTAGTTTGCTCTTGAAGCCTAGGACGGTCGATTCCGTCATAATCTCTTCTGGGAGGGCATTCCAGGTGTCAACCACTCTCTGAGTGAAGCAGAACTTCCTGACATTAGTCCTGAACCTGTCCCCCCTTAGCTTCATTACATGTCCTCTAGTCCGTGTCAAATTGGACAATGTAAATAATCTTCTCTGCTCTATTTTGTCGATTCCTTTCAGTATTTTGAAGGTCTCGATCATATCCCCACGCAGTCTCCTTTTCTCAAGGGAGAACAATCCTAGTGTTATAAGTCTGTCCTCGTATTCCAGTTTCTCCATACCCTTCACCAGTTTTGTTGCTCGTCTCTGCACCCTCTCCAGCAGTTTTATATCCTTCTTTAGGTAGGGAGACCAATGTTGGACGCAGTATTCCAAGTGTGGTCTGACCATTGCCCTATAAAGCGGCATTATAACTTTCTCCGATCTACTCGAGATTCCTTTCTTTATCATGCCCAACATTCTATTTGCCTTCTTTGCCGCTGCCGCGCATTGTGCCGACGGCTTCAGGGTCCTATCTATCAGTACACCCAGGTCCTTTTCTTGTTCACTCTTCCCCAGAGTTGCACCTGACATTGTATACTCGTATTCCTTATTTTTATTGCCTAAATGCATTACCTTGCATTTCTCCACATTGAACTTCATCTGCCATTTCTCCGCCCATGTTTCTAACCGACACAAGTCGCTCTGGAGTTTCTCTCTATCATCCTGCGATCTGATCGCCCGGCATAGTTTTGTATCGTCTGCAAACTTGATGATCTCACTGGATGTTCCTTCCTCCAGGTCATTGATATAAATATTAAAAAGGATCGGCCCAAGTACCGAGCCCTGGGGTACACCACTAGTCACTTTCTCCCAGTCGGAGAACTTCCCATTTATGCCCACTCTCTGCTTTCGGTTTTCCAGCCATTTGCCTATCCACCTTTGTATATCCCCCTCTATGCCATGGCTTTGTAGTTTCCTGAGAAGTCTTTCGTGTGGAACTTTGTCGAACGCTTTCTGGAAGTCCAAGTATATTATGTCCACCGGCTTCCCACTATCAATTTGCTCGTTCACGGTCTCAAAAAATTGGAGTAAATTCGTCAAACATGATTTCCCTTTCCTGAATCCATGTTGACTGGGTTTCATCAAGTCATGTGCGTCCAAGTGCCGGACTATGCTATCCTTGATCAGTGCTTCAACCATCTTGCCAGGGACAGACGTAAGACTCACAGGTCTATAGTTGCCCGGTTCCCCTCTCGATCCTTTTTTGAAAATTGGGGTGACGTTCGCTATCCTCCAGTCGTCCGGTATCTGTCCAGTTCTGATTGTCAGGTTTGCAAGTTTTTGCAATAACTCTCCGATTTCAACCTTCAATTCCTTTAAGACTCTCGGATGAATCCCATCCGGTCCAGGGGATTTGTCACTTTTAAGTTTGTCGATCTGATAGTATATCTGGTCTAAGTCCACTTCAACTGTGGTGAGGCTGTCTGCTATTTCTCCTGCAAACACTTTCTCCGCTTCAGGTATTGTTGAGGTGTCCTCCTTCGTAAAGACGGACGCAAAGAAGGAATTTAGTTTGTCTGCGATTTGTTTATCTTCCTTGATGTACCCTTTTCTTCCCTGGTCGTCCAGGGGTCCCACTGCCTCTTTTGCAGGTTTTTTCCCTTTCACGTATCTAAAGAAGGGCTTGAAGTTTTTGGCCTCCTGGGCTATTTTTTCCTCATATTCCTGTTTTGCATCCCTCACCGCCTTGTGACATTTCTTCTGATCATCTTTATGTTTGTTCCAGGCTTCGGTTGTCTTTATGCATTTCCATTTTTTGAAAGAGTCCTTCTTTTCTTTTATGGCTTCCTTCACCTGTATGGTAAGCCATGCCGGTTCTCTTTTGCTCTTTGTTCTCTGATCTTTGGAAATCCTCGGAATGTAGAGATCTTGTGCTTCTGTGATAGTATTTTTCAGTAGGGTCCATGCCTGATCAACCGTTTCAAGTTTGTCCACCATCTTCTCGAGTCGTTTTTCTACCATGGCTCTCATGCTATCGTATTTACCCTTTTTAAAGTTCAAGGTGGTGGTTAAGGTTTTGGCATGTTTCCCTTTCCCGATGTCAAGTTTAAAGTTGATTACATTGTGATCACTCGTTCCCAGTGGAACCATGACTTCCACTTCTGTTATCGGTCCCGTGAGGCCATTTAGGACCAAGTCCAAGGTGGCGTTGCCTCTTGTCGGCTTTTTTACCATTTGTTCCAGGAAGCAATCCCCTAGCACCTCCAGGAACTTGGCTTCCTTGCCGCAGTCGGAGGTTGCTAGTTTCCAGTCTATCCCTGGGAAATTGAAGTCTCCCAATATAATTACATTGCCTGTCTTGCATTCTTGTTTGATTTCCTCCATCATTTCTGAGTCAGTTTCCTCCGCCTGTCCTGGTGGACGATAGTAAAGGCCAATTTTCGTATCTGCGCCATATTGACCAGGAATTTTGATCCAGAGTGACTCAAGCTTCTCTTTCATTTCTGTTGTAACCATTTCAACAGAATCTATTCCCTCTTTAACATATAGAGCAATACCTCCACCTTTCTGCCCTACTCGATCTCTTCTATACAGTTTGTATCCCTGTAGTACTGTGTCCCATTTGTTTTCTTCATTCCACCATGTTTCTGTTATGCCAATGATATCCAATATGTCATGTCTTGCTATTGTCTCTAGTTCCCCCATTTTGTTACCCAGACTTCTAGCATTCGTATACATACATCTAAGTTCCCTTCGTGTTACCTTTTTGGACCTTCTACTCTTGGCTGTCCCTGTAGTTTCAATTACGGTATCATTTACTGCTCCTGTGTTATCACCCTTGTTTGCTGTGTGGTCGTCCCCTCCTGTGTCTGAGTTGTCCCTTCCTGCTTTTTCTCCCTTATTGGCTGTGAGGTCGTCTTCTCTTGTGTAGGTGTAGTTGTCCTTGGCTTCTTCGTCGGGGCATCCTGCTATCCGTACCATCGACCGGTGGTCGACTGTCGGCTTTCCCCTATCTTTCAGTTTAAAGCCTTCTCGATTGCCTTCTTCATGTTGCCTGCCAAAACTCTTGCTCCTTCCTTGTTGAGGTGTAGTCCGTCCCTTCTGTAGTACTTGCTTTTTCCCCAGAACGCCGTCCAGTTGCGCACGAAGTCGAAGCCTTCTTCTTCGCACCATCGTCTCATAGGAAGGAAGATAACCAATGGGACACTGTGATACCAGGGTACAAATTATCTCACATAATAGAACAGATAGAATTAGTGGAGTTGTACTAATATATGTTAAGGAAGGCACTGAATAGAATAAACTAAAAATTCTACAGGAACCGAAACACACCTTGGAATCCCTCCGGATAGATATTTCATGTGTAAAAGGGACAAGGATAGTGATAGGAGTGTACTACCATCGACCTGGCCAGGATAAATAGATAGATGCTGAAATGTTAACAAAAATTAAGGAGTCTAACAATCTGGGTAACACAAAAATAATGGGCGATTTCAATTACCCTGATATTGACTAGGTAAATGTATCATCAGGGTATGCTAGGGAGATAAAATTCCTTTATGAAGCAGCTGCTTCAGGAACCGACAAGAGGCAAAGCAATTCTAGACCTAGTCCACAGTGAAGCACATAATTTGGTAAGGTGGTAATGGTGCTGGGGACACTTTATAATAGTGATCATAATATGATCAGATCTGATTTAATCTCTGGAGTAAGTGCTCACAGTAAATCCAATACAATGGCATTTAACTTAAAAAAAGGAGACAATAACAATATGAGGAGAATGATAAAAAAGAAACTATGGGGCCTGTTTCACAAAGCCACACGGCAACAGCCCCGAAGCCTTTTAAATCTCTAAGGCTTCGGGGACGTTACCGCGCAGGCCCTTAGAGGAGCAGCTGCAAAGGTCAAAAATTTACATCAGGCATGGATGTTTTAAAAATATATTTGGATAAGTTCCTGGAGGAAAAGGCCATAAACTGCTGTTGAGACAGACATGGGAGAAGCCACTGCCCTAGATCGATGGTATGGAATGCTGCTACTATTTGGGTTTTTGCCAAGTACTTGTGGCCTGGATTGGCCTCCATGAAGACAGGATTATATGGACCATTGGACTGATCCAGTAAGGCTATTCTTATGTTCTCTTTTTTTTTATAATTCTTTATTCATTTTAAAACTTTCATCAAGTGTACAAAAATTGCAACACAATAACATAGATTTAACCACTTGTACATCTTATCATTATAACTTATAGTTGTAAATATAACCCTCCCTCTCCCATCCTGAAATCCTTTTAGTAATTTTTATTTTCATAAAATAAAAACCCTCCCCCCACCCCACCCTTATCTTACATATTAAATACAGAAATATTAGGAAAATGGCATCAATCATGACAAAAGGACGTTAATGGTTCCCAAATTTTAATGAAGTTTTTATAATTTCCATTTTGCACCGCTATTGATCTTTCCATTCTGTATATGTGGCAAACTGAATTCCACCAAAATTTAAAATTGAGCCTACTATGGTCTTTCCAGTTATTAGTAATATGTTGAATGGCTACTCCGGTCAAAATCAATAAAAGTTTGTTATTACACATTGATATCTGACTCTTTTTTCTCATAGACATACCAAAAAGTACAGTATCATAAGTTAATGCTACGTGATTTTCCAATAAACAATTTACTTGATCCCAGATTGAGTTCCAAAAGGCTAAGATATGGGGACAATAGAACAAAAGATGATCTAAAGTCCCTATATCCAGATTACAATGCCAGCATCTATTAGACAAAGAACTATTTAACTTTTGCAATCTAACTGGGGTCCAAAAAGCTCTATATAACAAAAAAAACCAAGTTTGTTTCATAGACGCTGACATTGTACATCTCATTCTCCAAGACCAAATTTGTGGCCATTGAGATGCTGAAATATCATGCTTAATCTCAATGCTCCAAATATCCCTAAGAGTATTTTTAGGCTTTTTTTTAACCAATTCACTAATAGTTTTATACCAGTGTGCGGCCTGATGTCCCAGAAAGTCCGCCTGAAAACATAAAAATTCTATGCTAGGTTGATTATTCAAATTTTTCCATTCAGGGAACCCTGCCTGAATGGCCTGCTTCAATTGCAACCAACGAAAAAATTGCGATTTGTGAAGCCCAAATTTATGTTGCAATTGTGTAAAATCCAGCAGCTTACCATTAGTAATTACATCATTTAAAGTTCTGATACCTGCAATTATCCAATGTTTCCAGACGATCTTAAAACCGCCAATTTGAATCTTGGAGTTTAGCCATATGGATTGATTCGTTGAATTATTAATAGTAATAATTGCTGTTAAATTACTGACAAACCGTAATGTTTTCCAAGTATCCATTAGAATTCTATTTTCTTTGTACAATCTGGGCATCTTGATATTGAGCACATGAGAAAGATGTAAAGGAAACATGAGTCGCCATTCCAAATATAATCAATCAGGAGTATACTCAATGAGATCCGGGAGGACCCAATACATACCTTGACGTAAAATATAGGCTTGATGGTACTTATAAAAGTTTGGAAAATTTACCCCACCCTCCTTAATTGGTCTTTGTAAAGATGCTATAGAAATTCTAGGAGTTTTACCAAGCCAAATAAATTTTATAATAATCGAGTTCAATTTTTTATAAAAAGATCCATGAAAAAATACTGGTATCATACCCATTTGATAGCAAACTACAGGTAGAATCATCATTTTAACCGTTTGAACTCTCCCCCACCAAGATAAATGTAATGGATTCCAATGCTCACATAATTCCGTAACCTTTTTTAACAGCCTTTTTTCATTTTCTTTTACAGTCTCATCTACTGTATTTTTAATCCATATTCCTAAATATTTTAAACCATCATCCTTCCAAACGAAAGAAAAGGACTCAAACATACTTTTTAAACAATGTACATGGAGTGGAAGAAGTTCAGACTTATTCCAATTTATTTTATATCCTGAAAATTTACTGAACTTGTCTATCAAGTCTAACAAACAAGGAATGGAGGAAACAGGATTTCTCAAATATAATAAAATATCGTCTGCATAAGCAGAGAACATATATTCCCAATCGTTACGAGGAATACCCTGTATCCCCTTTGCTTGATTAATAGCTAATAATAGGGGTTCTAATACTATATCAAAAAGCAAAGGAGATAGTGGACAACCCTGTCTAACTCCCCTATGTAAATGAAAACGATCTGACATTTTATTATTGATATATAATCTTGCCATAGGGGAGCTATACAAAGTCTGAACCATTTGAATAAATCCTGAACCTATACCAAACCATTCCAATGCTTGATACATGAAATCCCATTCCACTCTGTCAAATGCTTTTTCTGCATCTAAAGATATGGCAAAAGCCGATCATTCATATTTTTAGTTAAATTTAAAGTGTGGAATGTCAATCTTGTGTTACTAGAAGAATGTCTATTCGCAATGAATCCAGTTTGATGTACATCAATTATATAAGGGAGAGCCTTAGCCAATCTCATAGCCAAAGTTTTAGCCAGTAATTTTCCATCTATATTAATTAAAGATATCGGCCTATAGTTTGATACCGAAGTAGGATCTCTATTTGGCTTAGGTAAAACAATAGTTAAAGATTCTGCCATAGTACCTGTAATACAACCTTTATTTAGTTGATATTGATATAAATTTAATAAATGAGGGAGTAACGCATTTTGAATTGTTTTATAAAATTCTACTGTAAAACCATCCCCACCTGGAGCGGATCCAACTCTAAGAGACTTCAATGCAGTTTCTACTTCTTTTAATGATATAGGCTCATCTAATCTTCTTTTTATATGATCAGGAAGTTTTGGACCCACTAATAAATTTAAAAATTCCACACCACTTTGAAGTTTATCAGCATAAGACTCAGAAGAATACAAATCTTTATAAAAATTAAGAAATTGATTTAAAATATCATTAATCTGAGTATGCAAATTTCCATTACTATCTTTAATTGCTATTATTTTTACTTTTCTTTTTTTTGCTTTAAGATAATTTGCAAGTAATCTTCCCGCCTTATTGGAACTTCCATAATACAAAGTTTGCTGGGAAAATAAATCTTTCCTCGCCAATCTTGAAGAAATCTCATTATATTTCCCTTTTACTTTTAAGAGTTCTTGTAAAGTATCTTTCTGCCAATTACTAATTAATTTAGATTCTAGAAATTTAATTTCATTTTCCAGATCAGTGTATTGTTTAACCAATAATTTCCTAGTATGTGCCGAATAAGAAATGATATGACCTCTCATAGTAGCTTTAAAAGCATCCCACAATATTTCAGTGTTAATATCCACTGTATTATTGATTTGGAAAAATTCAGATATCTTTTCCTTAAATTCTTCAAGAAAAACTGAATCTACAATCAGTGTATTATCAAATCTCCAAACTGATCTATTTATTTCCTGTTTATCTAAACTACATTTAATCCATACCCCTCCATGATCTGACAAAATAATTGGATCAATGGAAGCTTGTAGCACCTGTTTTACCAATGAATTTGAAACAAAAACATAATCAATTCTTGAAAAAGATTTATGAACTTGTGAAAAAAAAGAAAATTCCTGATCATTAAAATGAAGAATTCGCCATATATCTTTTAAATCACAAGAATTTACCAGATTTTCTAACCCTAAAGATTTTATATTTTTACTTGGTTTTTTATCCATAAAAGGATCCATCACAGCATTGAAATCTCCAGCTACAACTAAATTAGAAGCAGCCAGTGGGAGTATTAATTGTTGTAAAGATTTAAAATAATCATTCTGATTCGAATTAGGGGCGTAGACATTAATCAAGGTCAAGATATTATTTCCCATTCTCATTTCCACCTTAATCCATCTTCCTAAGGGATCAAACTCCAACATTTTAAATGAAGCTGAACATTTATTACTTATTAAAATAGCAACCCCCGCTTTTTTCCTAACTGCAGGGGCGAAAAAAACAGTGCTTTATCCATTCGCCTTCGAGTCTTTTTGATTCAACATCTGAAAGATGCGTCTCTTGGATGAAGTATATATCAGCTTTCTGTTTTTTCAAGAAAGTAAGCATTTTTTTCCTTTTTACAGGATGATTGAGACCATTAACGTTAAGGGAAAAAATTTTAGTCTCCATTATATTTAATAATTATCAAAAATCTCTTCTCAAATGTAAAGAATAAATAACAAATTAATTCATGATTAGATGCCATTTTCCAAACCCTCTTCATTAGAATATAACACTTCCCCCAGTTATTATCAATCCCTTTGTTAATCCCATTCCCACCCATCCCCCCCTAAATAATGACATGTATAACTTGGAATCACACATATAAGTACAGATGAGTCCAGAAAGTTCCCCAACAGACCACAATATTAAGACAATATTATAATATATTCATCTTTTTATATAATTATCTTGTTATTATTATAATCATTCCATAAATATCCATCAAAAACCTCAACAACCAATTCCCAATCTGTATAGATCTAATTGATCTAATGTGAAGATAATATTAAGATTATCTTGCTTGGATAATCAATAACTAATTATTCTTAATATCCTTTAACATATAATATTAATATGTATAAAAGGAGACAAATTATAAATCTATAATTTACTCATAATGAAATCAAATCGCTTCGGCTCATATGTGCACAGTAACCATCCTCTTTAGAAGTGTACAGATGTTAATTAATAAATTTTCCATCACTAAAGACATATGAATTTGATTCATATTAGAATTAGATATTCCCTATTGAAAATATATTCTATAGCTATCAATGAGATTCAATGAAAAGCAATTAAAATTTAAATTAAATATATTGAAATATTAATTCTTATACAGAATGAGTTCAGCACTAGATCAAAGATAAGATCATTTTTGAAAGAATATTCCTCAGTGAAAGATCCTAGTGCGTCACATTCCCTGCGCACAAATTTACTTCCAATTGATCCCGAAATCATAGTTATAAATAGTAATGGAGTCATAAAACTCAATATTCCAGTTCTTCTTTCTTCTTTTTTCTTATATCTTCCTAGTCATACTACGATAATATATTAAGGTTAGAATTTCAGGAGCTATAAGGAATGAGCAATGAGACACAAGGAATGCAATCCATCTCCTAATATGCAATAAGCACGAGACATGCCAGTTAATTTTATATGTCCTTCCCTTGTACAATAACCACTGTTCAGTCCGAAGATGATATCTGCGATGAAGATTCAAATCAATAAACAAATAGTTCCAAGAATTCCATTTTCGATGCTGGTGTCTTTTCTGAATAAAGATTCTCGTTTCACCATACCAATCGTATCTGGAAATCAGTCTCTTTCTTTCTTGAACAGCCTGTCTCCGTTCTGCAGCCCTTTTTGTGGAGTGGAATTACGTTAGCTGTTTTCCAGTCTAGGGGTACTATTCCCGTGCGCATGGAAAGATTGAAGAGTACGGATAGTGGTTCAGCCAGAACTTCACTCAGCTCTGAGTACCCTGGGGTGTAGATTGTCTGGCCCCATAGCTTTGTCTACTTTGAGTCTTGAAAGTTCGTGGTAGACATTACTAGGTGTAAACTTGTAATCACGAAACAGGTCATTTTGGCTGTTTCTTATTTGTAGTTGCGGACCATCTCCCGGTGCTTCACAGGTGAATACTGAGCAGAAGTATTCGTTTAGCAGTTCTGCTTTGGTAGTATCAGATTCTGCGTAGTTTCCATCTGATTTCCTAAGGCGTTCTATTCCATTTTTGTTTCTCTTCCTGTCGCTAATGTACCTGAAGAAGGATTTGTCCCCTTTTTTAATGTTCCGTGCTAGATCTTCCTCTGTTTGAAGTTTGGCTTCCCTGACTGCCTTTTTGACAGCCTTAGATCTGGCCTGATAGTCTTCTTTTGCCTCTCTTTTCCCAAGATGTTTGTAGGTAATAAATGTTTCTTTTTTCATTTTAATGAGGTCAGAAATTTCCTTGTTGAACCATTGTGGTTTTTTGTTTCTCCGGCGTTTGCTTACTGTTTTTACGTAGCGGCTAGATGCTTCGTTCAGGATGGATTTTAGGTTTGACCACATATTTTCCGGGTTGTCAGTTTCTGCATGGTTTTGCAGCTTTTGATGGACAAATTTTCTCATGTGGTCGAAATCTGCCTCCCTAAAGTTGAGGACCCTCGTTGCTGTGTTTGATTTAGAGAAGCCTTTCCTGAGGTTGAGCCATACCATGTTGTGGTCGCTGGAGCCCAGCGTGTCTCCCACTGATACTTCCGAGACACTGTCTCCATTTGTGAGTACCAGGTCCAGTATTGCTTTTTCCCTGGTGGGCTCTAATACCATTTGTTTTAGTTGTGCACCCTTAATGGAGGTTATTATTCTCTTGCTACCGCTCGTAGTTGCTGAGAGGGTGTTCCAGTCTGCATCTGGCATGTTGAAGTCGCCTAACAGTACTGTGTCACCACGCAAAGTGATGTTCTCTATGTCCTCAATCAATTCTTTGTCTTCGTCTTCCTTTTGTCTCGGAGGCCTGTATACCACACCGAGGTAAAGGCATTTTTCGTTCCCTCTGGTCAGGTTTACCCAAAGTGATTCCCCTGTGTATCTAACCTCTGTGATCCTGGTAGTTTTGATATTATCTTTAGTGTATAGTGCTACCCCCCCTCCTAATTTGCCCTCTCTGTCCCGACGAAGTAGATTGTAGCCTGGTATAACCATATCCCACCCATGCGAGTCTGTGAACCAGGTCTCGGATATCGCTACTATATCAAGGTCTGCATTCCTTATTTCTGTTTCTAGTTCCAGGATTTTGTTGCCCAAGCTGTGTGCATTAACATACATTGCTCTCCAAATTTGTGATGATATGTCTATCCCCGTTAGTGTACTTGCCTTAGGCTCAGAAGTGTGTATACTATGGGTACTTACCTTAGGCTCGGAAGTGTGGGTTTTACTTGCTTCATCAGGATGGATCCTTACTGCTCTGGTATGTATGTGTGAACCCTCCCCCAACTTACCTAGTTTAAAGCCTTCCGAAGTAGATGTGCTAGTCGATGTCCAAAAACTTTCTTGCCTCTCTTTGTTAGGTGAAGTCCATCAGGTCCCTGTAGTCCTTGTAGCGCTGCTCCGTGGTCTAGGAATCCAAAGTTCGTCTCCACCATTCGCGAAGCCACTCGTTGGTCCTATGGATGCGCTCTTCCCTGTCTCTGCCTTTGTCTCTTACCGGGAGGATTGATGAGAAGACCACCTGTGCTCCTGTCTGCTTTAGCTTCCTTCCCAGGGCCTCGAAGTCTTTAGGGATGCTGTCTGATGTGCTTCTGGCAGTATCGTTGGTACCTACATGAATGAGAAACATAGGGAAATGGTCAGTAGGTTTTAGAAGTTTGTCTATACTTGTGGTGATGTCGCGGATCCTGGCTCCAGGGAGACAGCAGACCTCCCTTGACTGCAAATCTGGTCTGCAAATTGGTCCTTCGGTGCCTCTTAGCATGGAGTCTCCGATGACCACCACTCTACGCTCCTTCCGAGGGGGGGTAGATCGAGCATCGAGAACCGCAACCGGTGTTCTGTATTCGGAATCCTCCTCTGCTTCATCCTCGTCAGTTCCTTCTTGAAGGACGTGAAATCTGTTTTTCAGGGAAAGTCGTGGCGTTGGTGTTGAACTGCCCTGTTTGAGAGAAAAAGAAGAAGAAGGTGAGAATGGGGGGGGATTTCTTTGCTTGCCAGTAGAAGAGGTTACCAGCTGCCAAGGACCGGAATCTCCAATCATTTCCTGTATACCAAACGTTGTGTTTAGTGCTGTAGGTTTGGGTATGTCGAGAATGGACCTGTCGTGGGTTCTCTCTGTGATGTGTGACAGTTCCAGAATAGCGTCGTCGATGAAGGCCTCGTCATCTCTTATGCTCCTCAGGCGCTTTACCTCCTCCCTGAGGCTCAGTAGTTCCTGCAGGGTATCTTCGCCTAAGTTTCCTAGCTCCTCTGTCTGCGTTGAGACTGCAGTGCACATAGAGAGGGGGGGGGAGGTCTCGGTCTGCACTGAGACCTCTGCCCTCTGAACCATGTTGCCCTCTGCCTTCTGTGTACAGACCTCGAGCGTCCTCTGTGTCCCTCCGGATGCTGGAGTGTCGATCTTGATCGTAGCTTTGGTACTCCGTGTCCTCCCTGCCATTTCCAAGTTGGAGCAATTTAGTTCTGTAAAGAGAAAGAGTGAGACGTTAGAGAGTATGTAAGGAGAAAGAAGATTTTTTATTTTTTTATTTTTTATTTAAGTGTAAGAGAGTGTAAGAGAGTGTATGGGTGTATTTAAGTGTAAGAGAGTGTAAGAGAGTGTATGGGTGTGAGAAGAAAGGATTAACTATCTGGCTGAGAGTGTAAGAAGGTGTATGGTTGTGAGAAGAGAGGAGGAAGAGTGTGATTGATCGAAGAGTTTAGATTAGGCTCTTCTCAAGGCTCTTCGCAAAGGCGCTCTCGCTAAGGCGAGCGCCTTTGCCGCTTGCCTTCGCCGCGCGCCGAACGGCTGCGCGCCGTTGGCCCGCCTCCTTTTATGGTCCAACAAATTTATCAGGTCTTCTGGTTGGGACTCTGTGTGCCCTTTCTATTTCAATAGGGTGTTTTGCTTTAAAAGGCAGGACTTTAATAATGAAGTTTTCTAAGAAGGATATCATGTTCCCTTTCTCCACCCCTTCCGGTATCCCTATCACTCTCAAATTCGACCTCCTCATCCTGTTCGAGCAGTCCTCCAGCTCCCTGGTAAGCAAGTCTATTTTCTCTCCGTCCTCTTTAAGTTTTTTCTTTAGAAATTCAAACCCTTCAACATTCTTTTCCAGTTGGTTAACTTTATTTTTTAAGACCTCCGTTCTCCTATTTAATGTGGATACTTCATCCTGTAACTCGTTCAGCTTTTTTGAGTTTGACAAGACGATTTCTTTTATGGCTTTAATTTCTTTAAACATTTCTTCTTCCCATTTGCTGTCCTTTGGCAATGGAGTTTTTGAGGGTGTCACCGGCTCCGGTTTCGATCGCTTTACGCTGCCAGCGTTTGTTATTGCCGTGTCATTTTTTGTTTGTTTACCGGAGGCCATCCTGATTTACTAATTTGAAAAAATTCAAAACTTTCTATTTTTCCTGACACTAGTTTATTTAATATAATGTCTGTTAATAGCAGGAGCTCCTTCCTCACCCGACCATTCGCGCGAGGTTCCAAGCCACGCCCCCCGCTATTCTTATGTTCTTATTCCAATATACCATCCTGGAAGCCTATACCAGATACATTCTATGCATTTAAAAAGGAAGAAGGCAGCCATTGTGGTTAACAAGTGAGGTGAAAGAAGCTATTAGAACTAATAGAAAATCCTTCAGGAAGTGGAAGAAGGATCTGACTAGAAATAATAAGAAACAGCATAAAAAATGGCAAGACGCTGATAAGGAAGGCAAAAAAAGACCTTGAGAAGAAGACTTTGTTGCAGACAAAAAACAAATAGCAAAAACTTTCTTTTAGGTGTAATAAAAGCAAGAAGCCAGGAAAAGAATCAGCTGGACTGCTAGATTACTGAGGAGTAAAAGGGGCACTCAAGGAATACAAGACCATTGCAGAGATATTAAATGAATTCTTTCTTTTGGTCTTCAATGAGGAAGATGTGGGGGGACCCCGGTGCCAGAAATGGTATTTAATGCTGATGAGACAGAGAAACGGAATCAAATCTCTGTAAACTTGAAGATGTAATGGGGCAATTTGACATATTGAGGAGTAGCAAATCATCTGGACCTGATGGCATACATCCCAGAATACTGATAGAATTGAAAAATAACTTGCAGAGCTATTATTAATCATGTGTAATTTATCTTTAAAATTCAGAATGGTACTGGAAGACTGGAGGGTGGCCAACATAATGCAATTTTTAAAATGGGTTCCAGAGGTGACCTGGGAATTGCAGACCAAATTCTCTGACATCACAGTGCCAGGCACAATGGTAGAGACTTATGAGAGAGCATATGGATTAATGAGACAAAGCCACCATGGATTTAGTCAAGGGAAATATTGCCTCACCAATCTACTACATTTCTTCAAAGAGGTGAACAAACATGGATAAAAGATTAACTGGACTATGTTGTGTACCTGAATTTTCAAAAGGCATTTGACAAAGTACCTCATGAAAAAAGACTTCTGAGGAAATTATAAAGCAGGGGTCCCCAAAGTCCCTCCTTGAGGGCCGAATCCAGTCAGGGGTTCAGGATTTCCCCAATGAATATGCATTGAAAGCAGTGCATGCACATAGATCTCATGCATATTCATTGGGGAAATCCTGAAAATCCGACTGGATTCAGCCCTCAAGAAGGGACTTTGGGGACCCCTGTTATAAAGTCATGGCATAGGAGATAATGTCCTATTATGGATTAAGAACTGGTTGAAAAATAGAAAACAGAGAGTAGGTTTAAAAAGAGATTAGGTTCTTACCTTGATAATATCTTTTCCAGTAGTTAGGGATGGTATGCTGAACCAAGGGTCTTACATCTGCTACCTCAAATCTATTGTAGGAGATTCCGATTACTGTTTTCAGTACCTCCTCCTTCTCCCTACTCTCTTCTGCCCCCAGTCAGTCAGTTTCAAAACCGGCAACAGCCCTACAGGAGAGAACATGAGGAGGAGAACCCAGAGATCCCCCCCAACAAGACTTTGAACTAGAGAATGTTACGGGGATATATTTTTCCTTGTCCCCACGAGTTCTTTTCGTGTCCCTGTCCTCATCTGCACAAGCCTCAAACACTTTAAAATCATAAGTGCTCGAGGCTTTGTAGTTAAGGCAGAGCTTACAGGAATGGGGCAGGGGCTACAAAAAAAAAAAAAAAACAACCCATGGGGACGGAGAAAAATTTGTCCCCGTGTTATTCTCAACTTTGATCTGCTCAAAATTTAAACACATAGAGAAGCATAATAAAAAAAAATGTCTAAGACCCTAGACGCCCAAAGTAGGCAGCAGGGAAATGTCCATTCTTGAAAAAAGCATCCACAATATGTTTTTTTTCAAGAATGACCTACCTGTACGTTCAGGAGTTTAATTGCCCAGACTTCTACTACGTCTACCTTTAAACCTTATTCTCTAAAAAAAAAAAAAAAAAAAAAAATCACCGGTCTCAAACGCCCAAAACAAGACCTTTTAGGCATGAGAGGGGCCAATCCTTCACATAAAACCATAAGTCTCTAACCGGCGTCTGTCATAAGTGCTGGTTACAGAATCGTGGAATCATCCCCACTATGGGGGGTGGCCTAAGGGATCTGGCCAACCGGAATCTTAGGCAACTCCCAGTACATCCCAGAATGCACTGGGAGATGGGCCTAGGTTTCCGGTGGGCCCAGGTGCCTAAGGCCCCTCCCTGGTGCATCCCAAGATGCACTGGAAAGGGGCAGGCCTGCTATTCCAGTGAAGGCGGGCCTGCCGGCCAGATGCAAGCAGGAGCCAGCTGGATGCAGGCAGGACCCGGCTGGCCAACTAAATCAGGTTGTGGGGATTCTTATGGGGATGGGGGTCCTTGTGAGTTGGGGGAGTCTTTGGTGGGGTGAAGAGGTCTGGATGGGGGTGAGGGCGAAGTTGCAAGGGATGGGGATGTTGGCAGGAGGGACCTTCTGCCGTGATGCTTGCGGGGGTGGGGTTCACAGGTGATCCTGACAAGAGGAACTGGGCATCCTTCCTGCTGCTAATGCTTGAGGGAGGGTTCGGGGGATTGTGGCAGGAGGGATTGGGCATCCCTCCAAGACTGCAGGGGGGAGGTGTTCATGGGTACCAGTAGGAGAGATTGGGCATCTCTCCTGCCGGTGAAGATTGCAGGGGGGGGTTTCGCAGGTTCGGGCAGGAGGGATTGGGCATCCCTCCTGCCAGCAATTGTTGCAGGGTGGGGGAATGGGTTGCCTGGGCCACTGAACTGATCGGGGCAGCCGCGATCAGCTCAGCTGCCTGATCCGGAACTTATATGTGTTTTGAATTGGTCTAAGTCAAAACAAAAGTTCTGTCCAGGCAACCTGTCAAACTTTTCAATTATAGCTGCTGGTCGACTAAGTGTAGGTTGGCCTACATCCTGCACACCTCCTGCCCTACTCACTCCTCCAAAAATGCTGCTTTTCGCTCTAGGCGCAGAGGCAGGGAAAAGTCCTAAATTTGTTTTAGATACGTCTTAAACCCTGTTCAATTATTGGTAGTTGGATGACCTGTCATTTTGATCATCCTAGTACCGATTCAGGCAGGTTTTTAGACTTAAAAAAAAATTATTATTATGTACCTCATAGCTCATAAACACGTCATGGAGAGGAAAGTAACAAATAACCATCTTTATTAGCAAAAAGCCAGAATAAACTGTGGAACTCTGGAGAAACCCCAAGTAACTAACTATATATACATTCAATATACAATGTTTTCCAATTTATAATAACTGGCAGAAAGGTCAGAAATGCAGCCTTCAGATAGCAGGAGGTCCATGCAGGCACATTGACAATGATGGGCAGGGGGTTCAGCATACTATCCCTATCTACTGGAAAAGATATTATCAAGGCAATCTCTTTTTCCAGTGTGAAATAGGGATGGTATGCTGAACCAAGGAGAAATTAGCATATCCTCAAAAACAAGGCTCCAAAAGAGGTGTCCTCTCAGGCTGCTACGTTTACCCTATAAAATTTAGTGAAAGTGTGAAGGGACGACCAAATCGTTGCCTGGAAAGTCTCATCAGAAGTAACTGTCCTGGCTATAGCCCAGGAAGAGGCAATCCCTCTCATCAAATGAGCTTGAAGAGCAAAGGGAGGCTGCCTACTGCCTACTGCTGACAATGTAGCAGGATGAAATAGCTGACCTGATCCATCTTGAAATGGTAGTCTTGGAAGCTGGCCTCTCCTTTTGCCAAGTGTTCAAGAGCCATGCCGTGAGACCAAAGCACTTCAGATATTGCAGGATGATTGGATCTTCTATGAGGAGTCCCCAGAATGGCTGAAGACATACCAGTAGAGAATGACACGGTGACTGTTACTCGCGGCTAGCTGTGGGTAGCCGTGGGTAACCCGCCAAAATGGGGATAAAAATAAACCTGGTCACTGAGTATACGAGGACAAGATCATTCACCGCCCCATGGAGCAGTGAATGGCCTTGTCCCCACAGTTAATTGAGGGAACATCGCAAAATACTTAAAAGACGATCGCGCAGTTCAAGCATCTCCCTCCTTCCCTTGCCCTTTACCTTTGCTGGAGATAGAGATTTTTCTCTTAACAAGCAGCCGGTGCATTTTCTGAAGTCACGTACGGCTGGCTGGCTGCCCGAAACTTCTTCTCAGACGCAACCGGAAAAAGGAAGTTGCGTCAGAGCAAAGGAGAAGTTTCAGGAGCCAGCCGCACGCGACTTCAGAAAATGCTCCGGCTGCTTGTTAAGAGAAAAAACACCAGCAAAAGTAAGGGTAAGGGAGGGAGGGATATGCATGGAGCACGGCGGATGAGAAGGAAAGGGCTGCTGCTGGAGACAGAATTTCCCATAGAGCTTGGGGGAAAAAAGGACACCAAAGCAAAATTGGCTGATGAGTAGGGCCTCCCAAGGCTCATCTGTGGCCATCCATTCTTTCTCTGTTGAAGTAGTGGCAGGGTTGAGTGACTCACTTGCCGATTCTGGGCTCAGAGCTGGGTTCTCAGACTCTGACTCAACTGAGATAGTGTACTTGGGTCCACAGGGGGGGGGGGGGGGGGCGGAAGGGGGGGGGACCGGGCAGGAGTAGTAGGAGGGGGAGGAAGAGAGATGAACTGCCAGACACAACTCAGCACTGAAATCTGTCATGTAACATTACATTACATTACATTACATTAGGGATTTCTATTCCGCCTGTGCCTTGCGGTTCTAGGCGGATTACAGTATAGAAAATATCTGGGACATTCCAGTAGAATTACATTTCAGGATAAGAGTAAGTTACAGGAACAGTAATGAGTTATGATACTACAATTTCACAGAAGATAATAATTATTACAGAAGATAATACATATAACAGACAGCTTTCCACGCTTTGGAGATGAAGACAGCAGTGTTCCCTCACAGTAGGAAGGAGGGAGTGAAAGGGAAAGAGATGGTGGGCCAAGGGGATGAAATAAGAGGGAGACAAGTATTTAACCCACAGCAGGAAAGAGAAAGGGGAGGACAGGCAGATGAGCCAGATGCTGGAAGCGGGAGGAGAAAGAGGGAAAGAAGCTAGATGGGGTTGGAGAGGAGAGAGACACATTAGTGTGGAAGAGGTAGAGAGGGGAAATCTGGACACAGGAAAGTAACAAACAGAGGGGAAATTATGTGCATGGGGCATAGGAACAGAGACATAAAGGGGAGATATATGGGGATGGTATATGGACACAGGGGTGGCAAGGCCTGACACAGGAGGGAGTATACAGATACAGAGGGGAGATATTAGAAATGGGGAAAATAGGAACACAGAAGGGAGATAGTTTGTGTGAATGGGATCAGATGGTTTGCTGGGACGGGGACCGAGCTCACAGGGACGGGGACCGAGCTCATGGGGATGGGGTGGAGACGGGGACGAGCTCACAGGGACGGAGCGGAGAGGGGAACAAATTTTTTCCCCATGTCATTCTCTATGTACCAGATCCGCATACCATGGGTGTCGCGGCCAGTCTGGGGCCCCTAGTATAACACGTCCTTGATGGCTGGCCACTCTTCTCAGGACTTTTCCTACCATGGGCCAGGGAGGAAACACGTACAGGAGTTCATCCACCGGCCAAAGTTGAATTAGAGCATCAATCCTGGCATTTTCATGCTTGTTTCTGTGGCTGAAGAATCACAGTGCCTTCTTGTTGCTCGCTGTCATAATGAGGTCACACGCAGGGCTGCTCCAATGTCCTACAATCCTCTCAAATGCCTGAGGTGAGAGGGGCCATCATCCCAGGTCCAGAGTCTGCCTGCTGAGAAAGTCTGCCCACATGTTTTGCACTCTAGCCAGAAGATGAGTCTCTGCCAAAAGCAAAAGAACTTTCACCTCCTGCTGGAGGCCAACACTCCTTGTGCCTCCTTGCCTATTGACATAAGCCACTGCTGTCGCGTTGTCAGAAAACACTTTGAATGTCTTGTTCGATAGCCAGGGCTGAAACTAATCAGCGCTAACTGGATGGCTCGGAGTTCCAGCCCACTGACTGACCATTAGTGGGCAATCCTTGCTATGCGCACCCCAGCTCAGGAGGCTGGATTCAGCCATCAGCGTGGTCTATCTGTAGAGGCATCAATGAGGATAGAGACCAAGAATGAAGCCAACAGGCCATGCTGCTGCGGGCCTCTAACATCCAAGGTAGCCGAATATGCAGAGGCTCTCTTTGTGGAGACCAGCAAGAGAGGAAGGCGTGGTGAAGGGGGTGCATATGTGCTCTTGCCCAATGAACCACTTCTATCATGGCAACCATTGAGCCCAGAACCTGAAGATAATCCCAGGCTGAGAGCTGGCTGTGCCAAGAAAGCTGAGATTTGATTCCCAAGTTTCAGTCTGCGTGCATCTGGAAGAAACACTCAGCCTTTTTCCATGTCATATTGGACACTCAGATACTCCAGGGACTGAATGGGCTGCAGCTGACTCTCCCTCAAATTGACAATCCATCCCAGACCTTGAAGTGTTGCTAAGACGGTCGCTCTGATGAGCTAGTCATCCAGGTAAGGATGGACCAGCCAACCCAGTTTGCGGAGGTGAGCCACCACTACAACCATCACCTTGGAGAAGGTTTTGGGGGAAGTAGCAGGATTGAATGGAAGGGCCTTGGACTGAAAATGCTGTTCCATGACATGAAATTGCAGTAAGCACCTGTGGTCTGGAAATATTGGGGTGTGTATATACGCCTCTGTCAAGTCCAGCACCACCAGGAACTCCCCCAGTTGCACTGAAGCAATGACCAGCCGGAGAGTTTCCATATGAAAATGAAGCAGTCGGAGCCGCATTGACATACTTGAGGTCCAGGATGGGCCTCCAATCATCTGAGCCTTTCTTGGGCACCATGAAATATATGGAGTATCTGCCAGAGCCCAAGTCTGTGTCTGAAACTTGCTCAATGGCTTGCATGTCCAGCAACCTTCGAAAAGTCGCCTGACAGATGACAGGAATCTAGCAGCTCAAAAAGAGCTTTCATCAGTTGGATGAAGATGGCACAAGAGGTTCCATGACAAAGTTGCCAGATGATGGGGGTAACAGTGGTTAATGTAGAGGGGTTTAAAAAGGTGTGGACAAGTTCCTGGAGGAAAAGTCCAGAGTCTGCTATTGAAACAGACATGGGAGAAACCAATGGATTGGGGGATTGGTAGCATGGCATATTGCTACTATTTGAGTTTTTGCCAGGTTCTTGTAACTTAACATTGTGCTTGTTAACCATGTAACCATAAGTTCAAAGCGGTTTACAAAAGATTATTAACAATAAACATGATCCAGGGAATAGAATAAGTTAGTTAGTCAAATGTTTGGAAAAAAGGTCTTCAGCTATGTTCTAAAATGTTTATAGGAGTAAGATGTAAGCAATAGTGTTCAAAATTCTTTATCGTGAAAAGCTGCTTGAAACGCTAAAGTATGATTAAGAAATTTCTTGCCTTTGCAACCCTAGACAGAAGGAAAGTTAAACAGGGCATGGGTTTTTCTGCTATGTTTGTATGAAGCTAAAGAAAGTCTATTAACCAAGTAAAGGGGGGCTGTACCATATAGAGCCTTATAATAGAAGCAACCCAGCTTAAACAATACCCGGAGCCTTCATAGGCAGCCAGTGCAGCTCACAATAAAAGAATGTGACATGATTGTATTCCTTCAAGCCGTAGATCAGTCTGACCGCTGTATTCTGTATTAATACTAGTCTCACTAGTTTTTTCTTGGTGATTGTCAAGTAGACAATATTACAATAGTCAAGAAGACTTAGTAATAATGATTGAACCAGTAGTCTAAAGGCAGCAAATTCAAAGTAAGATCTGATTGTTCATAGTCTCCATAAGGTAAAATAACTTATGTACTACTGCATCTGAGTTTTCATAGTGAGATGCTGATCTAAAATGACTCCTAATATTTTGATCATTGGATAGATTATGTATGAAGTAGAATTTATACTAATGGAGGGTTCATAAAGAATTTTACTGGAAGACGCCACAAAAAACTTTGTTTTGTCAGAATTGAGTTTAAGTTTGAATTGCTGCATCCAAGAATTCGTCTGTTTCACTACAGTCTCAATTTTGGTGGTAATCTGAGACAGAATTGAGTTAAAGGGTAAGACGATTGTAATGTCATCAGCGTAACTGAACATTCCTATATCCAGATTTGCCATTGTAGAAACAGGATACTGGGCTAGATGAACTATTGGTCTGACCAAGTATGGCTATTCTTATGGTCTTAAAAGTTGGAGGTTTGATAAGGGGCTTTGTCAACAGGAAACCTCTCATAAAGCAATTGCTAAAGGATGTACAGAGATGGGTTTACCACACTCAGTAATAAGCACAGATTGCACCAAGGTGAACCCTTAGAGTTGTTTTCAAACCAGATTCAGAAGTATAGGAGGTATTCAAGCAGGTTTTGTACAGGGGAAATGAGAGGGGAAATCCTCAGGCGGCTGCAAAATGCATGTTCTACTCTCTCAACATCCAGGCCAGGGACTGGAGGATGGGATGCAGAACAGATCGATCATTCTGCATGATGAGGGTCAGAAAGCAGTCCAGTTTTCATGGTTTTCAGAGAACAACTCAAGAAGAAAGGGGAATTATATCTGCCTCAGCCTGTAGGGCATGATTATGGACCTCTGGTCCTGCTTGAGCTTTAACAAAATGTTTTCCTATCAGAGAGATGGGAAGATATGTATACAGAAGACCCTTCCTCCAATCCAGGAGGAAGGCATCTGACACTAGCCTGTTATGTTGAGTCTGGAACAATACCTAAGGACTTTGTTGAGATGAGTGGCCCACTCATAATAACATAGTAGATGACAGCAGATTAAACAAAGATATGTACTTATAGCAGGTGTCTCTGAGGACAGCAAACATATATTCTCACATGTGGATGATGTTATCTACAAAATCTGGTGTGGACACTACCAAATATGCATCACTTTAAATCTTTTGAGGTAGTGCCCCCACCAAGGCAGGTGCCTTTCCACCCAACATCGATACATTAAGAAGACAAGTAGGGGAGATGGGTGGGTTATAAGAATATATGTCTGCTGCATTCAGAGAACACCTGCTGCAGATAAGTATCTTTGTTTTCTCTGAGAACAATCAGGCATTAAAATCTCACATGTGGGACTCCCTAGCTGCCAGGGTCATGAGTGTAGAAAAGTATTGTTTAAATCTGAACCTGGCATAATCCAAAAGGGCTGGAGGGAAAGTTGACTTTCAGGAAGTGAAAAGATGTTGCAGAACTGCTTGTCTAAACTGACAGTCTCTTCTGGAGTTCTGTTCCAGACAGTAATGGGAGGTAAAGGTATGTACTGAATAAATCTGCACAGCTGCTACATGGTCCTGAATAGAAGTAAAATGAAAGTGAGCTACAGAAGCTGCCATAGCTTGCACATTGTGAACTGTTACACAGCCCTGATGCATCAGCCCAGACTAAGCATATGTGAAAGATATACAATCCGTCAACCAAAAGTTGAAATTGTGCAAGTACAGAATGTACAGAGAGGGTGGTGGATGCCTGGAATGCACTCCCAAGGGAGATGGGAGATGGTGGAGAGGAAAACGGTGACAGAGTTCAAAAAAGTGTGGAATGAACACAGAGGATCTCAAATCAGAAAAAATTAAGGCCAATACTGAGCAGACTTGCATGGTCCATGTCCGTATACAGTATGGCTGTTTGGCTGAGGATGGGCTGGGGAGGGCTTCGATGGCTGGGATGGTTTACATGGGCTGGAGTGAGCTTTGATTGAGACTTTAGTAGATGAAACCTAAGCATAGTACCGGGCAGAGCTTTAGGTTCTAGCCCAGCAATAGCTAAGAAGAAGGAAAATTTAAATTAAATCAGTAATTTACAGAGTGGGTAGGGTTGGGCAGACTGGATGGACCATTCGGATCTTTATCTGCTGTCATCTACTATGTTACTATGTATATTAGTTTTCCATCTAAACCTGAATCGAAAGTACATACACACAGAAAGACATTAAAATACATATCGACTCTCACAGGGAGTCAATAATGAGCTCTAATAGCACCAAAGGCTTGAACAGCCGGTGTACAGTGGGATCCTCCCCTTGGTTGAGGGCCATCACTGCTTCCTGCATACTTGCTCCCGATTGCGACCCTATATCTCCCAGTAGGGAAGACTCGCTTTGTGACAGCCAGAGCATACAGGCTGATCCCTCACCCTCCCAAGTCCCTGTCAGAAAGGCCCACAGGATCCTAGTCAGCCACTGCCAATGATCCCGATATGCCCTGGGAACCCAAGCACCCTTGTGCAACTCTTGTCTTGCTGCCAGACTGTATATGAGAATCTCAGCTATCCAAATAAGCTTTCCACATCAAATTAACAAATTCAGGAGAAAAGGCTTTACTAGGCATCACTGAGTACCCTTTAGGTAACTGCACCTTGTCTCTTGGACTCCAAGGCTTCATTCAACACTTATGCTTAGGTACAACACTATTCTGGAGCTCTAGGAGGTATTTTCTCCTAGTAGACAGACTCCCCCAGAGGTTCCTCAATTCTAGATAGCAAAGGGGAGTCTAAGCCTGACATTCTCACTAGAGAATGACACGGTGACGGTTTACCCGCGGCCACCGCATTTAAGCCGCGGGTCACCGCCGAAAACGGGGAAGAAAACTAGCAGTCGCTGCGGTGACGGGGACAAGGCCATTCACCGACCGCGGAAACGGTGAACAGGTTTGTCCCCGCGGGCCAATGTACCCCCTTCTAGGAACCGCTATTTCACCGTGCTCCTCATTTGTCATTTCAACCCTTCCTGCCAATCGCAGCAGAAGGGTACCCAACCCCTCCTGCCGGTCCTCCCAATGGCCTCCCCTAAGATCGCCGGCAGGAGGGTACCCAACCCCTCCTGCTGGACCCCCCCCCCAACGAACCCTCCCACCCCGGAACCCCCTTAGTCTTACTTTTCAAGTTGGACCGGACAGCTCCTCGCTCGTCTGGCCAGCAGGCCTGCCTCCGTCCAAATGAGGCGGGCCCGCCCCTCCCCTCCCCTCCCCTGCCTCCCAATGGCCTCCCCTAAGATCGCCGGCAGGAGGGTACCCAACCCCTCCTGCTGGACCCCCCCCCAACGAACCCTCCCACCCCGGAACCCCCTTAGTCTTACTTTTCAAGTTGGACCGGACAGCTCCTCGCTCGTCTGGCCAGCAGGCCTGCCTCCGTCCAAATGAGGCGGGCCCGCCCCTCCCCTCCCCTGCCTAACCCACAGGATCCTAGGGCCTGATTGGCCCAAGCACCTAAGGCCCCTCCTATAGCGGGAGTGGCTTTAGGTGCCTAGACCAATCAGGCCCTAGGATCCTGTGGGTTGGGCAGGGTAGGGGCGGGCCCGCCTCATTTGGACGGAGGCAGGCCTGCTGGCCAGACGAGCGAGGAGCTGTCCGGTCCAACTTGAAAAGTAAGACTAAGGGGGTTCCGGGGTGGGAGGGTTCGTTGGGGGGGGTCCAGCAGGAGGGGTTGGGTACCCTCCTGCCGGCGATCTTAGGGGAGGCCATTGGGAGGACCGGCAGGAGGGGTTGGGTACCCTTCTGCTGCGATTGTCGGGAGGGCCGTTGGGGGGGTCTACATGAGGGGTTGGGTGCCCTCCTGCCGTGATCGCTGGGGGGAGGGGAGACTTGCAGCCGTAGCCGCGGTCACTATGCTAATCACGGCAGCATTTAAAGTACATGTCGTGTTTGTTTTTGCATTGCTAGCCCCAGGGGTGGTGGAAGATTAGTGATTGAAAAACTGTATGAAAAATAACTATTTTAAATTTAGTGATCAAAATGTGTCAGTTTTGAGAATTTTTATTAATTAATTTTTTCTCTGCGTGTTTTGTTTTTGTATAGTTATTAACTAATATTTAACTAAGTTTTAAAGTTTTAAAGTTTTAAAGAATGTTTCCTTTATACGTAAATAAAGAAAAGTGAATGGGATTGCAGTGGCGGTGACGGGGCGGTGAATGGGGTGGCAGTGGCGGTGACGGGGCGGTGAAGAGGATGGTGAGACGGGGACGGGGCGGTGACGGGGTTGGTGAGACGGGGACGGGGCGGTGACGGGGATGGTGAGACGGGGACGGGGCGGTGACGGGGAACAATTTTTTCACCGTGTCATTCTCTAATTCTCACCTCCCCTTCATGATTTGCTCGGCATGTGGCACAAGGGCACTCTTCCGGTGTCCATCCAGCACACAACTGGCATGAATTAGGGGTAAAAGAGCCTGAGGATTCCATCCTTGCCTGTTTTGAGGAAAAATGAGCTAATTTGAAGGATCAGGAGAACTTTGAAAAAAACTCTGGGAAATCCAAGATAGCCACCGCAGCAGTATTTTGATGCCAAAAAAAAAACTTGAACATGCCATAACTAAAAGTTTAAAACCCCTCAGAAAACAGGATTTTAGAGGTGGGGGACCCTAGAGGATGTGGCAGAAACCTTTACAAATAGGTTTTTCAGACCACCCCAATTTTGCCCATAGGCTGTAATATCCTTACTGACTGTGACGTGCTCTAAAGGTGCTATACCCTGCCTCAGCTCTAAGAAGTAGCTGGATCTGAGAGAAGAATCTCTGACTCAGTCAGTCAGTCCTCCAAATGCTTAGACCTTTGGGCTGCCAGTCGGACCGAAGTCAGACTGATCCTCAACGCCCGTGAAACCATGCACAGAGAAGAGGGAGGAGGAAAATATGCAGCTGGCACCCTGAGCCCCCTGCAGATATAATAACTTTATTCTTCTATACCGCCATAATCGTGTGATTTCTAGGCGGTTTACAACTGAAGAGAGCTAGACAATCAGCGAGTTACAATATGCAGATAGTTAGTGAAATTACAGTATACAGAATCTTAAAATGCAGCAATTACAATATATAGTTTGATTAGAATTTCAGAGGGGTCCTTTTAGATAAAGTGGCAAATTATATAATACAGTTTGTTCTAAATTTTTCAGGGGGGACGTATTAGGAAAATAGAATTGGAATTAAGTGTTTGGTGTAGTTGATGTTTAGGTGACATATCTGTCAAATAAGGCAGTTTTTATGGTTTTTCTAAAGGTGACGTAGGTCAGTCTAGCTCCATTTATGCAGTTGTCCAGCCAGTATTAGAACATAAGAACATAAGAAGTTGTCCCCGCTGAGTCAGACCAGAGGTCCATCTTGCTCAGCGGTCCGCTCCCGCGGCGGCCCATCAGGCCTATTGCCTGAACAGTGGTCCCTGATTAATTTTGTAACTTACCTCTACAAAATTTGTTTGTTTGTTTGGTACATAAAAGTTCAATCCAGGAAGGTTTTGCATTTACAGCTGGTAATGCTTTGATATGCAAATAGATTGCAATTTCTGGTTTGCCTCTTAGGACTGTATAATACGAAGTATAATAACACGTATGTAGGGGCTAGTCCCCATACTAGCTTGAAGCATATGCAACAGAACTTGACTATTATTCGTGCTTCGATTGGCAGCCAGTGCAGTAGTCTGTAGTAGGGGGTGACATGGTCACTTTTTTTCAATCCAAAAATCAAGTGGACTGCTGTGTTCTGAACTATTCTAAGTTTCCTCATTGTTTTTTTTGGGTATACCCATATAAATTATGTTGCAATAATCCAGTGTAGAAAGTACTAGTGATTGCACTAGTAGTCTAAATGATAATGGGTCAAAGTATTTTTTGATGGTCTTTAATTTCCATAATGTCAGGAAACACTTTTTTACCACTGAATTCGTGTGTGTCTAATGTGACTCCCAATATTTTTATTGTTTTGGTAATTGGGTAGTCGTGATCTTTTATATGTAACGTTGTTTTGGTAATTTTGTCCGTTGGGCTTGCAAGGAAGACTTTAGTTTTTTCTGTGTTTAGTTTCAGTTTGAAATTGATTGTCCAGTGTTCTATTTCGGTCATAATATGAGAAATGTATTCTGAGGTCTCGTTTTATTATGCTGTTCAATAGGATTAAAATGGAAATATCATCTGCATATATGTAGTAGTTTAAGTTTAGCTTTTGTAATAAGTGTCCTAGGGATGAGATGTAAATGTTGAATAGTGTTGGTGATAGTGATGATCCCTGTGGTACTCCCGAGGGGTTTCTCCAGAAGTTCGAGTATGTCCCACCACTAACCACATGGTAAGATCTCTTTGTTAAGAAACCCTGTATCCAGTTTCTTACTCTTCCCGTAAGTCCTATTGCATCTAGGCAGTGTAGCATTATTTCGTGATCAACAAGATCAAAAGCACTGCTGAAGTCCAGCTGCAAAATCAGAGCACTTGTTCCTTTACTGAATAAGCCATATAGGTGATTAAGGATTGAAGCTAGGACTGTCTCAGTGCTAAAACCTTTTCTGAATCCTGATTGGTGTTCATTTAGTTTGCTAAATTTGTCTAGATAGTTCACTAGCTCCAAGTTGACCAATCCTTCAAGAAGCTTGGTAAATAAGAGTATGCTCGCTATGGGTCTGTAGTTGGTTTTTAGGGCTAATGATCTTTAGGGATGGGTGTGATTAGTATATGTCCCATTTCCTTGTGAAATATTCCTTCCATGAGAGTGGTTGTTACCCAGTTAAATAGATCCTTTTTGAAATCTAATGTGGCTGTTTTCATTACATTACATTACATTAGTGATTTCTATTCCGCCTGTGCCTTGCGGTTCTAGGCGGATTACAAATTATAAGAGATCTGGACATTACCGAGAGAATTGCAAAACAAAGATTATTCAGAGAAATTACATAACAGATTATCTAGAGATATTACTTAATAGATTATCTAGGGAAATTGCATAACCGTGATTCATGTACTTTACATGGTATGGTAGAGGATTCAATTATAAGAGTTACATTCAATTATAGGAATTACATTCAATTATGAGAATTATATTTAAGAGAATCAAGTGATAATAGGATGTAGTGGAGAATATCAGTATATGCGGGTTGCAGACGAGAAATTACCTAACAGTGACGTAAGATGTTTGTTGGATGGTGAGGTAGATGCTTATTTAGGAGTCTGAGTATTTTTGGAGGGAAAGGTTCTAGGAGTTGACTAATGTGATATTCAGGAGAGGGAGAGCTTGTGCGAAAGGGGAGGAGACTAGTTAGTAAGGACATGTTTTTTGAATAGAAATGTTTTGATTTCTTTTCGAAACACTTTGATGTCTGATGTGTTGATCATTAGTTTGGTGATGGTGGGGTCAATTTTCGCTGCCTGTGTCGCTAGAAGGCTGTCGTATAGTTTCTTACTTCGGGTACCATTATGAGGGGGGTAGGTGAATTGGTTTTGAGTTCTCCTCGATCTGGATGAGTGGTAGCGGTATAGGCGGTTGTTTAGGTAACAGGGGGCTGTTCCGTGGGTTACTTTAAATAGAAGACAATAGAACTTGAATTGAGTTCTAGCTTTTATCGGAAGCCAGTGAGAGTCTACATAGGCGGGGGTGATGTGGTCATATTTGTTGAGACAGTAGATGAGTCTGATGGCTGTGTTCTGAATGGTCTGTAGTTGTTTTATCATGTAGTTTGGGCATGGTAACATAGTAACATAGTAGATGACGGCAGATAAAGACCCGAATGGTCCATCCAGTCTGCCCAACCTGATTCAATTTAAAATTTTTTTTTTTTTTTTTTTTCTTCTTAGCTATTTCTGGGCGAGAATCCAAAGCTTTACCCGGTACTGTGCTTGGGTTCCAACTGCCGAAATCTCTGTTAAGACTTACTCCAGCCCATCTACACCCTCCCAGCCATTGAAGCCCTCCCCTGCCCATCCTCCTCCAAACGGCCATACACAGACACAGACCGTACAAGTCTGCCCAGTAACTGGCCTAGTTCAATCTTTAATATTATTTTCTGATTCTAAATCTTCTGTGTTCATCCCACGCTTCTTTGAACTCAGTCACAGTTTTACTCTCCACCACCTCTCTCGGGAGCGCATTCCAGGCATCCACCACCCTCTCCGTAAAGTAGAATTTCCTAACATTGCCCCTGAATCTACCACCCCTCAACCTCAAATTATGTCCTCTGGTTTTACCATTTTCCTTTCTCTGGAAAAGATTTTGTTCTACGTTAATACCATTTAAGTATTTGAACGTCTGAATCATATCTCCCCTGTCTCTCCTTTCCTCTAGGGTATACATATTCAGGGCTTCCAGTCTCTCCTCATATGTCTTCTGGTGCAAGCCTCCTATCATTTTCGTCGCCCTCCTCTGGACCGCCTCAAGTCTTCTTACGTCTTTCGCCAGATACGGTCTCCAAAACTGAACACAATACTCCAAGTGGGGCCTCACCAATGACCTGTACAGGGGCATCAACACCTTCTTTCTTCTACTGACTACGCCTCTCTTTATACAGCCCAGAATCCTTCTGGCAGCAGCCACTGCCTTGTCACACTGTTTTTTTCGCCTTTAGATCTTCGGACACTATCACCCCAAGGTCCCTCTCCCCGTCCGTGCATATCAGCTTCTCTCCTCCCAGCATATACGGTTCCTTCCTATTATTAATCCCCAAATGCATTACTCTGCATTTCTTTGCATTGAATTTTAGTTGCCAGGCATTAGACCATTCCTCTAACTTTTGCAGATCCTTTTTCATATTTTCCACTCCCTCTTCGGTGTCTACTCTGTTACAAATCTTGGTATCATCTGCAAAAAGGCACACTTTTCCTTCTAACCCTTCAGCAATGTCACTTACATACATATTGAACAGGATTGGCCCCAGCACCGAACCCTGAGGGACTCCACTAGTCACCTTTCCTTCCTTCGAGCGACTTCCATTAACCACCACCCTCTGGCGTCTGTCCGACAGCCAGTTTCTGACCCAGTTCACCACTTTGGGTCCTAACTTCAGCCCTTCAAGTTTGTTCAACAGCCTCCTATGAGGAACTGTATCAAAGGCTTTGCTGAAATCCAAATAAATTACATCTAGCATATGTCCTCGATCCAGCTCTCTGGTCACCCAATCAAAAAATTCAATCAGGTTCGTTTGGCACGATTTACCTTTTGTAAAGCCATGTTGCCTCGGATCCTGTAACCCATTAGATTCAAGGAAATACACTATCCTTTCTTTCAGCAACACTTCCATTATTTTTCCAACAACTGAAGTGAGGCTCACCGGCCTGTAGTTTTCTGCTTCATCCCTGTGACCACTTTTATGAATAGGGACCACATCCGCTCTCCTCCAATCCCCAGGAATCACTCCCGTCTCCAGAGATTTGTTGAACAAGTCTTTAATAGGACTCGCCAGAACCTCTCTGAGTTCCCTTAGTATCCTGGGATGGATCCCGTCTGGTCCCATCGCTTTGTCCACCTTCAGTTTTTCAAGTTGCTCATAAACACCCTCCTCCGTGAACGGCGCAGAATCTACTCCATTTTCTCGTGTAACTTTGCCGGACAATCTCGGTCCTTCTCCAGGATTTTCTTCTGTGAACACAGAACAGAAGTATTTGTTTAGCACATTTGCTTTCTCCTCATCACTCTCCACATATTTGTTCCCAGCATCTTTTAGCCTAGCAATTCCATTTTTTATCTTCTTCCTTTCACTAATATATCTGAAAAAATTTTTATCTCCCTTTTTTACATTTTTAGCCATTTGTTCTTCCGCCTGTGCCTTCGCCAAACGTATCTCTCTCTTGGCTTCTTTCAGTTTCACCCTGTAGTCCTTTCTGCTCTCCTCTTCTTGGGTTTTTTTTATATTTCATGAACGCCAACTCTTTCGCCTTTATTTTCTCAGCCACTAGGTTGGAGAACCATATCGGCTTCCTTTTTCTTTTGTTTTTATTGATTTTCTTCACATAAAGGTCCGTAGCCATTTTTATCGCTCCTTTCAGCTTAGACCACTGTCTTTCCACTTCTCTTATGTCCTCCCATCCTAACAGCTCTTTCTTCAGGTACTTTCCCATTGCATTAAAGTCCGTACGTTTGAAATCTAGGACTTTAAGTATCGTGCGGCCGCTCTCCACTTTAGCCGTTATATCAAACCAAACCGTTTGATGATCGCTACTACCCAGGTGAGCACCCACTCGAACATTAGAGATACTCTCTCCATTTGTGAGGACCAGATCCAATATCGCTTTTTCCCTTGTGGGTTCCGTCACCATTTGTCTGAGCAGAGCCTCTTGAAAGGCATCCACAATCTCCCTACTTCTTTCTGATTCCGCAGACGGAACATTCCAGTCCGCATCCGGCAGGTTGAAATCTCCCAACAGCAGAACCTCCTCTTTCCTTCCAAACTTTTGGATATCCACAATCAGATCCTTATCAATTTGCTGCGATTGAGTCGGAGGTCTGTAGACTACACCCACGTAGATAGAAGTTCCATCTTCTCTTTTCAGAGCAATCCATATCGCTTCTTCCTCTCCCCAGGTCCCTTGCATTTCGGTCGCTTGGATATTGATCTTTACATAGAGAGCTACTCCTCCACCTTTATGACCATCTCTGTCCTTTCTAAAAAGATTATATCCCGGTATGTTTGCATCCCATCCATGTGATTCACTGAACCATGTCTCTGTGATAGCAACAATATCTAGATCTGCCTCTAATATCAGGGCTTGCAGATCATGAACTTTGTTGCTTAGACTGCGAGCATTTGTGGTCATCGCTTTCCAGCTATTTTTCAGCGATAATCTCCTTTTTCGTATGGATTTTTGTGTCGTTTCACTTTCCGTTGCAATACTAAGAAATGAGTTGCTGATATTGCTTATGTTGCAGCCTTTACTACTATCACATCTTTTCTTTTGCCGGGGGTGGTCTCTATAATTGTCCTTCGTACATACACCACCCCCACCTTCTAGTTTAAATGCCTGGAAAAATATTGTCTGAATTTCTCTGCAAGGTTTCTTTTTCCTGCTGTAGTAATATGTAGCCCATCAGTGCAATATAGCTTCTTGTCCTTCCATGTATTTCCCCATCCTCCTATGTACCTGAAGCCTTCTTGATGACACCAGGCTCTGAGCCATCTATTAAAGTCCTCTGTGTTTTTCATTCTTTGCTCTCCTTTTCCATATGTAGAGGTAGAGGCTGTTGCAGTAATCCAAAGTACTGAGTGTGAGGGATTGTACAATGATCTTGTAGTGTTCTTTGGTAAGGAATTTTCTTATTTTTCTTAGGTTTCGCATGGTGAAGAATGCCTTCTGTATGATTTTGTGTATCTGTGTCTGCATAGTGCAGCGTCTGTCTAATTGTATTCCTAGTATTTTGAGAGTGCTTTGTATAGGATATTTGATTGCGTTGACTTCCAGTTCTGTTAGTGATGATTTTTGTTCCTTCTCTAGTAGTAGGAATTTGGTTTTCTCCGCATTCAGTTTCAGCTTATGGTTCGTCATCCATTTTTCTACGGTTTCCAATGTTGTTTTCAGGCGTCCCTTGGAGATGGGGTCTTGGATGTCAAATGGGAGAATGATGGTTATGTCATCTGCGTAACTGAAGGAAGTTATATTTAGGGCGTCTAGGGCAGTGCCTAAGGAAGCTATGAAGAGGTTGAATAGTATGGGCGATAGTGGGGATCCTTGTGGTACTCCGCAGGGGTTTGTCTTGGAAGGACATATGTCCAGTAGGCAGTATGATTTAGTATATTTATTGAACAGGGTTAGAAATTGGTGCCAGTTTGGTGGTTCAAAATGGTTCCACAGCACGTCTACTCTGGGTTTTTTTTTGTGGGGTCTGAGTTGGAATTCGAAGTTGGGTGAGGGTGGAGGTATGGTCGCTCTTAAATCTAAGATTTTGTTGTTGAAGAAAGTGGCAAGGGTTTCTGCCGGGGCATACATTCGTTTTCCCGTAGTAGGATTTGGGTAGTGTCCGTTAGTCTGTTTACCAACTTGAACAGTTCTTTGCTATTTGTTTTGGGTGTCCCTATTTTTTGTGCGTAGTGTTTTGTTTGTTTTTCTCTGATCAGATTTTTGTAGTTTTTCATTTTTTGTTTCCAGTTTATTTTGTCTTCCTCTTTGTTTGTTTTTTGCCAGATTCTTTCTAGTTTTCTCAGTTCCTGTTTTAGAGTTAGTAGTTCAGAGTCAAACCATTCGTTTATTTCCCTTTCTTTCTTTTTGTATGTTTCGAATGGTGCTATTTGATCTAACACAGATGGGATAGAACGCCTTAGGCAATCGGACGGGAATTATGCAGAATCAGATTTCGATAAGGCCGAGCTACTAAATGAATACTTCTGCTCAGTCTTCACCTGTGAGGCGCTGGGATCCGGTCCACAGTTACAGACAAGGGAAAGCCAGAAAGACCCGTTTCAAGATTTCGAGTTTACGCCCAGTAGCGTCTACTGCGAATTATCAAGACTCAAAGTAAACAAAGCCATGGGACCGGACAACCTACACCCCAAGGTGCTCAGAGAGTTGTGTGATGTCCTGGCGGAACCATTATCTGAGCTCTTCAATCTTTCCCTAAGCACGGGAAGAGTCCCCTTGGACTGGAAAACAGTTAACGTTATTCCACTCCACAAAAAGGGCTGCAGGACAGAGACGGCGAATTATAGACCGGTGAGTCTCACATCCATAGTGAGAAAACTCATGGAAACACTGATCAAACAGAAACTTGATACAATCCTGGACAAGGAGAATCTACGTGATCCCCACCAACACGGATTTACCAAGGGCAGGTCCTGCCAATCAAATCTGATTAGCTTCTTTGACTGGGTAACAAGAAAGCTGGATGCCGGGGAGTCCCTGGATGTCGTGTATTTGGACTTCAGTAAAGCTTTTGATAGCGTCCCACTCCGCAGGTTATTGAACAAGCTAAAGTCACTGGGAGTAGGGGAAACACTAAGCGGTAGGCTGCAGAGGGTGGTGGTAAACGGTACCCCCTCCAAAACGTCGGAAGTGACCAGTGGAGTGCTGCAGGGCTCGGTCTTGAGCCCGATCCTCTTCAACATATTCATAGGAGATCTGACCCAAGGGCTCAGGGGGAAAATGTCATTGTTCGCTGATGACGCCAAACTGTGCAACATAGTAGGTAAAAGCACTTTTCCAGACAGTATGATGCGGGATCTACTACTACTACCACTGGTCATCAACTTGGCAACTAAGCTTCAATGCTAAAAAATGTAAAGTAATGCATTTGGGTAACAAAAATCCATGCAGAACTTAAACACTAAATGGTGAGACCTTAACTAGGACTACGGCAGAACATGATTTAGGAGTGATCATTAGTGATGACATGAAAACTGCCAATCAAGTGGAAAAGGCTTCCTCCAAGGCAAGACAAATGATGGGTTGCATCTGTAGAGGTTTTGTCAGCAGGATGCCCGAAGTCATAATGCTGCTGTACAGATCCATGGTGGTGAGACCTCACTTGGAATATTGTGTACAATTCTGAAGACCACATTACCGGAAAGATGTGCTGAGAATTGAGTCCGTTCAGCGAATGGCCACCAGGATGGTCTCGGGGCTCAAGGATCTCCTGTATGAGGAAAGGCTGAATAAATTGCAGCTGTACTCACTTGAGGTACGAAGAGAGAGAGAGAGGAGACATGATCGAGACGTTTAAATATATCATGAGCCGTTTCGAGGTAGAAGATGAAATCTTCCTTCTTAAAGGACCCTCGTCCACAAGAGAGCATCCGCTGAAAATCAGGGGAGGGAAATTTCATGGTGACTGCAGAAAGTATTTCTTCACCGAAAGGGTGGTCGATCATTGGAATGAACTCCCACTGCAGGTGATTGAGGCCAGCAGCGTGTCAGATTTTAAAATTAAATGGGATATTCACGTGGGATCTCTAAGGAGGTAAAGTCAGGGGGGTGGGTCATTAGAGTGGGCAGACTTGATGGGCTGTGGCCCGTTTTTGCCGTCATTTTCTATGTTTCTATGTTTCTTTGCTGAACTTTGCCCATCTAGTTGGGAAGTCCTGTATTTCCTCAGTTTTGGGTTGTAGTTCGTAATGGGCCCAGAATTCTGTTTGATTTATAGTTCCTCTTCTGGTGATTGTGGTTGATTTTGGGGGTTTTCTTTTATATTTTTGTTGGGGTGATTTTTTATGCCAATATATATCAAAATTACATATTTAATGATCTGACCAGATGCATTTTTCCAAGGCCCCTGTGCTAAGATGGATCTTAGGGTCAGGGATTTCTTTTTGTGAAAAGGTAACTATGTCTAGTTGGTGGCATTTTCATGCGTTTTCTCTGGTTTTAGTATTATGAAACCGAGAGTTTTTAAGAAAATGTCAATTTCTGTCACGTCTGGTTTTTCCACTTTCTCTAGGTGAACGTTTGCGTCTCCCAGTAGCAGGTTGTACATTCCTTTTAGGGTGTTGGTGGTGAGGTATTCAAAGAACTCTTCTCTAGTGCTAGTCCACTTTTTGGGGGGAATGTAAAAGAGTGTCACGGTTAATGCCTCTTCTAGTTGGGTGTTTGTGACCTTGCAAGTTAATATTTCTAGGTTTTTGTGGTTTTATTTTTGGGGGGAATGTAAAAGAGTGTCACGGTTAATGCCTCTTCCAGTTGGGTGTTTGTGACCTTGCAAGTTAATATTTCTAGGTCTTTTGTGGTTTTAGAGTCTATTTTGCTATAATCGAAGGATTCTTTTAAAATTATCGCTATACCTCCCCCTTCTTCCAGTTTCTTGATAGAGGTAATATTTTGTAGCCCTGGGGTAACATTTCTTTCATAATCGTATTGGTGTCTGAAACCATCCATGTTTCAGTCAAAAATAGGAAGTCAGGGTTCGTTTTCGTCAGCCAATCGTGTAGTATTTGGGCTTTTTTTCTTACTGAACGGGTGTTCAGGTAATATCCCTTTAGGTTATCATACTTATTTGGGGTGGGTGTTCTAAAGCATTCTATTTGTTTCAATTTTCTTTCCTTGGTCTTGTTTCTATGGAGTTTGAAAGAATTTTGAGCTCTATTTACCACGGGTATTTGTAACGGGCCTAGTTTTGAATAATCGTAAAGGAATTGATGTGGGCCGGTAGGTTTGCTTGTCTTAGTTGGTCTGTGCCAGGAGAAATGAATAGGAATTGGTTTGGGGGTTTTTATGTCGTTACACCAGCTTCTTTTTTTTAAAATTATTTATTTCTATTATTCAACAAAATTTACAAGAATACATCTTGTTACAATAAACACAGGGAAGAAAAACAATACAGAAGTATTACAAATTCATACTTATAGAAATAAATAAATTATTTCTTTTTCCCTTTCTTAGACCACTATATGGTCAATCAAACATTTTTGAGAGAAAATTAAAGAGGAATTTAATTAACAATTAGGCTTTATGTTCTAAGCACCAGTTATTTAATTTCTATTTTCCCTCAGTCCTTGATTTTCTTTACATCCAAGAATTCCTTCAGATGATTAGGAGAGAAAAATGTATATTTAACTCCCAAATACCTAACTAAGCATTTGCAGGGGTATGCTAACAAGAAAGTTGCTCCCAATTTAATAGTATCTTGACGCATAGAAAGAAATTCTTTCCTCCGTTCTTGTGTAGTCTTTGCAACATCAGGATATATCCAAATTTTTTGTTCCCCAAATAGTTTCTGTGAATTTTTAAAGAATAATTTCATAATCATATTCACATCTTGCTCAAAAACAAATGATACTAAGAGCGTAGCTCTAGCAGTATCAACAGTAATTGTTTATTCAAGAAGAGCAGTCACATTAACAAATTCTATTTCATTATTTTTTCTCCTTATCTCTTTCTCAATCTCTTTTTCTCCTTCTTCTCTTCCGGATATCTTCTTATTTGGTAAATAGTAGATTTTATTTATAGGGGGAATACAATTTGACAAAATCTTTAAATTTTCAATCAGGTATTTTTTCAATAAGTCAAAAGGCAATATACCCGGAATTTGAGGAAAATTTAAAATACGGAGGTTCAAACTTCTATTGAAATTTTCAAATTGCTCCAATTTCTTATTTATAAGGGAACTATCTTTAATTGAAGCCATCTTGAATTGTTGTAAATGCAATATATCCTCCTGCATCTGCTTAGTTTGAGCAATAGAATCCATTTTCATTGTTTCCACAGTTTTAGTCAATGAGTCCAAATTTTCCACTATCTTTGTTACCTCTTCAGATGATTTTTCCACTTTTGTCTCCATCCGCTGAAGTAAAGACCAGATGTTTTGAAGGGAAACCTCCGTCGGAGAGGACAAATTCCCCCCTCTCTTGTTGGCTTCCATCAGCTGACTAGCCCCAGACGCTGTGCCCTCGTCGGGAGACCCCGCGCCTCCACTTCCGGGATTGCGTGTCTCTCGCCTCAGCGTTCCGGCAGTCGCTGGACACGGAGGAGTGAGGGAAACCGGAGGAGACAGAGATGTTTCAATGCCCGAAAGGACAAGCGACTCCTTCTCTTCGCCGCCCAACGCCGGGCTCTCTACTCCGGATAGTGCAGGTGCCGGAAGAGCCGAAAAGAAGCTGTCCATCGTTTGCTGCCGAGGGGTAGACGCCAGGGCCGGCGAGGAAGGACCCCTGACCACCCCTTTCCTCTTCGTATGGGGCATAAGAAACGAGGTAAAAAATTCAAGAAGAAGCTAAACTCGGAGAGATCTTAGCGTGTCTCTCACAGCTCCTCACATCTCCGCCATCTTGGCCCGCCCCCAGCTACACCAGACTTCTATAACATTTTAAATAAAGTATCCCCAGAATCAGGAGATATTTGTTGAAAGTCGCCATTTTTGGCCATTTTAAACTGCTTGGGAGAAGAGGCGTAGAATATTGGGTGATAGATAGGGGAAAGGTTCAATACAGTAATATCAGCTAATTCAGGAGGTATACAGTTCAATAATATCAGCTCTAACCTGTTCAATAATATCAGCTATAACTGGAGATGTACGGTTCAATAATATCAGCTATAACATGTTTAATAATATCAGCTATAACCGGTGCAATCTAATAATATCTGCTATAACAGGTTGTTATACTTATCAGGATATTTTTTGGAGTCAATCTTGTCTGTCGCTTTTTGAGTCAATTTTGTTCGTCGCTTCACAGGTCGTCGCTTCAAAAAAGCGCGCACTAAGGCGCACGCGCCTTTGCCATGCGCCTTTGACGGCGCACCAAACGACTGGGTGCCATTGGCGCCGCTCAATTTAAAGGATCCCTGCTGGATTCGGGGAAGGGGGGGCGGATCGATACTCGCGCCCCTTCAGGATCGGGCTCCTGCCTTTCTCTCCTCTGCCTGCCCGCTCATCCTGGTGTGGGAAAATGCAGAACTCCGCCGCCGCCGCTCAATTTAAAGGATCCCCGCTGGATTCGGGGGAGGGGCGGATCGATACTCGCGCCCCTGCAGGATCAGGCTCCTGCCTTGCTCTCTTCTGCCTGCCCACTGGTCCTGGTGCGGGAAAATGCAGAACTCCGCCGCCACCACTCAATTTAAAGGATCCCCGCTGGATGCCTAACAGCCTGCACTCAAGCCCCTGTGATTCAATAGGCGAGCTAAAGTACTAGGGATACGGACCCCCAGTTCCACAAAATCTTCTGCAGGCTGGCCAAACTGGTCCTCAAGGAATTAACCTGCTGGCTGCAGACCCAAGCCTGCTTATTCTCCATGCAGGCAGAGCTTTTCCCCACACTGCAGAGCTCTGATGCACCAATAGCTGCAAAAACCTCAAAAAATACTGAAAATAATAAAAAAAATATACAGAGCAGATCAGAAAGATAACTTCCAGCTCAAATGCAAAAGGAAAAACTAAAGAGGACAGCAGAGTGCTCAGGAGAAGGCAGAGGAATTGAAAACCTGGAATAGATTCCTTCTGCAGAGCTTGCGAGCTTCATCTGAGTGTTTAGAGATATCTGAGTCAGACTCCTTGAAGTACTCCCTACTAGGTGAGTCAGAAAGTGTGCATCAAGAGGCGGGTCGACTGTGCATAAAGGTAGAGGACAACAAACCGAGGCAGAAGAAAACTTCTCAACCAATGATACATGAGTTGAGTGACTCTGCACTGACGTCAAGCAGGGGTGTGTAATCTCATCCTCGATCGACGCTTCGATGCATCCTAAGGTTGGGCTGAGCAGGCAAGGAAGCCTTTAATGACTGTGAAGACTGCAATTGCAGTAGCCCTGAGTGGTGCCAGTACTGGAAGAGACAACAGCATGAAAACAGTCTGCTGCACTGGTTGGTGTGGCATTGGAGACCTCGATTTCGAGGCATGCCTAAGAGAAGACATCATCTGGATGGATGGAGAGCTGTTGCATTGACGCTTATTGTGTTTGAGGAAGTTGACAACTGGGAGCATGTAGTTGCATACCTAGAAGGGGAAGAATGTTTGTGTTTCTTAACCTTCTTATGTGCTACATCATTCATTACTAGAGGCATTGATAAAGAAGATGTAAAGTCCTGCCTCCTCAAAAAGCCCAATGCCTAACGATCTGGATGCAGTGTCTATGCACTTGGCACCAATACCAGGGTTACAGGAGGCCACGTGTTGGGTTTTTGAGTCCCCCCCCATGCTAGATGTCAATGCTAACGTGGTACCAAAATATTTTTCGCCTTGAGTGACTTCTTTTGCATACAATAGAAGCGCGAATACTATTCAAATTTGCATGTATCTGCTTCAAACAAGTCTGGGGACTAGCACCTTCCTACCTGCAAATTCACTTCGTTCTGCACAACCCCACACGAACTACCAGAAACAAAAACATCTTTGCCTACCCAAAGATCTCAGGCTGCAGATACAAATCCTTCCTGGATAGAATCTTCATGTTCCAAGCGAATAGACAAGTCTGGTTGCGAAACTGCATAAATGAACCCAAACTGACTTACAATACATCCCGAAAAGCAATAAAAAACGCCCTATTCAACAAATTCATTGACTAATACAGACCACCCTTAAACTAAAACAAACCTCCCGTAAACGTTACTCAATCTCCCAGGAAGCTCCAATTTCCATGTATTCATTACCCATGGAACTTAAATTAGTTTGTACCTTGTTTATGTAACTTTTCTATTTTAGGCTCCTTATCATTCGCTGACTGTCCAGCCTTCTTTCAATGTGAACCGCCTAGAAGTTGCCTGACTATGGTGGTATAGAAAAATAAAGTTATTAAAAAAAAATAAAGTTATTACAGAGACCGACAGCATAGTTAATGTCCCAATGTTCAGGACTCAGACACTGGACACACCAATTATGTAGGTCAGAGACTTAGATAGTCCAATTGCACCGACAGCATTTCTTAAAAGCCTCTTGGGACCACCTTTGACACAGAGGGGAAAATAGCCAATGCTAAATAAAAGGTCTCAATGCCCTGGGGAGCTCAAGTGGAAAGTATCCAAAAAACAATCGATGTTCCTGAGTAAAAAAAAAAAAAAGAGGCTCACGATGGCCCGAAGGCCCAAATCCAAAAGGTTGACAAAATTAAACCAAAATCAGGAAAAATATTTGAAGTGCTAAAGACACAACTAACTAATGCTCTCATGAACCAACATGAGGCAAGAAGGTACCAGTATGAGGCATGGGCATTGCATAAAGATTTAAAAAGTGACAGTACACTTGGGAGGTGTCCATACCGGGGTCCGTGGATCATGTCACCCATATGTGAGAATATTATACATGCTTGTCCTAAGAACACCTGTTACAGATAAGCAACACTGCTGTATTATTCACCCTAATAGGGGGGAAAAAACAACAGATCAGCTTAACTTGCTGCTACAACTTCTGAAGATACTGCTTACAGTTGAAACTCAGTTCAGTTTAGTAATTTGATATACTACTTTACAAAAGTAATACAGTGGTGCCTCGCACAGCGAACGCCTCGCACAGCGAACGCTGCGCACAACGAACTTTATGTCGTGATCCGTATAACGTACTTCGTTTCACACAACGAAGTCGCCCGAGCTGCATACTTCCGGGGTTCCTGCGGGGTTGGATCGCAGCGGGGTTGGTCGAGCCGCGAAGGTAGTCTCCTTCTCCTTACCTGCCCTGTCGCAGCCGCACACAGCCGAACGGAAATCTTCCCGATGTCAGCGCTGACGTCGGAGGGAGGGCTTAAGCAAAGCCCTCCCTTCCTCCGACGTCAGCGCTGACATCAGGAAGACTTCCGGTCGGCTGTGTGCGGCTGCGGCAGGGCAGGTAGTAAGAAGGCAATGGCGAACGAAAGAGGGGGGAGGGGGCGGTCCGCCCCGAAGAATGTGCACAGATGGTCAGGTCCCCCGATCGACCGACAACAGGCCCGGCCGACAAACCTCCCTGCCCTGTAGCCGCGAATCTAAATTACCTCTTACAGCAGCTTCAATAATCCAGCTGCTGTAAGAAGGTAATTTAGATTCGCGGCTACAGGACAGGGAGATTTGTCCGACCGGGCCTGTTCTGTTGTCGGTCGGGTGCAAAAGCGCCACAAAGGTGGAGGCAGGGAGGGAGGAAAGGTGGAGTGGAGAAAGCACATGTTGGAGCAGGGGATGAGAGGGAGGGAGAGAAGGGGAAATATTGGACAAGGGCAGAAGGGATGCTAAATCATAGGGTGACAGGCAGAGAGAACAACAGGAAAAAGAGTGGAAGCAATCTTGAACCCTGAGGGTGAGGGCAGAGAGAGGTGGTGAGATGATTGATCATGGGGAGAGGGACAAAAGGGAATAGAGATGGGATAGGAAGATAGTGGAAGTAAAAGGACAGGGAGATGTATGTTTTTAGATGTATCTAAATAAAAATAATAACAAAAAATTTATCTTTTTTATGTCATCTTAGCATATTTTATGCTGCAGAACGAATTATTTTTTTTTACATGTATTCCTATGGGAAAACGCGTTTCACATAACGAACGTTTCACATAACAAACTTGCTCCTGGAACCAATTAAGTTCGTTGTGTGAGGCACCACTGTATATCTAAGTAAATTACAATTAAAAAACCCCACACAAACCAACTTATAGAGCATTATTCAATGCAAGGCTCACAAGCCAATGGTGCCTACTGTGGACCTCTTGAATGACCCTGCTAGACATCATCCCAATACTTCTCTGATCTCACATCCTAGAATTCCTCCCAGATCCTCCAAACCCCACCTGAATCTAAAAGTAAGAGTGATGCTCAACTGCTCCAAACACTAATGTTATCTTCAACATGGCGGTACCTGACCTCTAGAGATATTGCACTAAGGATCAGACACCACCATGATGAAAGATGGCCACTCGGGAGGCAAAAGAAATTGGGCATCACTCCTACTTTAAAAGGTGGGTTGGAGTCAGGATGGAGAAAGGAGAGCAGCTGGAGCTGGAAAAGAGAGAAATGGCATAAGCCTAGGAAAAAGGCAGCATTCAAGAAAGACACAGAATAAAGGGGATGGATTGTCACTGACAAATTGTTTGGTGGCATGGCCCTGAGCGAGAACAGAACTGGAAGATAACAGTAGGCCAGGTAAGTGTGGCAGGAGTACGCCAATGTTTGGAGATGCCACAGTTACTTAGCTTACTGCAGTGCCAGGCCATTGCTCTAGTATTACCAGTCCTGCAGGGCACGGCAGGATGCAGCAGCACTGGATTGTAGGCCTGTGGAGGAAAGCTTCATGTCAGCATGCAGTAGACCCAAGGGAAGACGGCAGCAGCAGGAGGAGGAGTGTCGGTAAACCTAACTCTATCCCTGAGCTGGAAGATACTTTCAACCCTTTTAGACTAAGAGATCCTGACTTAATTAGCAAAGACCACTAATATAGAGTGACTTGTGAAAGTCACAAATTTGCTAGATATAAAACCAGCACAATTAAAGCCAGCAGCTGAACCATTTTGCAATGTAGTGACATTTTAATACACACTACAAGTTATAAAAAAATAAGATAGTGATTTATAAAGTACAAAATCGCCTGTGATTAACTGCTACATCAGAACTAAGACAAAAGAGCCACCAGCTCAATAAAGAAATACTTAGAACTTCTTTTACGAAGGTGTGCTAGTGTTTTTAGCGCATGCACAGAATTAGTGCTAGCCAAAAAACTACCATCTGCTTAAAAGGAGGCGGTAGCGGCTAGTGTGCGGGGCTTTTAAGCGCACGCTAAAACCACTAGCGCACCTTTGTAAAAGGAGCCCTTAGTTTATAACACTAATTACGAGCAACTATATTTAACACAGTCAAATTCTGATTTTTAAAAGCCTTTTTTTAAAAAAAAAAAAAATAGAGGAAACACACTATTGTATTGAAAGTCAAACTAAATCTATGCACCAATTTACTTACTGCGTTATTGAATTCTGAACACTCTTTTCATTCAGTGTCATTCCGGGAGGAGGATCATTCTGAAGTGCCAACAATTCTTTTTGTAGTCTTTTCTGCAAAATCATATTCAAATACTCAATAAACTAAATGATTCATGAATCAAATCTCTCAAAAAACTGACAAACTAGCCATTCAAGTACAGATCTATGATTTTAAATACTTTCACAAAACATAGATATTATCCAATTTTCCTGCCTTTGAGTATGCTAAAAGCCAAAGTTAGATAAGATTCAGTGTAAGATTAATTTCACAAATTTTAACACCTTAATAGAACATTTCAGAATTTAAAAGAAAGAAAAATAGAACTTAACAAATATGGCTGTAAATCATGCAGTATCTATACCTATAAAATCACTGATCTATTTTATTATAGGCAGGTAGATCAAACTGGTGGTTTTCCGCCCAACATGTTGATGGGAAAACAAAAATTTACAAATTAAGACAGGCAGTACAAAAATGAAATGCTGTGTACCAAGTTACTCAGATAACTAGAATTTAACATCTGTTGCTTGAACCTAGGAAAGGAGCTTTGTATGACAGAAGCAGTGGCAAACTAGTCAATGAAACAAAAGCTGGAGGAGACAGAAAGGAATGAGGCAGGACTGTGGTATGTGCACTGTACGGGCATGGGTACGGGTAAGAGTTAAAGAGTCAAGCAAGAAAAACACTAAAAAGTTAAACAAATGAAATATAAATAAAAGAGTATGCCCAATGCCCCAGCCCATGAATCTGATCCCAAATTTTCTTACACATAGAATAATAATAATAATAACTTTATTTTGTATACCGCAATATCATAAGCAGTTCAGAGCAGTTTACAGAGGAAGAGACTGTACACAGATACCGATGTTACAGAAAAAACTTTCAAATTACATTAGTAAGCCGAGAGTAGTTAGGTATATCCAGAAGCATTTCAGAGATACAATGAGGCAAGAAGGAGTCAGAGAAATTTAAAGAGTAGGGGTTCTAGAAACACCAAGTACATAAGTAACCAAATAATTTCCAGGCTGGAGGGGAGGGAAGAGGAGGGGAGGTCACCGATGCCCAGGAGACTTTACAAGGGTGAGGTTATTGAATAAATAAGCCCTGAGGAAGATGAGCCTACCTGGATCCACAGACTGTAGGTAATGGCTCCCAGAAGGGTCCAGGAGTAGGAGTTCCTAATGAGAACTCAAAGGCTAGAAAATCCTACTCCCTTAGAAGTGGAAGAGCATGAGATACTAGCGTAAGATCAAAAGTCAGAAGCAGAGAGTTTATAGACTGCTCCAACATAGGCAATTGGGTAGAACCCCAAAGTATGGAATACAAGTGAGCAAAAGGGTTTCCTAAATACCTGCTACAATTTACAACTTTCTAGTTGCAAGCATGGCCTGTTTGTAAGAACACCATCCCAAGAGGAGAAGCAGTCAAGGTTCCCAGAATTCATTAAGCTTGGAGAGCCCAAAATAGAAGACAAAAGGTAGCACTGGATTTTTCCAGACCTTATATGCATATGGAATTTTGGATATTATGGACCACCAATTTTAGTTAAAATCCTTGGTTTAAAATTTGCTAAGGAAGGAATCTATGGGTTAGAGCTGATCTTGTCGACTTTTACAGACTCACATTAAAAGTATAGTGTTTGTAAATGATTGGATATTGAATCTGTTTGTTCACCCTGAGTGGTAAAGTGACACGGAATCCAGACCCTGGGAGCAGTCAGCAAGATGTAAAATATACATTGGCCCTTTTAAGCCATACAGTGTCATGGACCCATCCTGAAGAGAGAACAGACCCCTACCTGCTACTATATAGCAACAATACTTTACCTGTAGCAGATTTTCTTCAAGAACAGCAGGGATATATTCTCACATGTGGGCGACATCAACCACAGAACCCGGTATGGACATTATCAAGAACCCAGTATGGATATCAACAAGTGCATTATCACTTTAATTTTTTTTTTCAAGGCAGTGCCCATACCATGTTTGTGCCTTCCTGATTGGCATTGGCTCACGGGACCTGCAATTCAGTAACAAAGCTAAGAAGCCAACTAGGGGAGCTGGGCGGGTTGTGAGAATATGCATCTGCTGTTCTTGGAGGACACCTGCTAAAGTTAAGTATCTTTGCCTTCTCCAAGAACAAGCAAGATATAATATTCTCACATATGGTATTCCCAGGCCATCAGGATCATGATTATGGAAGAGGCTAAATATTAACTATACAGGAGCCTGACAAAACCCTAGTGGGTTGTAGAGAAAGTTGGAGCGCTAAAAATATTTTGCAGAACTGCTTGCCCATACCAACCATCTCTTCTGTAGCGGTGATGATATGAATCGAACACCAAGTAGCAGCTTTGCACATGACCTCAATAGACACAAAGCGGAAATGAGCTACCAAGGCAGCTTTAGCTCAGACACTGTGGGCTATTACACAGCTTTGTAGAATCAGCCCAACCCGAGTATACACGAAGGAGATACAGTCTACTAGCCAAGTGGAGATAGTTCTCTTGGTAAGAGGAACTCCAAATCTGTTATAATCAAAAGCCATAAGGAGCTAGAAAGATCTTCTATAAGGCCAGGTAATATGTCAATGCATGTTTGCAGTCTAAGATGTGGAGAGCTGCTTCACTTGCATGGGAATGTGCCTTCGGAAAGAAAACAAGCAGAACTATAGACTGGTTCATGTAGAATTCTAAGACGACCCTAGGTAGGCACTTCGGGTGACATCAAAGGACTACTCTGTCATACTAGAATCTTGTATAGGGAGGATCTGATACAAGTGCTTGAAGTTCACTCATACAATAATTATTCACATGCTTAAAAGCTGTGGATGACAAATCACAAGTTGGTTTTGATTACCAAAACAAATATAATGTTGATTGGAAGGAATGAAGACCCCTCAAAATGGTCTGGTTAGATTTGACACAAAGTATGAATGATCAGGTGTTGGCAGTGATTAAGGCAGCATTTTATCAAATGCTCTTATTGAGTAGACTTAAACCGATGTTATCAGAATGGGATTTTTGTTTGGTAGTACAGACCGTAATTATCCAAAGATTGGATTATTTCAATGCTCTTTATTTGGAAATAACATTTTCAAAGTGTAAAGAATGACAAATTATTCAGAACACAGCAGCGTGTTTGATATGTGGTGGAAGTAGATTTGAGCATGTTACACTATGGCTGAAGAAACTCCATTGGTTGCCTGTTAAATTTCGTATTGTTTACAAAGTTCTTACACTAACTTTTAAAGTCGTTCATTATAAGATTCCTTGGTATTTGACACAGCCTCTTAGATCATTAAGGTATAAGAGAATGATGTGACCATCAACAGATGAGTTTTTGCACATGCATTATGAAAACATAAACACATCTGTAATTTCAGTAGCAGGGGTTTTACTATGGAATAATCTGACAGGACCATTAAAATTACTTTCTGATATTCAGAAATGTAAAAAGGTTTATAGAGGCTTTTAATTAAATGGGCAGTGATATCACTGCGGACTCTTAGAATGCTGCTTTTTTTGTACTATTTTATGTTTATATATGTGTATTTTGTAAATCGATTAGGTTTAAGCGGGCTAGAAATTTTATAAATAAATAAATTACTACTAGCTCAGCATGCCATCAACTCCACAGTTCATCTACTGGAGCTACTAGGGTTTGCTGTCAACTACCAGAAGTCACATATGTGTTCTTCTCAGACCCTCGAGTTTATAGGCGCTCTATTAGATATTACTCAGGGACAATTTTTTCTACCGCAGCAGAGAGTCAACAATCTGATTCACATGTGCCATGCAGTCTCCGTCCTTCCGCACATTACTGCACATCAGATGTTACACCTTGTGGGACACATAGAACCCACAGTACATGTTACCCCATTTGCACATCTTCACCTAAGAATCTCATAGTTGGTCCTGTCAACCTAATGGTCTCAAAGCACTGGACTTCTATCTGCTCCAATCCAAATCATCTCAGACCACTGAAATGCCTTCCAATGGTGGATGATTCCTCACAACCTTGAGGTCTTCCCTTCCAGCCTCGAACTTTGAACAATGAGAAATGATGCACATTGGGAAGAATAACCCAAATCACAGTTACCAGATGCTAGAGTCCACCTTGGGGGTTTAGCGCCAAAGAAAAGGATCTGCTGTAGACAATACAACGAAACCTTCTGCCCAATGTAAGGCGGTGGCCAAAAAAGCAAACAGGATGCTAAGAATTATTAAAAAAAGGGATGGTTAACAAGTCTAAGAATGTTATAATGCTCCTGTATCACTCCATGGTGCGACCTCATCTGGAGTATTGTGTTCAATTCTGGTCTCCTTATTTCAAGAAAGATATAGTGGCACTAGAAAAGGTTCAAGGAAGAGCGACCAAGATGATAAAGGGGATGGAATTCCTCTTGCACAAAGAAAGACTAAAACGGTTAGGGCTCTTCAGCTTGGAAAAGAGACGGCAGAGGGGAGATATGATTGAAGGCTACAAAATCCTGAGTGGAGTAGAATGGGTACAAGTGGATCAATTTTTCACTCCAACTAAAATTAAAGACTAGGGGAAACTCGATGAAGTTACAGGAAAATACTTTTAAAACCAATAAGAAATATTTTTTCACTCACCGAATTAAGCTCTGGAACACATTGCCAGAGGTTGTGGTAAGAGCGAATAGCGTAGCTGGTTTTAAGAAAGGTTTGGACAATTTCCTGAAGGAAAATTCCATAGTCTGTTATTGAGAAAGACATATGGGACCATAAATGGTCTCTCAGCATGAGCATCCTTTGTCAGATTTTCTACAAATGGAGAACTCCAGACACAGATCTCTTTGCTTTCCCATACAACTACAAACTTCCACTCCACACAAAACTATAAACTGCTGTTCCCTTGCCACGTCAAATCCAGAGGAAATCAGTCTTCGAGTTTCCAAGACCTCAAAATTTAGAATTGCCTACTGGTTTGCTTGTGACAGATTCCTTCCTACCTTCAATTCAAGAAGGCACTAAAAGCGCATCTATTCTCATTGTAGTCCAGGACCTAAGCTCTTCATTGTCTGATTCATGATGATCCTGTTTTGAATCCTTATTAATCTTCTGTAAGATGCAATGATTCCTAATAGACAATTGTGGGGTATAAAAACCAATATGGTATGGTATGGTTCTGCTCCAGGCTCTATGTCCTCAAATCGCTTCAAGTCAGATGCCTTATTTTTTGAAACAGATTTCTCTGCACTTATCCACCAATCCCTCTTGTCAGGAAGACTCTACTCAAACCTTGCCAAGATCGGGGCACAATGATTCTCATAGGGCCTCTTTGGCCACATCTATCTTGGTTCACACTTCTTCAATTCTTCACCCAGGAACCAAACTATTCTTTGAAGCTGTTCCCCATGCTGCTTTCTCCTTCATCCCAACCCTCATTAGAACTCACAGCTTGGTTTCTTTCACTGAACATGTAAATGCTTTTACCTGCATTGCTGCACTCTCTGCTGTCATGGAAGTGTCCTACATTCAGCACTGTTATCACTTTAAATGGACCAGATTTTCTGTCTGGTGTGCACTACATTCTCTTGAACCTGTCACATGTCCACCCCCATCCATCCTGGACTACTTTCTCCACCTTTCTCATTCTGGCATAAAGACCAACTTGGTTCGAGTACATACAGTATTAGTACTATCAGTGCATTTCACTCTTCCATGGATAAGAAACCTCCGTATGTTCATCCTTTCATAGCCAGGTTCATGAAAAGACTTTACAACACCAAACCACCTATCAAGCCTCTACATGTTGCCTGGGATCTTAATGTGGTACTCTGCTCTTATGAAATCTCCATTTGAACCACTTAAGGCTTGCTCTCTCAAACTTCTCACTTGGAACTAGTCATTTTTCTCATAGTCCTCACATGTGCGAATGACAGTTCTTCACTAGCAGCATGTACCGGGTCGCCCTTATCTATCTGCCCGTTTACTCCCTCGAAGAAGTGCAGCAAGTTCCTCAAGCAAGATCTTCCCTTGCTGAAGCCGTGCTGGCTGGTCCTCATCAGATTGTGTCCTTCAAGGTGATCAATGATGCAGTCCTATCAGTGCCTCTACCATCTTTCCCGGTACCGAGATCAGACTCACTGGTCTGTAGTTTCCCAGATCTCCCCGCGAACCTTTCTTGAAGATCGCCGTAATATTCGCCACTTTCCAGTCTTCTGGAATCCTTCCTGATTTGATCGACAGATTGGCTATTAGTTGAAGCAGTTCAGCTATAGCACCTTTTAGTTCTTTGACTACCCTCAGAAGGATGCCATCCAGTCCCGGGGATTTATCAATTTTAAGCCTATCAATCTGCCTGCATACCTCTTCTAGACTGACCGTCAACCCTGTCAGTTTCCTGTCTTCGTTTCCTGCATATAGTCTATCAGCTTCCAGTATGTTGTATATATCCTCTTCGGTAAATACAGATGGAAAAAAGTTTGTCAGCAATGGCTTTGTCCTCCTTTAGCACTCTCTTTATTCCATGGTCATCCAACGGTCCCACACCTTCCTTCGCGGGTCGTTTCCCCTTAATATATCGAAAGAACGGCTTGAAGTTTTTTGCCTCCTTGGCTATTTTTTCCTCGTAGTCTTTTTTTAGCCCCTCTTACCACCTTATGGCACCTGCTTTGATGTTATTTGTGCTTTTTCCAGTTTTCATTCATTCCTTAATCGAAGTCTTCTTGTCTCTGATCGCTTCCTTCACCGCTACAGTGAGCCATGCTGGTTCCTTGTTCTTTTTCCTCTTGGATCCCTGGTTGATACGCGTTATATAGAGATTTTGTGCCTCGGTGACTGTGTCCTTAAAAAGGGACCATGCTTGCTCTAGCGTTTTTACAGTGCTTATCCTCTTCTTAATCTTCTTCCCCACCATGAGTCTCATCCCTTCATAATTCCCTTTTTGGAAGTTCAGTGCCATGGTTGTCGTTCTGGATCGATGTTTTGCCCCTGTGTCCAGGTCAAAGCGGATCATATTGTGATCACTGCTTCCCAGCATCCCTTCTACTTCTACACCTTGCGCCGGTCATCGTAGTCCATTTAGAGTTAAGTCCAGATTTGCATTTCCTCTCATATTTTCCTTGACAAGTTGTTCCAGGAAGCAATCACCTACAGCATCCAGGAACTTGGTCTCCCTACCGCAGCCGGAGGTGCCTAGATTCCAGTCTATCCCCAGATAATTGAAGTCACCCACGATAACTGCGTTGCCTCCCTTGCAGTTGCGTTTAATCTCGTCCGTCATTTCTCCATCAATTTCTTTGGACTGCCCTGGGGGTTGGTAGTAGATCCTAATATTCGTTTCCGTTCCATTTGTTCACGGAATTTTGACCCGTAGAGACTCTACCTAATTTTTCATTTCCGCCGTGTTCTCTCTGGTAGACTCAATTCCCTCTTTGACGTATAGGGCAATACCGCCACCTTTTTATCCTACTCTGTCTCTGCGGTATAGCTTGTATCCCGGTAGCAGTGTCCAAGACGTTTTCCTCGTTCCACCATGTTTCCGTGATGCCGACGATGTCAAGATTATCTTTTTGTGTCAAAACTTCCAATTCTACCACCTTATTCCTTAGGCTCCTTGCATTTGTGTACATACACTTGAGTTTGCGGCCTGTTACTTTCTTGCATTTCCTTCCCTCTTGTGTCCCTTTCGATCCGTCAGGATTTCTGTCTTGCCTATGATCTGGTGAGTTTTCCCCGCTTTCTTCCTGCACGGTATCCTCTGAGTATACCGGTTCCCGAACCATCGACTCTTGGTCAACTGTCGGCTTTCCCCTTCTTCTTAGTTTAAACTGTCTCAATTTCTCTCTTGATGTTGCTTGCAAGTAGCCTCGTTCCGTCTCAGCTGATGTAGAGTCCATTCTTCCTGAATAGCTTGCTCTTCCCTCAGAACGTTGTCAAGTTGCGCACAAAGTGGAATCCTTCTTCCTTACACCAGCGCTTCATCCATGCGTTGACTGCTTGCAGCTCTTTCTGCCTCTTCTCATTGGCCCTGGGTACTGGGAGGATCTCCGAGAATGCTATCTTTGCGTTCTGATCCTCAGCTTCCCTCCTAGCATCCGGAACTGGTCCTTCAGTCCTTTCCTGCTGTAGTTCCTGTTGCTCTCACTATTTGTCCCCACGTGGATCACCACCACCGTATCTTCCTCTTCCACGCTGTAGATGGTCCTATCGATGCGGCTCACTATATCATCTACCTTGGCTCCCAGTAGGCAGGTCACCAGCCGATACTGTCTTCCTCCCACTATGTGGCTGTCGACTTGTCTGATAATGGAGTCCCCCCCCCCCACCCGATGCTTGCTTTCCTCTCTATCCATTCTTGCCTCTCTAGCCGCATGCCCATGTCCCTGGTGTATGACCATCTCTCCAGCTGTAGGTCCATGTCCTCTGTGCACTTCCATCTTCATTCATCCTGGCGTTGGCTTGCACTGGACTCGTCTTCCTTGTGGTTGTCCTCCAGGTGGTCCTCACTCACTGTAGGTGTATCTTGGCAGCTCTACTGTTGGTGATTTTCCACGGCCTCCCTGTATGCCTGTTCGATGAAATTCTCTAACTCCCTGAATTCTTCCTCAACGGTCATGAAGTTTTCTGCTTCTCTGTCCTCCTCTTCCACTGCTCGAAATGCTTCTAGTTCCAGTATTCTGCCCTCCAGGAGTCTGACTTGCTTCTTCAGGTCCTCCAGTTCCTCAAATTGAGTGCATACATAAGACTACCTCTCAGAGTCATATATATATGGCAAACGGTGCAGAAACCTGGGTAGCTCAACATCCTTCTTCTGTCTGCTGCATCCATTGCTGTCCACTTGCCGGTCTGTCATCTGAAGTGGCTACTCCTTGTGTAGGAATCTGTGTAGCGTCCTCGGTGTTACTGTGAAGTCCCTTTCTTGATTTTAAACCTGCTATCCTGTTGCTTGTGTGTGTCCTCTGTGTCTGTGATTGCCCTAAGCTACTATTGTGTTTGTATATCTACTGCTTGTCTGTCCTGTTGCCCTTATGGTACTTGCCTGTGTAGGTGTCCTTCCTTAGTGTTTCTTCTTTGCTCATCCCTTCTTAATGCCCTTCGCAAAGGCATTCTCGCTAAGGTGAATGCCTTTAATGCTTGCCTTCGACGCGTGCCAAACGGCTGAGCACCATTGGCCCCTCCCCTTTTAAGGAGGAGCTCCGATGGATGACATCAGGGGCAGAGCTACCTCTCGCTGATGCCCCTTGCTATCTCCTGCCTTCTCTTGTTCCTTCTTCCCCTCTCCTGTTCTCTTCTCTCCTTCTGCTTTCTTGCCCAAACCTTTATTATTGACGTCTGTTTCATATTTGCATTTTAGGAGACAGTTGAAGACTTACTTATTTTCAAAGTTCTTGGGGCCCTAGTCTCATAATTATCATCAATTTCTAGCTAATCTTTTGTAAACTGCATAGAACTTAAAGGTGATGCGGTCTAGAAATGGATTTTATGTTATGTTATTTGCTGTTGAGCAATATAAAAGAAATGTATATGGCATATCATGACAAATATGGAGCTGAAATTGGCTTCTCAAGATTTTTTGAGCTTAGACCAAAGTGGTTTGTCTGTGTTTGTATCAGAACATCAAGCTCATTTTGCAAGGCAAAAATATCAAGGACAGCTATAAAGTGCTTATGGAAAAAACAGTTTCTGATTTGAATGCCAAAAATTGCATGCTACAATGATGCCAAAACTGTCCTAGTGAGGAAGTATTGATAGTTTATTTGGAAGAAACATTCAAAGATTGGGATTCTGATGAAGCAATTGAATTCAAACAGTGGGTCCATAATGATCATGAAACATTAGAGACAAGCAAATTAGCATTGGATTTTATCAGCAAACTTGCAAACAAAATTTGGAAGCTGACAAGTCACTGCTTCATTTCAAAACAAAATACTTAAAAACCACTTTAGAAGAAAGCGAACAGACTGTTCTCATGGATTTTAGTGAAAATTACTCTTTTGTTGTACAAGATGCAGCACAGGGTTTTCACTGGGAAAATTCACAAGCCACGTTACATCCCTGTTGTTTACTATATTGATAAAACTCATTTTATTCACGTCATAAATGTGTGCATCATTTCAGATTGCATGCAACATGACTCAATATCTGCTCATGCATTTATTCAAAAGCTGGTTGAGGTTTTTGGAGACAAGAATTAAAATCACCAGAATCCATTTATTTTAGTGATGGATCAGGTGCTCAGTATAGGAACCACAAAAATCTTGTCAATCTGTGCAACCATAAAGTGATTTTGGTATTGAAGCATAATGGAATTTCTTTGGTACAAACCATGGAAAATTACCTTGTCATGGAATTGGTGGAACAACAAAGAGACTAACAGCCAGAGCTATCCTTCAAAGACCATTGAATAATCAAATATTGACATCAAAATATCTATTCAATTTCTGTGATAAGGAATATACATGGAATTAAATACATATTTGTTCACAAAGAAAGAAAGTTTTTTTTTAACTTTACAGTAGTTCAGCCTTTTGGCTAAGCTTTCTTTTTTATCCCTTCTTTTGTTTTTACCTATTTTTGTTCTTTTCTCTTCAAATATTGTAGTTCCTACCCGGTCCCTTTTGTACCAGTCTGTTATAAATATCAGTGGGTTTGCTCTTATGTTTTACTTTTACGTTGTTTAGTGGCTTCCCCCTTTGGTTGTCTACTTTTTAATTATTATCTATGTACAACCGCTTTGAATTTTGATAAGGCTTTATATTAAATTTTAATAAACTTGAAACTTGAACCAGAGGATATCATCAATTTGTGCCACTTGATTCAAATGCCATTCGTGTGAGCAACATTTCAAATGATACTACTTACTTTGTGGCGAAAACCGAGTATTCACACTACAATGCCATGTTTGAGAATATCACAACTGCTCCCTGGTAATTAAGTTGCATGCATATATGATAACAAATGTTGGATTGGCAACAATACTGAAGTTTCGGTTGAAGAAAAGGACTTTGATAAAGTTTATGTACCCACATGGGTCTGCTAGTTTGTTTTACTGACCTGAAAGACAAGACATTTGCTGGGTGCCAGAACACCTCATTTCTGTATTCTCTGCTCCATCAGTTACATCATCTGGTCGATGATATCAGTTTCCAGAAACTATTTTGGCAAATGTGGTGCATAAATTCAATAAAATGCAATGAATGAATAATAAAATCAGTCAGAACTCTGGCTTGGGAACCAATAGAAGATACCCACCTTAGGCTTGGAAACCTAGGTTAAGCTGCCCAGTCATTGGCTTGGGAACCAGACAGATATCACTCAAGGCTTTGGAACCTCAGTGAAGAAACCAAAACTACAGGCTTGGGAACCTAAACTAAGAGACCCACTGTGGCTGGTATTACACAGCTATCAGGCATGACCTCTACGGTGATGAGGTTGCTGGTTCACATTTCTTGAACTAGTAGTGGCAATGCCACCATGGACCAACACAATCAAATATTTTCCTCATAAAAAATGCAAAACAGTTTATAACTTGAAGAGCTGGCCATATTTCAATGTACGACATTTTTATGTATCCAGATTTTCAGAAAGCTTTTGATAAAGTTCCTCACGAGAGATTCCTGAGAAAATTAAAGTGTCATGGGATAGGTGGCAAAGTTCAGTTGTGGATTAGGAATTGGTTATCAGATAGAAAACAGAAGGTAGGGTTAAATGGTCATTTTTCTCAATGGAGAAGAGTAAACAGTGGAGAGCCGCAGGGGTCTGTACTGAGACTGGTGCTATTTAATTTATTTATAAATGATCTGGAAATGGAACGACAAGTGAGGTGATTAAATTTGCAGATGACATAAAACTATTTAAAGTTGTTAAAAAACACATGCGGATTGTGAAAAACTGCAGGCGGACTTTAGGAAATTGACTGGGCGTCCAAATGGCAGATGAAATTTAATGTGGACAAATGCAAAGTGATGCACATTGGGAAGAATAACCTGAATCACAGTTACCGGATGCTAGGGTCCACCTTGGGGATTAGTGCCCAAGAAAAAGGATGTGTCGCATCGTAGACAATACGATGAAACCTTCTGGCCAATATGCGGCGGCAGTAAAAAAAAAAAAAAAGCAAACAAGATGCTAGGAATTATTAAAAAAGGGATGGTTAAGACGACTAAGAATGTTATAATGCCCCTGTATCGTTCCATGGTGCGACCTCATCTAAAGTATTGCGTTCAATTCTGGTCTCCTTATCTCAACAAAGAAAAGGTTCAAAGAAGAGTGACCAAGATGATAAAGGGGATGGAACTCTTCTCAAATGAGGAAAGACTAAAATGGTTAGGGCTCTTCAGCTTGGAAAAGAGATGGCTGAGGGGAGATACGATTGAAGTCTACAAAATCCTGAGTGGTGTAGTACGGAGACTAGGGGACACTCGAAGTTACAGGGAAATACTTTAAAAATCAATAGGAGAAAATTTTTTTCACTCAGACAATAGTTAATACATTGCAAGAGGTTGTGGTAAGAGCGGATAGCGTAGCTGGTTTTAAGAAAGGTTTGGACAAGTTCCTGGAGAAAAGTCCATAGTCTGTTATTGAGAAAGACATGGGGAAGCCACTGTTTGTCCTGGATCGGTAGCATGAAATATTGCTACTCCTTGGGTTTTGGCCAGGTACTAGTGATCTGGATTGGTCACTGTGAGAATGGGCTACTAGGCTTGATGGACCATTGGTGTGACCCAGTAAGGCTATTCTTATGTTCTTAAATTTCATGATCTTTGACCCTTATTTTCAGGCACTCCTTGCTTGCAATGAAAAACTAACTTTTTCAGGGGGTCTGAAACATGCTCTAATAGTATTAGTTTAAAAATGTTTCCAGAATATTCTTTTTTGTAAACGCTGGTTAAAAAATATCCAATTTTTGACATTTTTTGAAAAAGCAGAAACTTTACATTGAAATTATAAAGTAACAATATTGGCTAATAAGTTGAAATTGTATATTTGAGAACAAAGTCATGTCACAAAATAACAGATAAAATTTGATAGGGTTAGCTTCATTATTATTTTGAGCACAGTCCATTTTTTCAGCCCACTTGAAGGCTTATGTACCTCAGTTTCAAAAAATGAAAATCTGCATAGTTCCTAATAGATGGCAAAAATTTGTATAAGATTGCCAAGTTTTATTGGTTTTGCTTCAATGGCCAAGGAATTATTTTGACTCAAAGTTACCAACATTGTGCAGAGATACTGTACATGGTCATGGTATGGTATCAAACTATATCTCCACTATATCCTGGCAGATCTTAAACTTTTTCCTACCTCATGGTAATTTTCACAGAAAAAGCCTTTAAGTTGTGTGCTTGGCAGTTTCCGTCTGCTATACTCCCAGTAAATACATAAGTATCTTTTAAACAGCTCTGTGTATTTCACATGATTTATGTGTTTGCTGTGCTGTAAATGTTTTGAGAGTGTGGTTTGAAATCTTAAACTTTACCAGAGTTCGTTTGGGTCATGTAAGATTCAGCATACAAAGTTTCATCAACATCTGTGATAGTGAAGTGGGGAGTCCTAGACCAATTGACACAGAATGACCCAAATAATTCTTAGAACACAGTACATTAGCAGATAAGAACTACATAAGAAAACATCTGTTAAACACCATCATGGTCCCCCAGTTTTCTGTGGCAAGGTTTGGAAAAATCTACAGTGATTCTGCTACATAAAATAGGAAGAAAAGTTATTTTCTAGAAAGCTTTCACTAGAATGTTAATTTTAAAGTTCACCAAAGAACAGTTCATGTAACATGCACAGATGAGAAAAAGCTTCTAATAAAGCATAATATTTGATTTTATCAAATAATATATCTCTATTATTTATTGGATCATCAGAGGTGTTAACCTACTTACATATATTAGCAATGGGTACTCTTCATCAATTGATATCAATCCAATAAATGATATCTTTGAATAAATATTCAAACATTTTTTTAATTTTCTCCTTTCTTTAAACAGTACAAAACTTTAGAAAATTCATAAAATATTCAGTTTTGTAACAAATTCAAGGGAAAAGTTATTAAGCTGCATTAGAGATTTAAGTCATGTTAATTGCCCCCTAACATTACTGAAAGGGCTCCAATTCATCTTGTCCTAAATTTGTTGTGGTGATACATAATTCACCACCTACTGCATAGTAATACTCTTGGCGGAATTATACGCAACTGCACAGCACAGAATTCCCCATCCATGCAGAATTCTGCAAATACCTTCCATTCTGCTCTTGTCTCTGTTCCCATCCCCTCCTCTCCTTCTCCCTCATGCGGGTCTGGCCAATTTCTCTCCAACACTCCCCATCGGCCGGGAGATTAGACATACTTGTGGGCCTCCAAAGGAAGCGGATGGGGTGGTAGCCAGCCAGCAGAAGCAGTGCCATGAACTGGCTGCATGTGGCCAGCCCCACCAGGGCTTTCCCTCTGTTGCATCACTTCCTGAAGATACATGACACAGCAGAGAGAAGGCCCTGACAGGGCTGGCCGCAACCAGCTTGTTCACAGCAACCACAACCAGCCTGTTCACAGCCAACTGGCTGCCGCTGCTCTGGGAGGCCTGCAGGTATGTCTGATATCACAGAGGAGAGGGAGGAGGAGGAGAGGGGGAGGAGGAAGAGAAGCTGGAGGGGAGGGGGACGGGGACATGGATAGAAACATGATGGCAGATAAAAGGTCAAATGGCCCAAGCAGTCTGCCCATCCGCAGTAACCATTATCTCTTCCTCTCTCTCTGAGATCCCACATGCCTATCCCACAGTTTCTTGAATTCAGAGTTCAGACACAGTCTTTATCTCCACCACCTCTTCCAAGGAGACTTCACTAAAGTCACAGATTTAGCAACGATTACTGCTACCCACCCAATTCACTAAACAGCCCACCGCCTATTTTTCGCTCTGATCCACCCATATAAATGAGTAAAACCCCATGCGAAATAGCCAAGCGATTGATTCACTAACATTTGCTTTGCTATTTTGCATCGGGTTTTACAATTTTAAAACCCGACTGCTGTAGACCTGTCAGTAACTGTGTTACCGATAGATCTGCCTGGGTTTTTTTTTCATTTTGTTTTTAATGGCACTGATATTTTGCATGTATTACACAAGCAAAATATCTGCCCAATTAAAAAAAAAATGTATAAAAGCACACATACCCCTGACAAAGTGCCCCCTCTTCCCCTCCCTCCCCGAACAAAAAAAATGGCAGGAGGGATGCCTGCCACCAGATGCCCCTCCACCCGCCGCTGCCCGCTAACACCATCAAACTATTAAATATGGCAGGAGGGATGCCTTTCTGAGCTTCCCTGGGAGAACGGTATAGAAAATTGAACAACTAAATAAATAATGGGTCAAAAATCACTGGAAAAAAATCAATTCAGCTGCCCACCCCATTTCTAGTCCTCCCACAAAGCAATAGCCCCTCCCCTTCTGACTGTCCCCCCCAAGTCAACAACTCCCTGTGAAGTTTCTTTCTACCTCTCCCAAGTCCTCTCCCTCCAGAGAGAACCTCAGGGCCCTTACTTGGTATTCCTGTGTTAACAGGCAGGAGCTATACCCTTTCACTCTTACCTAGCCAATGCAGAATCCAAAATGGCACCCCTAGCTAGGTGAAAATCATTCCTGACTAGCAACAGTTGACCACCAGGTAAAGGCCCCAAGGCTCTCACTAGGGAGGGGAAGACTGAGATGAGGGGTGTTACAAGTAACTCAATCAAGCTCAGGAGCATCAGACCACAACTTTGCTTCTCTGAACTCTGAGGACTTTCTTAAGAGATGAAACTCCATAGGTGACCCTTGAGGGGAGGAATGCTGGCCTAGTGCCTAACCCTCAGTAAGCTTGGTTCTAAGAGAGGTTGTAAAGGCTCAGCATTAAACCTGTGAACTGCATATATAATTTGCATATATTTGCTTGAGGAGAGAGCTGTTGACTAAAAGGTTTCTTTGGATCTGTTTAGAACTTTTTTGAGACTTTGGAGAGCAGTAAGTGGGAGAGAGGTCTGGAAAACTCTTAAGTCAGGCCAAGCACGCTATACTTCATGGGGGTGTGAATCCTCTAACCCTAACTCTTAGTTTGAGACTGAACTCTGAGAACTTTCTTAGATATCAGACTCCATAGGTGACCCTTGAGGTTAATTCCCTCCTACCCACCCCAAGGCAGAGCTTTTTTGGTTCTTCAGCCAATCAGGAACAGGGCATTGCTTTGATAGTTCTTTCTTTATCTTCCAGGTGCAACTATTTCTGCAACCACTTTTTTTTTGTTTATATTGTAACCTTCCCTTTCTTTATCCCCATTGTTTTTATGTTGGTTGTATTTTTTGTTTTTGTTTATTGCCTCCGACGTCAGAGGAGGGGCGGTACCGCTGCAGAGGAAACAGCTCCGAAGCAGTTTGGAAATACGCTATAACCGCGATCTTGTTTGCAGCTGGTCTTCAAAGGTAAACGGTGCGGAGAGGCCGGGGGAAGACGGACACCAATGGGAGGTCAGGGGGAACACACAGGCCTTCCGAGGGGTGTGAGCAGTCCTTCAAGGGCGGTGGGACAGGCCTTCGGGGGGACAGGCAGGCCTTCAGGGGTGGGATGCAGGCCTTCAAGGAGGGGAGACAGGCAAGCCTTCGGGGGGGGGGAGACAGGCAAGCCTTCGGGGGGGGAGACAGGCAAGCCTTCGGGGGGGGGGACAGGCAAGCCTTCGGGGGGGGACAGGCAGGCAGGTCTTCAGGGGTGGGATGCAGGCCTTCAAGGGAGGGAGACAGGGCTTCAAGGGGGGTACACGCCTTCAGGGATGGTGGCACAGGCCTTCATGGGGGACAGACCTTCAGGGGAGAAGGGCCCTGGTATAGAAGTACACGGAGGGAGGGAGGGAGGGAGGGAAGGGGGGGTTCAAAGAGACATGCATAAGGTGACCATACGTCCCATTTTCAGACCTCCTGTCCTGTTGTCCCCACAGACAGCTTTGGGACAGCCGAAATGTCCTGTTTTTAGGGACAGCGTCCCGAAGCTGTGCTCGGGGACAACGGGACAGGCGATCACTTCCTGTCCCTCCCTGCCGCAAAAAAAAAAAAAATCCAAAGCCTCCCCATCTTTCCCCCTGTCTGATGCTCTTACTGCCCTGCCGCTACAGCTTCTAAACCCGACAGGCTGGCCCAGAACGTCCTCTCCGAAGTCAGAATTGACGTCGGAAAGAAGACTTTCTGTCGGATTTAGCAGCAGTATGGGCAGGGCAGTAAGAGCAGCAGACAAGGGGAAAGATGGGGAGGCTTTTTTTTTGCGGCAGGGAGGGAAGGAGATAGGTAGGCAGGCAAGCAGGCTGGCTTTGGCTAGGGAGAGAGGTAGACAGGCAGGCAGGCTGGCTTGGGGGGTGGGGGGTGGGACAAAGTGTGGAAGGCAGTGAGAGGGACATAGGAAGGAGGCACTGGGGGCACTAAAGACATGGGAAGGAGGCACTGGGGGCACCAAAGACATAGGAAGAGGCAGTAAGGACACAGGATGGAGGCACTGGGGGCACTAAGGACACAGGATGAAGGCACTGGGGGCACTAAGGACATGGGAAGGAATGAGGGAGGGAATAGAAAGGGACAATTGTTCGGCCTGAGTGCAGAAAGAAAGAAACAAAAGAAAGGATACACAGAGAGAAGGAAACGCATCCAGAGGCTCATGAAATCACAAGACAACAAAGGTAGGAAAAATGATTTTATTTTTAATTTAGTGATCAAAACGTGTCAGTTTTGAGAATTTATATCTGCTGTCTATATTTTGCACTATATTTGTCTATTTTACTTTAGTTACTGAGGTGACATTGCATATTTGAAAGTCATTTGTCTTGACATCTTTGAAAACCCCCCAAATATAAATGATAATTAATATTTTCTCTGCGTATAGTGTGCTTTGTAGTTTTTTTAAATTTTATGGTTACCATTATGAATTAATAAGATATGTGTACATGAAAACTGATTGGAAGAAATTGGGGGTGGGTTAGGGCGGGGTTGGGGTGGGGCTAGGGTGGGATTGGGGGCGGGACTGACAATTAACAGATATCCCCTTTTGATGAAAAAAATAAATGGTCACGTTAGACATGCATATGCCGGACTTAGATTCCGTTTCTTCGTTAAAAATTTTAGGTATCATCGTGGACGACAAGCTTTCATTTCACAAAAACATAGGGAATACAGTTAAATCATGTTTCTATAAATTACGTATGATACGTTCTATATCCAAGTTCCTTAAACCTAAATCTATCAACATATTGATTCACTCGTTGATTATTTCCAAAATCGATTACTGCAATTCCCTTTTTTTAAATATACCGCAAAAAGAAAAAAGGAGGCTTCAAATCATCCAAAATACTGCAATCAAACTAATTTACAATGCAAAAAAATTTGACCATGTCACCCCTCTGCTGATAGACTCCCATTGGCTTCCTATTGCACATCGAATTTCGTTCAAAATATTACTGCTAGTTTTTAAATCTATGATCTATAATGAACCCCAGTTCATTACTAGAATGCTCATTCCATACAACGTTTCACGGACCCTCCGATCTGCTTCTAACAATCTATTCAACAACAACGAGACACTCCTGATTTGCCAAACAAATCCTAAACTAGAGAAAACAAAGAAGGCAACCAAGTCACATCAAGGTCTGCGTGGGGGAAGCTCACAGTGCCAAACTTGTCTCACAACTTATAAGCCAAATACAGTGTAACAAGTCAAAAAAGCATGTCACACTGTATAATGTTGTAGGGCGCTCTCAGTGTGAACCTTCAGTGATAGGAGCACAGCTCCGACACTTCACTTCTGGGTCAAGGCAATAAGCCTCCACCCACACACCATCATCGAGCGCCCTGTGTGTGCAAGAATCAAAGCAATCAACAATCAAAGTGAGTAAATAAAACTCAACACAACACAAGCAACCTGAGCGACCCCCACACAAACCCTGCCAGCCAAACCCCCTCAAAAAGCACGCACAAAATCACAACAAAATCAAAAACCATACCATAAAGTGAAGAACATATCCAAAAATAAACAATACTTATCCAAAACTGTCACACCGACGGAAAAACCGCGCCAGGAGGAAAGGTTCAACCGCGCTGGTTTCGGGAGGAGCCCTTCTTCAGGAACCTGGCCTCCAACAGAACACGAGCAGAGAGGACGGCTGGAGGGCGCCCTCCAGCCGTCCTCTCTGCTCGTGTTCTGTTGGAGGCCAGGTTCCTGAAGAAGGGCTGAACCTTTCCTCCTGGCGCGGTTTTTCCGTCGGTGTGACAGTTTTGGATAAGTATTGTTTATTTTTGGATATGTTCTTCACTTTTTGGTATGGTTTTTGATTTTGTTGTGATTTTGTGCTTGCTTTTTGAGGGGGTTTGGCTGGCAGGGTTTGTGTGGGGGTCGCTCAGGTTGCTTGTGTTGTGTTGAGTTTTATTTACTCACTTTGATTGTTGATTGCTTTGATTCTTGCACATACAGGGCGCTCGATGATGGTGTGTGGGTGGAGGCTTATTGCCTTGACCCAGAAGTGAAGTGTCGGAGCTGTGCTCCTATCACTGAGGGTTCACACTGAGAGCGCCCTACAACATTATACAGTGTGACATGCTTTTTTGACTTGTTACACTGTATTTGGCTTATAAGTTGTGAGACAAGTTTGGCACTGTGAGCTTCCCCCACGCAGACCTTGATGTGACTTGGTTGCCTTCTTTGTTTTCTCAAACAATCTATTAACAGTTCCATCTTTAAAAATAATTGGAACTAGAAGAGAAGACATGTTTTCAATTATTGCCCCTACCTTATGGAACTCTATGCCCCAGTACATTAGAGACATAAAGGACCTCATTTCTTTTAAAAGAGCTTTAAAAACTTATTTTTTCAAGGATGCTTTTAATATACGACTCCCAGATTTATAATTTTTTTGACCCTAGGCTTTACATCCCATAACTTTTTTTTTTTTCTCCCTTCCTTGAGTTATTTTTCCCTTTAATGTATATTTTCTTCTACAAATATATTGTAACTTTCTCCCTTAACCCTCACGGTTCATGTATGTTAACCCAGTATGTTTTTTATTTAAAGTCAGTGTATTTGTATTTCTATTTTACTTGAATTGTACATCGCTTAGATATTTAATAAGCGATTTATCAAGCACTAATAAAACTTGAAACTTGAAACTTTGGGGGGAAGAAATAATGGGTCTAAAAATAGAGGAGAGAGATAGATGATGGACATTGGGATTTAGGGAGGGAAGGAACAGAAAGGGAGAGAAGTTGGACACAAGGGATGGTGTGGAGGAGGGGATAGAGATACTGTATAGGAGGGTAGTTGGGAAAAGAAAGGGGGTGGACCCTGGGGTGGTGGGGAAGGAGGGAGAGATGCTGGATGAAAGGGTAGTTGAGAAAAGGTGGATCTGTGGATGGAGACAAAAAAAAAAGGAGATGCCAGACCTCTGGGGGAGGGAAGGGAAATGGAAGGGGGGACAGAAATGGCAGATGGATGGTTAGCACGGAGAAAGAAGAAAGGAGACCCTGGAAAGCAAGTTATCAGAAGACAACCAGAGCCTGGGACCAACAAGATTTGAATAATGACCAGACAACAAAAGGCAGAAAAAAATAATTTTATTTTTTGTTTTGTGATTACAATATGTCAGATTTGAAATGTATCCTGCCAGAGCTGGTGTTAGATCGCAAACGTGAGCTAGGATTTAACAGAGAGGAAAAGTCCTTTTTGTTTCTTTATTTTGTTTACACCACAGCGCCAGTTTGGTTAAGTGAAGCCAAAGGGGGTGAAGAAGCTATAAAATAAACCCTCCGGGATGTTTGGAAAAAAACAAAACAAAAACAACACCCCCCAATTGGGCAGGAAAATCGAATCGAAAAACCAATTCAATAGGCTGAATCAAATCAAAATTTTTTTTCCTGAATCGGGCAGCACTACTCAGTACCTCTCCAAAGCACACAGATGCTTTTTGGTTCAAACAAACAAAAACTATTTTATTGGTGAACACAACTTCACTGGTCAGAATGCCAAAAGTAGCATGAGCGGTACTGCAACTCAGTACAAACAGTCATTTATTATAGAAAGTAAAGTTCACAGGTTTCCTTCACTCTGGAACCTGATTCAGGGTTTCACTTCCACCCTCAGCTCAAGGTAAGAGACCTCAGTGTTCAACACACTCCCACTGTTCTTTAGCTCAGGTAAGAAAAAAAAAATTCCAGGCTTCCAAAAAAAGCCCCCAAGCTCCTCTGTGCTCAAAACACTTCCAAAAGGCACAAACAGTCTGCTCCATCAGTTCCTAAAACCAAAATAAAAACTTTTCTTCCGGCCGCTGTCGGCCTACAAAACATGCACTGCTTGTCCATAAGTTTTATCCCCCCCCAAAAAAAAACCCCCAAACACAACAAACACTATTTTTTCCCTTTCTACTCTTTACACTATTTTTTCCTTTATACTCCTTGCACAAGTTCTGGTTCAGGCTGGTGCACTGCTTAGAAAGAACCAGGGTTCCTAAGCAGGCTGGAAGGTTTGCCTGTTCTTTAGAGGTGTCTGGCCACCCTCTCAAAATAACAGGCTTTATTCCCCTTCTAAACTCAGTGGTAAAAATAAGACTGCATAGTATAAAAGTAAAACAGCAAACTTTCAGGCACAAACACAAAACAGTTTCTCAACACTGTTCAAATGGGGCTTGTCATACCTACACTTAAGCTGCCTGCAAAAACCCATAAATAAGGCAAGCAAAAAGAGAGGTTAATATAAGGGGGACAAACCTTTTTGTGAGGCAAGTAAGTAAAAATAAGAGGAAAAGGCCCCTTTGGTTCTCAAAAGTAGTAGCTGAAAAGGTAAAAAATAATTAGGCCAGCTTTCATAAACTACAAAAGATCACAGAATGAGGAAGACAGGCAAAAACATTTTTAAAACAGAGAATGGTCAAGTTTCTGTAATCCCGTGGATTACAGGACCAGAGGCAACGTGGATTCACTAGAGGTAGATCTTGTCAGACAAATCTAATAAATTTCTTTGATTGGGTGATCAAAGAATTGGATAGAGGGAGTGCACTAGATGTGGTGTATTTAGATTTTAGCAAAGCCTTTGACAGTGCTTCACACAAACGTCTAATAAATAAACTGAGTGCCCTCGGGATGGGCCCCAACAGGTTGGGTTAAGAACTGGTTGAGTGGAAGATGACAGAGGGTAGTCGTTAATGGAGATCGTTCTGAAGAAAGGGATGTTTGTTATCAGTGGTGAACCTTAAAGTTCTGTTCTTGAGCCTGTTCTTTTTAACATTTTTATAAGCAACTAGTCTTTAAGCCCGTTACATTAACGGGTGCTAGAACATATGTGTGTGTGTCTGTCTTTATTTCTTTCTCTCTCTCTCCTTAGCCGCTTTTTTTATTTCTGCCTTTCTTTTTCCTTGGCTGTCCATCACCACCCCTTGCCTGCTCCCCTTGTCCATTTTCCCTTCCTTTTACCTCCCCTGTGTCCACCACCACCCCTTCACTCTCCTTATGCAGCAGCAGCCCTTGTCCCTTTGTTTTACCTCCCCCCTGTCCAGCAGCACCTCTTTCCTTCTCCCCCTGTCCAACATTAGTCCTCCGTTGCTTTTCTTCAACCCCCTGTCCATCAGCATCTCTTTCGTTCTCCCCCTGTCCAACGGGTGCTAGCGTAGACGACTGGTTTTTTTTTTTTCCTTTCTCTCTCTGTGCTTGGATGCTCTCTGTCTGTCTGTCATTCTTTCTGTCTGTGTCTCTGTCTTGCACCCTGCCTGCCTGTATTTCTCCATTGCGCCATGCCTGCCTATCTCTCTGTGGCCCCCTTCTCTTCCCCAGCATGATTGGTGTGTGCCCCCAGCACACCCTTCCCCCCAAAGCAGCCCCGTTTCCCAATGCCCCTGCCCCCTTTTGTGCCATGCCTGCCTGCTCCGTGGCCCCCTTCTGTTTCCCCCCTATGATTGCTGTCTGGCCCAGCAAACCCCTCACCCCAAAGCAGCCCCCTTTCCCTCTCCCCTTGTTGAGCCATGGCTGCCTGCTCTGTGATCCCCTGCCCATGATTGCTGTGTACCCCCAGCACACCCCTTCCCCCAAAGCAGCCCCTTTCCCTCTCCCCCTGCTTGCCTGCCATGCCTGCCTGCTCCCTGTGCATCAGCATCAGCATTTCCCTCCCCCTCACCTGTTCCTTCGTAGCAGCATGGAGATAAAACGGCTCCCTTAATTCTTTGCTGGATTTTTTTTTTAAGTTTAAAGATGCCTACGCGGCTCCTCTCACGATCCGGCCTGTGTCGGAAGCCTTCTCTGACACAGGCTGGGATCGTGAGAGGAGCCACGGTGGCAGTTTTAAACTTAAAAAAAAAATCCAGCGAAGAACTCAGGGAGCCGTTTTCAAAGCCGCCGCCGCGGCTCCTCTCATGAGCTGCACTTATATTATGTCGGAAGATGAGAGGAGCCGCCGCGGCGGCGGCAGATTTGAAATGAAAATAATTTATGCGGCCAGCCGGCTCCCTCGAAACCCTCCTCCCCCCCCTTTCCCTTCCCGTGGTCCATCTGGCAGCTTTGCGGCCTGTGGAGGCGATCGGCTGGTGACGTATTAGCGCGCATGCGCACTCCTTCGGCCACAGACCTACACGCACGGAACACGCAAATAGCAATGCGCATGCGCGGCTAGCTCTTTATTATATTAGATATTGCTGAAGGGCTTTTAGGTAAGATTTGCCTCTTTGCAGATGATACCAAAATCTGCAAAAGCAGACACTCCAGATGGTGTGAATAACATGAAGAAAGACCTAGTGAAGAATGAAGAATGGTCTGAAATTTTGGCAGCTAAAATTTAATGCTAAGAAATGCAAGGTCATGCATTGGGGCTGCAAAAACCTGAATGAACAGTACAGTTTAGGGGTTGAAGAACTTATGTGCATGACAGAAGAGCGGGACTTGGGTGTGATTGTATGTGATGATCTTAAGGTGAACAAACAGGTTGAAAAAGTGACGACAGGAAAAGCTAGAAGGATACTAGAGTGCATAGGGAGAGGTATTGCTAGTAGTAAAAAGGAGGTATTGATGGTTCTATGTAAGACTCCGGTGAGACCTCATTTAGAATATTATGTACAATTCTGGAGACCACACCTTCACAAAGATATAAAAAAGGATGGAGTTGGTCCAAAGGAAGGCTACTAACATGGTGCGTGGTCTTCGTCATAAGGCATATGAGGACAGACATAGTAACATAGTAGATGACGGCAGATAAAGACCCGAATGGTCCATCCAGTCTGCCCAACCTGATTCAATTTAAATTTTTAATTTTTTCTTCTTAGCTATTTCTGGGCAAGAATCCAAAGCTTTATCCGGTACTGTGCTTGGGTTCCAACTGCCGAAATCTCTGTTAAGACTTACTCCAGCCCATCTACACCCTCCCAACCATTGAAGCCCTCCCCAGCCCATCCTCCACCAAACGGCCATATACAGACACAGACCGTGCAAGTCTGCCCAGTACTGGCCTTAGTTCAATATTTAATATTATTTTCTGATTCTAAATCCTCTGTGTTCATCCCACGCTTCTTTGAACTCAGTCACCATTTTCCTCTCCACCACCTCTCTCGGGAGCGCATTCCAGGCATCCACTACCCGCTCCGTAAAGTAGAATTTCCTAACATTGCCCTTGAATCTACCACCCCTCAACCTCAAATTATGTCCTCTGGTTTTACCATTTTCCTTTCTCTGGAAAAGATTATGTACTACGTTAATACCCTTCAATATTTGAACGTCTGAATCATATCTCCCCTGTTTCTCCTTTCCTCTAGGGTATACATATTTAGGACTTCCAGTCTCTCCTCATACGTCTTCTGGCGCAAGCCTCCTATCATGTTCGTCGCCCTATTCTGGACCGCCTCAAGTCTTCTTAAGTCCTTCGCCAGATACGGTCTCCAAAACTGAACACAATACTCCAAGTGGGGCCTTACCAATGACCTGTACAGGGGCATCAACACCTTCTTCCTTCTACTGACTATGCCTCTCTTTATACAGCCCAGCATCCTTCTGGCAGCAGCCACTGCCTTGTCACACTGTTTGTTCACCTTTAGATCTTCGGACACTATCATCCCCAAGGTCCCTCTCCCCGTCTATGCATATCAGCTTCTCTCCTCCCAGCATATACGGTTTCTTCCTATTATTAATCCCCAAATGCATTACTCTGCATTGAATTTTAGTTGCCAGGCATTAGACCATTCCGCTAACTTTTGCAGATCCTTTTTCATAATTTCCACTCCCTCTTCGGTGTCTACTCTGTTACAAATCTTGGTATCATCTGCAAAAAGGCACACTTTTCCTTCTAACCCTTCAGCAATGTCACTCACAAACATATTGAACAGGATTGGCCCCAGTACCGAACCCTGAGGGACTCCACTACTCACCTTTCCTTCCTTCGAGCGACTTCCATTAACCACCACCCTCTGCCGTTTGCCGACTGCCAGTTTCTGACCCAGTTCATCACTTTGGGTCCTAACTTCATCCCTTCAAGTTTGTTCAACAGCCTCCTATGAGGAACTGTATCAAAGGCTTTGCTGAAATCCAAGTATATTACATCTAGCATATGTCCTCGATCCAGCTCTCTGGTCACCCAATCAAAAAATTCAATCAGGTTCGTTTGGCACGATTTACCTTTTGTAAAGCCATGTTGCCTCGGATCCTGTAAGTACACTATCCTTTCTTTCAGCAACACTTCCATTATTTTTCCAACAACTGAAGTGAGGCCTGTAGTTTCCTGCTTCATCCCTGTGACCACTTTTATGAATAGGGACCACATCCGCTCTCCTCCAATCCCAGGAATCACTCCCGTCTCCAGGGATTTGTTGAACAAGTCTTTAATAGGACATGCCAGAACCTCTCTGAGCTCCCTTAGTATTCTGGGATGGATCCTGTCTGGTCCCATCGCTTTGTCCACCTTTGTCCACCTTCAGTTTTTCAAGTTGCTCATAAACACTCTCCTCCGAGAACGGCGCAGAATCTACTCCATTTTCTCAGGTAACTTTGCCAGACAATCTCGGTCCTTCTCCAGGATTTTCTCCTGTGAACACAGAACAGAAGTATTTGTTTAGCACATTTGCTTTCTCCTCATCACTCTCCACATATTAGTTCCCAGCATCTTTTAGCCTAGCAATTCCATTTTTCTTCTTCCTCCTTTCACTAATATATCTGAAAAAATTTCACTAATATATCTGAACAAATTTAGCCATTTGTTCTTCCGCCTGTGCTTTCGCCAGGTTTTTTTATATTTCACGAAAGCCAATTCTTTCGCCTTTATTTTCTCAGCCACTAGGTTGGAGAACCATATCGGCTTCCTTTTTCTCTTGTTTTTATTGATTTTCTTCACATAAAGGTCCATAGCCATTTTTATCGCTCCTTTCAGCTTAGACCACTGTCTTTCCACTTCTCTTATGTCCTCCCATCCTAACAGCTCTTTCTTCAGGTACTCTCCCATTGCATTAAAGTCTGTATGTTTGAAATCTAGGACTTTAAGTATCGTGCGGCCGCTCTCCACTTTAGCCGTTATATCAAACCAAACCGTTTGATGATCGCTACTTCCCAGGTGAGCACCCACTCAAACATAAGAGATACTCTCTCCATTTGTGAGGACCAGATCCAATATCGCTTTTTCCCTTGTGGGTTCCGTCACCATTTGTCTGAGCAGAGCCTCTTGAAAGGCATCCACAATCTCCCTACTTCTTTCCGATTCCGCAGACGGAACATTCCAGTCCGCATCCGGCAGGTTGAAATCTCCCAACAGCAGAACCTCGTTCCTTTCAAACTTTTGGATATCCACAATCAGATCCTTATCAATTTGCTGCGATTGAGTTGGAGGTCTGTAGACTACACCCATGTAGATAGAAGTTCCATCTTTTCTTTTCAGAGCGATCCATATCGCTTCTTCCTCTCCTCAGGTCCCTTGCATTTCAGTGCTTGGATATTGATCTTTACATAGAGAGCTACTCTTCCACCTTTTTGACCATCTCTGTCCTTCCTAAAAAGATTATATCCCGGTATGTTTGCATCCCATCCATGTGATTCACTGAACCATGTCTCTGTGATAGCGATGATATCTAGATCTGCCTCTAACATCAGGGCTTGCAGATCATGAACTTTGTTGCTTAGATTGCAAGCATTTGTGGTCATCGCTTTCCAGCTATTTTTCAGCGATAATCTCCTTTTTCTTATGGATTTTTGTTTCGTTTCACTTTCCATTGCAATACTAAGAAATGAGTTGCTGATACTGTTTATGTTGCAGTCTACTATCACATCTTTTCTTTTGCCAGGGGTGGTCTCTGTAATTGTCCTTCGTACATACACCACCCCCACCTTCTAGTTTAAATGCCTAGAAAAATATTGTCTAAATTTCTCTGCAAGGTTTCTTTTTCCTGCTGTAGTAATATGTAGCCCATCAGTGCAATATAGCTTCTTGTCCTTCCATGTATTTCCCCATCCTCCTATGTACCTGAAGCCTTAAGAACATAAGAACATAAGCAGTGCCTCCGCCGGGTCAGACCATAGGTCCATCACGCCCAGCAGTCCGCTCCCGTGGCGGCCCAAACAGGTCATGACCTGTCTAAATCACCAGAAGGGGCCCCCATGCCACCTTGGTTTCCTGATGAGTCCTATCTTCCCATCGAAGTCCTAGCCCTCCGGTCTTGCACATGCACGACCTGGTTGGGTTTCTATACTTTCTCAGTATCCCACTATACTTTCTCAGTATCCCACGATCCCTTTATCCCCCAGGAATCTGTCCAGTCTCTGTTTGAATCCCTGTACCGTACTCTGCCCGATCACTTCCTCCGGTAGCGCATTCCAAGTGTCCACGATCCTTTGGGTGAAGAAAAACTTCCTTGCATTTGTTTTGAACCTATCTCCCTTCAGTTTCTCCGAATGCTCCCTCGTACCTGTTGTCCCCTTCAGCCTGAAGAATCTGTCCCTATCCACCCTCTCTATGCCCCTCATGATCTTGAAGGTCTCTATCATATCACCCCTGAGCCTCCTTTTTTCCAGAAAGAAGAGCCCCAGCCTGTCCAACCTCTCGGCGTATGGGCAGTGTTCCAGCCCTCTTACCAGTTTCGTTGCTCTCTTTTGGACTCTCTCAAGTACCGCCATGTCTTTCTTGAGGTACGGCGACCAATATTGAACGCAGTATTCCAGATGAGGACGCACCATCGAGCGATACAATGGCATGATGACTTCCCGCGTCCTTCTTGATGACACCAGGCTTTGAGTCATCTATTAAAGTCCTCTGTGTTTTTCACTCTTTGCTCAATATGTATACTTTGGAGGAAAGGCGGGAGAGGGGAGATATGATAGAGATGTTTAAATATCTACGTACAACAGTCGGCTATATCACTTTATTGAATAATCTACTAAGGCTATATATAATATACATTCATACCAAAGAAAGCCTTAGAGTGATTTCTTAGATATCAGCAGTGCAACAGAATGCATACTATACTTTCATGCATACCGAATAACAGCACCAGAATCGTAATCGGTCATATTCTAACCTTCTTTTTATATAACTTTTTTTATTTGTTTGTTAAAATTTAAAATATAAAATATTCGCATTAATTTGTAGTATTTATTCATAGGGGGATTTCCTTAATAAAGCCTAGGCGAAATATAAAGCCTATTTAGGCGAAATATAGTGCTATGTCGGAGTGACCCCCTTCTGTAGACTAAGATGAGTATCATTTTACTCTTATAAATATATACTCTACTGTAAAACAAATAAATAAATAAAAAGTTATATAAAAAGGTTAGAATATGGCCAATGACGATTCTGGTGCTGTTATGCGGTATGCATGAAAGTATAATATGCATTCTGTTGCACCACCGATGTCTTAAGAAATCACTCTAAGGCTTTCTTGGATATGAATGAATAAATATCTATGTGGCATAAATGCGCATGAGTCGAGTCTCTTTCATTTGAAAGGAAGCTCTGGAATGAGAGAGCATAGGATTAAGTTAACAGGTAAGGGTGGTAGATGTGTAGTAGAGAATGACATGGTGACAAAATTCATCACCGTTCCCGTCCCCGTGGATAACCGCGGGAAACCATCTTCATGTCATTCTTTAAGGAGAGAGGGAAGAATCAGAGTATGAATGGCCACAACCACTGACCCGCAAGCTTTGCTTTGAAGAATGCTGTTGTAGAAAGACCGAGGTCGAAATAGACACTAGAAAATGACATGGGATTATTTCCCGTGGTTATCTGCGGGGACGGGAACAGTGATGAATTTTGTCACCGTGTCATTCTCTAATGTGTAGTACAATCTCCCGGAGGAAGTGGTGGAGACAGAGACTGTCTGAATTCAAGAAGGCATGGGATCTCTTAGAGAGAGAGGAAGAGTTAATGGTTACTGTGTATGGGCAGATTAGATGGGCTGTTTGGCCTCTATGTTTCTCAATGAGCCCAGGCACATAGAATAACGCTGCTTGCGAGATGACTTGAAAGCAGAATTGTTCTATTACTACAGATTCAACAACCTGCAGGACCACGATACCGCACTGCAGGTTGCTGAAGTCTGTGGTATAGCAAGGTAAAGTTAAAAAAAAAAAAAAAAAATTGCCTTTTTACCACACCTTGATAACTTCCCCTCTCTATCACTTTTCTGCTCTCAACTGTGTGGCAGCAAATTCGAACAAACAGTCATAGTAACATAGTAAATGACAGCAGATAAAAGATCTGAACAGTCCATCCAGTCTGCCCATAAGTTATACCCATTAAAAAATACATGATTAGATTAAGTTGTCTCTTCTTTGACATTTCTGGGCCATAGACTGCAAATTCTGGTATTGTCCTAGGTTCCAAATCCTGAAGTTGCCATCCAAGCTTACTCCAGCCTACCAACCATCCCATTGTTTGCAGGATATCATGTAAAGTCTGGCCAGTAACATCCTCATGTTCCATATTAGTGGAATTCACGATGCCCACTCCAGCCCATCCTACACAGAATCACCATATATGGGACACAGACCGTGCAGGTCTGTCCAATACTGGCCTTAGTTCTTTAATCGACATCCTTCGTTTTCTAATTAGAGAGCCTCTATATTTTTATTCCATGCGTTTTTGAATTCCTCTCCATTTTCCTCGGGAGGGCATTGAAGGCATCTACCACCCACTCCGTGAAGAATTTCTTAATTCTTCCTCCCTGTAGCCTCAAATTATGCCCTCTAGGAGGAGGAGTCTAACCAAGATGGCGGCCTGAACGCATTCGGCTGAACGCTACTGAGACTTTTACCATTACGATGGTCAAAAGGAAACCAAAACCCAGGTTTTACCTGGCCTGATGAATGCGTTCATGGAACGGGGACCCAAAGGAGAACCGGACAAGACCTCGGTGCGAAGTGGAGGCATGTCAGAGAGTCCTCACACTTCTTTCGAGGAGACCAGCTTATCGCCGGAAGAGCGCAGAATGCCAGCTCAGCCACTCCCCCGATCGGTGTTACAGGACACGGAGAGTGAGAGACGTTTAGCAGCTGCCTCCGAAAGCTGCGAAAATGAACAGGACGAAATAATTGCAGTGAGGAAGGTATCGACTGCTTCATTAACATCATTGCTGCCACGGGAAGCTTTGAAATTGGTAGAAGGGATGCATAAGTCGCCACCGGTAAATTTACCCCCAGGTACTGTGGAACTCAAAGATGTGGAATTTAAATATTCTGTAACCCCATTGGTAAAACCATCAGTTGTTGATTTAAATTCAATCTGAGAGGCTATTTCTAATCTACAATTGTCTCTGGGAACTCAAATGCAAATGTTAACAACTAACTGTTCTGGGGTACTATCTACTACTACTATTTATTATTTCTATAGCGCTGAAAGGCGTACGCAGCGCTGTACATTTTAACATACAAGGACAGTCCCTGGTCAGAAGAGCTTAAAATCTAATTTAGACAGGACATTTCAGGGTTGGGGAGGTTATAGGTTGGGGAGGTATAGGTATCTAACAGCAGTGAGGGGGAGTTAAGAGTTGAAAGCAGTTTCAAAAAAGTGGACCTTTAGCTTGGATTTGAACACTGCCAGGAACAGAGCACAACATATTGACTCAGGCAACCTGTTCCAGGCATACAGTGCCACAAGAAAGAAGGGACGGAGTCTGGAGTTGGCAGTGGAAGAGAAGGGTACAGATAAGAGGGGCTTGCCAATGAATGGAGATCACGGAGAGGAAGCATAGGGGGAGATGAGTGGAGCGATATCGGGGGGCTTCAGAGTGAATGCACTTGTAGGTCAGCAAGAGTTTAAACTGTATTCAGAAGTAGACGGGGAGCCAATGAAGCGACTTGAGGAGAGGGGTAATGTGAGAATATCAGCTCTCAAAGAATATGAGTCACGCAGCATTTTAAACGGATTGAAGAGATGAGACAGGTGCGCGGAAGGCCAGAGAGAAGAACGTTGCAGTAGTCTAAGCGCAAGGTGACAAGAGCTTGAACAAGGGTTTTGGTTGTGTGTTCAGAGAGAAGATGACAGATTTTGATAATGTTATAGAGGAGAAAGCGACAGGATTTGGCGGTCTGTTGGATCTGAGCAGAGAAGGAAAGAAAGGAGTCAAAGATCACTCCAAGGTTGCGAGCCAACGAGACAGGGTGTATAGCGTTATTCACAGAGATAGAGAACGGTGAGAGGGAGGTGGCGGGTTTTTTTTGGGGGGGGAAGATAAGGAATTCAGTTTTAGCCATATTCAGTTTGAGATAGCAGCAAGACATCCAAGCGGCAATGTCAGACAGGCAGGCTGAAATTCGGGCCTGAACTCCCGCAGAGATATTCTCCTTGGAGAGGTAGATCTGGGAGTCATCAGCTTAGAGGTGATATTGAAAACCATGAGAGGAGATCAGCATACCAAGAGAGAGAGTATATAGGGAGAAGAGGTGAGGGCCCAGTTCAGAGCCTTGGGGTATGCCAATAGACAGCAGGACGTTATCTTTACAACAGAGAGTGGGCAAATTAGAAAATAAAGTATTGGATCAGGAAAAAAAGTTTGAAATTTTGGGAGCACAAAATCAATTCCTAATAAAGGAAAATGGGAATATTAATTTCAAGACGGAAGTCTTGAAAAATATAACGAGAAGACAGAATTTAAGATTGATTAATTTTCCTAAATTACCTACTGTTTCTGCGTTAGATATGTTTAAACAGTATCTTTTGGAGGTTCTGAAAGTCCCACAAAATTCTTTTCTGCCTATTTCATAAATTTATTATATTTCCTTGGGAAAAGAAAACTCTGGAAGACCAGCAAGAACCACAATTAGATTTACTGGACTTGACGAATATATTAGAAACATCAGAGTCAGAACAGATTAGTGTTTCTACACTCTTTGTTCAATTAGTCTTAGATTCAGATAGAGAGTGGTTATTAAAAATGTTCTTCAAGTATAAAGATGTTACATTTCTGAATAAAAAAATTAGAATGTATCCAGATGTGTCCAGAGTAACACAAAAACAGAGGAATCAAGTTTTGCTTTTGAGACCCCAGGTTTGAAAGTTGGGGGCTACTTTTGTATTAAGATTTCCATATAGGAAACTTCAATGAAGGAGGTAGCTAGGCCAGCTACTTTACTGGTAACAGTCGTCCTCCTACCTGACAAGAATTAGATTAAAAATAGACACAAAGGGCTGGATTCTGTATAGGATGGCCCAGGAGAGGCGTCCTATACAGAATCGGGCCTACACTAAACCCCAATTCTGTAACCGGCGTCCATGTTACAGACGCCGGTTACAGAATCAGGTTAGAGTAGACGCGGCCGCTATACTTATTGCGGCAAGGGATCTCTCTGCCGTTATAAGTATAGCGGCCGCGGCCGCCTGTCCGATTGCCAGCAGGAGGGTATCTAACAGCCCCCGACACTACCAATCACCAGCAGGAGGGTGCCCAAACCCTCCTGCCGGAAGATGCCCCCACTTCCCCCCCCCCCCCCCGACACTACAAATCGCCGGCAGGAGAGTGCCCAAACCCTCCTGCCGGAATATGCCCCCCCCCCGACACTACCGATCACCGGCAGGAGGGTGCCCAAACCCCTCCTGCCGTAAGACGCCCCCCCCCCCGACACTATCGATCACCGGCAGGAGGGTGCCCAAACCTTCCTGCCGGAAGACGCCCCCTCCGCACTAACAGCCTCCAAACCTCCCCCCATCAAACTAACCTTTAATTGTTGGCCAGACGGGTCTTGCCCGTCCAGCCGGCAAGCCCACCTCGTTGAATTGAGGCGGGCCCGGCCCATCCTGCGAAGTCTAAGGCCTGATTGGCCCAAGCTCTAGAAGTCTGGACCAATCAGACCTTAGGTATAGAGGGTCCGCCCATCCCCTCTAAACCTAAGGCTTGATTGGCCCAAACACTCCCCCACAGCCTCCAAATGCCCCCGTACATTTATCCGATGGCCAGCAAGAAGGATGCACATTCCTTCCTGCCGGCAGGCCTGCCACTGCAAAATGGCGGTCCTTAACCTTCCTGGTGCATTCTGGGATGCACCAGGGAGGGGCTTAAGGCCCTAACTGGCTCAGATGCCTAATGCCCCTCATATAGGAGGGTGCCCAAACCCTCCTGCCGGAAGATGCCCCCACTTCCTCCCCCTGACACTACAAATCGCCGGCAGGAGTGCCCAAACCCTCCTGCCGGAAGATGCCCCCCCCCCCCGACACTACCGATCACCGGCAGGAGGGTGCCCAAACCCCTCCTGCCGGAAGATGCCCCCTCTCCCCCCGACACTACCGATCGCCGGCAGGAGGGTGCCCAACCCCTCCTGCCGGAAGATGCCCCCTCTCCCCCCGACACTACCGATCGCCGGCAGGAGGGTGCCCAACCCCTCCTGCCGGAAGATGCCCCCCCTCCCCCCCCCGACACTACCGATCGCCGGCAGGAGGGTGCCCAAACCTTCCTGCCGGAAGACGCCCCCCTCCGCACTAACAGCCTCCAAACCTCCCCCCCATCAAACTAACCTTTAATTGTTGGCCAGACGGGTCTTGCCCGTCCAGCCGGCAAGCCCACCTCGTTGAAATGAGGCGGGCCCGCCCCTTCCCGGCCCATCCTGCGAAGTCTAAGGCCTGATTGGCCCAAGCTCTAGAAGTCTGGACCAATCAGGCCTTAGGTATAGAGGGTCCGCCCATCCCCTCTAAACCTAAGGCTTGATTGGCCCAAACACTCCCCCACAGCCTCCAAATGCCCCCGTACATTTATCCGATGGCCAGCAAGAGGGATGCACATTCCTTCCTGCCAGCAGGCCTGCCACTGCAAAATGGCGGTCCTTAACCTTCCTGGTGCATTCTGGGATGCACCAGGGAGGGGCTTAAGGCCCTAACTGGCTCAGATGCCTAATGCCCCTCATATAGGAGGGGCCTTAGACACCTGAGCCAACCAGAGTTCTAGGCCTCCTTCTTAGGCACTAGTTGCCTAAGACTCTGATTGGCCAGATCCCTAAAGCCTCTCCCATGCACTGGGAAGGAGGCCTAGGACTCTGGTTGGCCTAGGTGCCTAAGGCCCCTTCTTAAGCATCTGAGTCAATCAGGGCCTTAGGCCCCTACCTGATGCATCCCAGAATGCAAAGGGAACAGGAAGGCCTACCATTTTGCAGTGGCAGGCTTGCAGGCTGGAGGGAGTGGGCATACCTCTTGCCAGCCATCAGATAAAGGTACAGGGGCATGTCAGGAGTGGAGTCAAGGAGTGTTTGGGGGGATTCAGGGAATGATGGGGCCAACAGCAGGAAGGAGTGGGCATCCCTCTTACCAGAAGATGTTTCAGGAGGGGGGGTGGGGTGGGGGAGAGAGAGGGAACAATTTGGCACTCCTCTTGCTGGGGTGAGGGGGTTTCAGGGGTTCCAGCAGAAGGGAGTGGGCATCTCTCTTGCCGGCCAACTTGTTCAGGGCAGGAAGCCTTTGTTAATTTTATTTTTTAATGGGCACATATTTTGTGTGTGTGTTACCCACACACTATATCTGTCCCTATAAAAAAGAAAAAATTGTGACGTTTCCCCCCTCCTCCCCAACATTGCCAACTCCCTCCTGCCTCAGCCACCATGACCCCTGAAGATCACGTGATCCAGACAAGCCGCCCCCCACCATGAAGATCACAGCCACCTGGTCATTCTACCCCCCACCTGGGACCACCTGGATACCCTCTCCTCCAGTTAAGATCCTCGGCAGGAGGGATGCCCACTCCATCCTGCCTTGGCCACCATGACCCCTGAAGATCATGTGACCCAGACAACCCACCCCCTCTCCCGCAAAGATCATGTTGACCTGCACACTCTCCCCCCCCCCCCCATGGCCACCCAGACAGCCCCAAATGAAGAATATTAGCAGGAGCAGTGCCCATTCCCTCCTATCTCTGCCACTCGACTCCGCCATGCTCCTCTGCCACACCCCTGTATCTTAAAAGAAGATGACAGCAGGAGAATTGCCCAGTCCCTGCTAACTGCAGGTCCACTTTTTTGAAATGGCAGGCCTTCCTCTTCCTGGTGAATCCTGGGAGGGGCATAAGGCCCCACTCCCTGGAAAAGCATACAGTGAGCCATTCTGTACATCAGGTCAGCAAATTAGGTCGGACCTAAACCAGTTCAACTGGTTTAGCGATGATCGTTAGACGATCGGAGAGTTTAATGCATCCGGGCCAAAGCCTTTTTAAAAATAGGCACCTATATTGGTAAGGTGTGCCAAACTAGGCACTTAACTTCAGGCATGATTTATAGAATCAGAGCCAAAATGTTTTTCATGCACACATGGGCAGCAAAAATTAGAGAGAACACCCGGTCCCCATCAATACAATACTCAGAGTAACTAAAGCCATACACAGTTCCTAAGTAACATCGGCAAAAACAACACATATTAATAGTACCAAACACAGGAAGTTGATTCTGCAGTCTTATAAATAAGAAGCTAAGCTATCCCTAAAAATCAATGGAACAGCAACTAAAATAATATGATATTTTATTGTCAGCTTAAAAAAAAAAGCTTACCCATAAAAAAAAATGCACAAAATCACTCTTACATAAAAAGTAAACAACACTTTATCAGTCATCCTACTCTTAAGCAAAGTCCCCAGAGTCCTGGGACATCCAAGGGACTTACCATGAATATAAAGGATGCTCTTAAGATAAATGGCTAAAAAGAAAATACCACAATATGGTACGTCTTCCACCACTACTTGCCAGTTATCAAACTGATCTTTGCATAAGAAACTTTTCTCTACTGTATCTTTCATTGGTACTTTCATTCTTTCAGCCCACTCAAAGTTCCCTAAATACAGTAGAATCTCAGTTAACCAGCTCTCAGTTAACCGGCACTCTCACCCAACCAGCCAAAAAAAAAAAATGTCCCCCGAAGCACCAGGAACAGCGGTCCTGAGCCGCAAACCTCCATTCCTCCCTCAAGCCCCAAAGAACTAGAAGCAGCGGTAGTCCTGAGCCATGAACCCCACCTCCATCCCTCAAGCCCTGAAGCATTTGAAACATAAACACCCTCTCTCCTGCCCCGAAACTCCAGCATAGCAGCGGTCTTGAGCTGCAAAGCCCTCCTTCCTCCCTCAAGCCCCAAAGTGGCAGAAGCAGGTGCTGGCCCTGAGCTATAAACCTGCTTGCTCGTTCACTCCCTACTTTCCTTACCTGAAGTGCAGCCAGTCAGCAAGAGGCAGCCTCAAAACAGTTTGCTCGCAGCCAGATCCAGCAGGGTTTTTACTCCGACGTGTCAGCCCAAGCAGGGTCTTTCCTCTGGCTGCCTCCTGCTGACTGGCTGAGCTTTGGGTAAGAAAGGGAGGGAGCAAGCGGGTTTGTGACTCAGGACCACTGCCTGCTTGTGCCACTTCGGGGCTTGAGGAGGGAGAGAGGCGAGCTTTGTGGCTCAGGACTGCTGCCATGCTGGTGCTTCGGGCAGGAAGGAGAGAGGATTGAGATCTGTGTTCTAACACAGCACTCTCAATCAACTGGGAAAACAATTATCCGGCATCCACCGATCCCCATGGGTGTCTGATGCTGAAATTCTACTGTATTTCTTTGTTTCTGCTTAGATTATATTGTTTTTAGAATTGTGCATCGCCTTGAATACATGATTAGGTGATTAATCAAATGTTAAATAAACTTGAACAGTTAATATAGAAAGTAAATAAAAATTGCCCCAAATTATCAAGAACTTGGCCGCTTCAAGCAGGTCATGTTTGTCAATGTAAAACCTACAAGCAGTACCACTCCACCCCCTCCAGTAAACCACCACCTAGTTTTGATATTGATCACCTCTGGATTTATGAAAGTGTGAGAATACCAGAGCGCAGCATGCACAAATGCCAACATTTCAAAGTGATTGAGGGTGCCGAACAATACAAATTACTGCTTCCTGGACACAAAAGATCTGATCAATGCTAGGGGTGGTTTGCACCTATAGAGATGACTCCTATGGTAACCAGCAATTCCTACAGATTTCTAATTAAAACTAGCATCACCAAGGATAATTCTGGAAGAATTCTGTGCAATATGGCCTGGAGACACCAGTTCAGTTTCTGGTGCAGGCTTCTGCTACTCTGGCAAAAAAAACATGAATTTTGGGAAAGAATGGAATCATTGCTTTTGTACCAAAGCAATATCCACTGGCTAGAGTACTTTCATATATGTGACAAATGGGTGAAGCAGAAAGGGAATAAAAGTGAAAAACATCAGTAGCTAAACATTAATTTGTACACATTAACAGTTGGTAAAAGACACTTCATGATTTGCGCCATCTTGACTGGCATTTACAGTGCCAAGGAAAGGACACATAAATTTTTATTAAAAAAATAAAATTCTTATAGGTCCCACTCTATGTTGGTTAGCACAAACTAACTTTTAGTAAATGGCTCCATAAATCTCATGATGCTATGACCAAGCTCATCCTTAATAGAAGTGAGGTAGACGCGCAAATGACGAGGAGGACTAAGAAAAAATAAAGGCCTACAAGAAAAGATAATTTAAATAATTCAAAAGAATAGCAAAGGCTATTAAAAATTAATTGAAGCATTTTCTTTAAGAAAATACATCTATATATAAATGTTTTACAAAAATAATATATACAATTTTTAAAAGGCAGGTAATGTTTGTAGATGTCCAAGTGAATTGTTTTGACTCCCAAAACTAAAACAAGACAAAAACACCTCTAGAGGCTGAAATCTACTTTGCAGGCTAACAGACCTATGAACTGTAAGGTGCCTTGAAGTACATTATGAGCCGGATTCTATAAATGGGACTCAAAATTAGGCACCAAAAAAGTAATCAGTGTTAAGCATTATTTTGTAAAGAGTATGTATGTGGCCATTACAGAACAGTTCTTAAATGCAGATCTTATGCTTAACTTACACCTGCTGAAACCTGGTATAAATGCTGGCGCTTCTCCCACAACCATGTTCTTTTTGAAATAAATGCTAAGAAAGTTAGGCGCAATGACATATATATAATAGCATGCAGCCAAATGTGTGTGCAAATATTAATTGTGAATTAAGAAATAATTGGCTGTTAGCACCCAATTATTGAAAATGAGCTCATTAGGCAATGCACTTGCAAATATGGGTCCCATATATAGAATCCGGGGGTATGTGTTCCATATGTCTTTGGAAGTCTGTACTTCATGGAAGTCTGTTGATATAAAAAAGGCGTCTGTGGAAGGTCTGCAGAAATACCGGCTCCAGTTGACACAAGTGAGACTCGCAAGACAGGGGAAACGGATGTCTCATGGAGGTCAGAAGGGGAGAGAGGTTCCTGGAAGGCTGTAAAAAAAAAAAAAGAAATCAGTGCCTCCTGAGGGAATCGGGAATAGAGAGGGGCTGAACACGGTTCACCTGTGGGAAGACAGGGAAGGGGAGTCATCAGAGAAGAGAGAGATGTCCCTGTGGTATCTATAGAAATAGGAAGAAATAAGAATGAATCTTGCAGGATCTGCAGATGATTCTGACAGGTGAACTGTTCTACTTCCACTGCCCCTACAACATAACAACCGGGGATTCCGGAGCCCTCGCGCTGGATTCGAACAACGTCACAACACATCTGCAACCCGTCGCCACGGAAACAACTCGGCACAGAGCAGGCCGGCAGCAGGCACAGTTACTTCGCCCCCCTTCGCCAAGCATCGGTCTATCTACACACACAGAGGCACAGGGGAGCCACTGCTGTTAGTAGTCCCAGGCTCAGCGCTCAAACCCGAACATTTCCTGCTACTGTCCATCCTGTTTCCTTTTCTATCCCGGTGCTGTGACACAAGAGACAACCGTCACGACTCACCTGCATTGACGCCATGATAGAACCCCCCTCCCCATCCCTTTGAGCCACCGGCCGCAGAGCGGAAAATACGTCACCTAATCACGTGGGCATCGATGTCATGTATTACAGCAACAAACCCTCCTGCAGTCTGGTATCGCTGCGCATGAGGTGTACGAGGGGACCTGACAGAGAGACGGGCAGAGGTGGGGCTTTTGCAAGGTTAGCGTGAGTTTAAAAAGGGTAGAGGGCTGCAGTTTTCTGGAGCTTCTCATTTCCTGTTTAATGTATGTGTTGCACTTGAAGTCAGATCTGCAAGAATTAAATGCAGCCTGCGAGAATGACAAAGCCAAGCTTAAGTGTCCTTCTTTACAGCTATCTCACTTGGCAGCTTTGTATTGGTATCAGTAGGGTTACCATATTTGTGAAAACATTCAAAAAAAGGACACATGACCTCAGCCCCCCACCAACAGAGCCTTACACACACGCCAGAAGATCAAATGACTACAGTAGCACATTTAGTATACATGTATTTGACACCCGAGGCTGATCATTAAAAAAAAAAATTATTAAGATATATTAACCCCTTCCTCTATATGAAAAAAAGTAATTTTTTAAAATTAATAATCCATGATTTACACAACAAAAATTAATAATCCATGATTTACCTAGGAAAATACAGTTTCCAGTGTAAGTGGATTATCTTCCTCTGGCTGTGAGCCATATACTGTACAGAAGGAATCCACTCCTTGGATGTTTTCTGTGTGCCTCCTATTTCACTGGGTGCTCTATTGCCATCTGCAGTTTTTCTGTGTCCTTCCTACTTCACTGGGAGCTCTACTGTCTCCTGCAGTTTTTCCCTTCAGCACACAAGCCAGGAGTGTTTTAGGTCTGGAATCAGTAACAAATTCCCTAGTTTTTTTAAAAATGCCCAGACACTTGGACAGTCCTCCTATCAGTGGCGTACCAAGGGGGAAGGGAGGGCGGTCTGCCCCGGGTGCACACTCCAAGGGGCTGCACAGCTGGCCGAGTCCGGAAGCTCCCACGCTGCTGAAAATGGCACCTCAGCACGGCTGCCGTATTCTGACTCTGCTCTGGCATAAATACGGCAGCCGTGTTGAAGTGCACAAAGTTCCCGCGATGACTACTTCTGCTACCTCTGTTCCGGAAGAGGTAAGTGATGTCGGAGCGAGGTGGACCGCAGCCGCAGTCATCACGGAACCTTGCTGCAACTCCCTGCGTCTGCCGGCCCAGCCCCCCTCCGACATCACTTACCTCTTCCGGAGCAGAGGCAGCAGAAGTAGTCATCGCGGGACCTTGCTGATTTCGATGGAGAGAGAAAGAAGCATAGCATGGTGGTGGAAGGAGAAGGGGGTCAGGGTGATATGGAAGGGTGTGGAGGGTGAGAAAGGGGGTTAGGATGGTATGGAAGGGTGGTGAAGGGTGAGAAAGGGGGTCAGGGTGGTAAGGAAGGGTGTGGAGGGTGAGAAAGGGGGTTAGGATGGTATGGAAGGGTGGTGAAGGGAGAGGAAGGGAGTCAGGGTGGTAAGGAAGGGTGTGGAGGGTGAGAAATGGGGTTAGGATGGTATGGAAGGGTGGTGAAGGGTGAGAAAGGGGGTCAGGGTGGTATGGAAGCGTGGTGAAGGGTGAGAAAGGGGGTCAGAGTGGTTTGGAAGGGTGGTGAAGGGTGAGAAAGGGGGTCAGGGTGGTTTGGAAGCATGGTGAAGGGTGAGAAAGGGGTCAGGGTGGTATGGAAGCATGGAGAAGGGTGAGAAAGGGGATCAGGGTGGTATGGAAGCATGGTGAAGGGTGAGAAAGGGGGTCAGGGTGGTATGGAAGCATGATGAAGGGTGAGAAAGAGGGTCAGGGTGATATGGAAGGGTGGTGAAGGGAGAGGAAGGGAGTCAGGGTGGTAAGGAAGGGTGTGAAGGGTGAGAAAGGGGGTTAGGATGGTATGGAAGGGTGGTGAAGGGTGAGAAAGGGGGTCAGGGTGGTATGGAAGCGTGGTGAAGGGTGAGAAAGGGGGTCAGAGTGGTTTGGAAGGGTGGTGAAGGGTGAGAAAGGGGGTCAGGGTGGTATGGAAGCATGGTGAAGGGTGAGAAAGGAGGTCAGGGTGGTATGGAAGGGTGGTGAAGGGTGAGAAAGGGGGTCAGAGTGGTAAGGAAGGGTGTGGAGGGCGAGAAAGGGGGTCAGGGTGGTATGGAAGCATGATGAAGGGAGAGAAAGGGGGTTAGGGTGGTATGGAAGTGTGATGAAGGGGATAAAGGGGGTCAGAGTGGTATGGAAGGGTGATGAAGGGTGAGAAAGGGGGCAGATGCTGATGGAAGTGGGGGGAAGTGAGAGGAGAGAGTAAAATGCCAGACCATGGGGGTGTGGGAGAGATGGAAGGGGGAGGCATAAAGTTTCTGGAAGGTGAATAGAAGGAGAGAAGATGCCATATAGAAGGGGCAGAGAGAGGGTAGACAGTGGATTAAAGGAAGAGAGTGACAAGAAGATGAGGAAAGCAGAAACCAGAGAAGACAAGGTAGCAAAAATTCTATTTATTTATTTATTTTTTTTGCTTTAGGGGAGATGCATTGCTGTTTCTGTGGTGTTGCATTGTATGCAGAGTCCAGCTTCTTGGTGCTTCAGTTTAATCATTGTCTACGTAGAGTGGTTTTTAGCGTTGGTATCTGAGCTGTTACCACCATGGCTAAAAATCACACTACAGTTTTGTAAAAGGGGGAAGGGTTAAGAACATAAGCAGTGCCTCTGATGGGTCAGACCAGAGGTCCATCATGCCCAGCAGTCCGCTTACGCGGCGGCTCATCAGGTCCAGGACCTGTATATTAATCCTCTATCTATACCCTTCTATCCCCTTTTCCTTTAGGAAATTATCCATTTCCTTCTTGAACCCCAATATCGTACTCTGTCCTATAATGCCCTCTGGAAGCGCATTCCAGGTGCCCACCACCCTCTGGGTGAAGAAGAACTTCCTAGCATTGTTTCTGAATCTGTACCCCTCTTAATTTTTCCGAATGCCCTCTCGTTCTTTTAATTTTCGAACGTTTGAAGAATCTGTCACTCTCTACTTTCTCTATGCCCTTCATGATCTTGTAAGTCTCTATCATGTTAGTTTGTGATTACATACTAAGCGAAGGTGTTTTCTGTGTTCTGTGTGTTCGAAAAGACATGGTTTTCTGTTAGGATTGACTGTGTAGGATTGATCTGTACTAGTCTGGCTTGTTTAGTTTTACAATGGGTTTTTTGACGGCACTGCAGTATGTAAGTTGCTGCCTTTTCCTAGGTACATTCTTGTGTGACGTGTGGATTATTACTAAAAATCATGTTTTTCATACAGATGTGGAGGTGTCAAAAAATGATGGGCCCCGGGTGGCACATATGCTAGGTACGCTACTACCTCCTATTACAACTATTGTGCTGAAAGGTGTACATAGCGCTGTATATTTAACATATAATAAACAGTTCCTGCTCAAAAGAGCTTACGATCTAAGTTGGATACTTTCTTGCAGAGGGAATTTAATCTAATCTAGTCTTCGATTTATATACCGGGTCATCTCCCAACAGAGCTCGACTTGGTTTAGAAGTAATTAAAGACCAGCAAAAAGCAAACAAGAGCATAGGAGAAAATAAGTGTTGTAGGACAATCAATTTGTTTAATCTTTAGGTAAACTGTTCAAGTATGTGTAAATAATAATGTTTTTAGGACTTTACGAAATTGTTGTAACTGACCTATCAATCTGATAGAATCAGGAACCCCATTCCACATTTCTACCAATTTATAAGCGAAAGATTGACAGAGTTTCCCGGCTGATTTAATTCCTCTGAAGGAAGGGAACAGTAGTTTATATCTCTGTGTATTCCTCGAATGGCAAGATCTAAGGGAATTCCAGTATAAAGGGACCAAAGGATCAAATATTCCATAGAGAAACTTATAAATGACACAGGCGCAGTTAAACTGGATCCTAAAATGGATTGGGAGCCAATGAAGCTTTCTCAACAGAGGGGAGACATAATCTTACTTTTTCTTCCCAAAGATAAGTTTAACTGAAGTCTTCTCAAACTACCCTGTTTGATATCTAAATATACAGAATTATAATAATCCAACTGGGCAAGTACAATAGACTGTACCAGCACTGAAAAATGATCTTGATGAAATAACGATCTAGGTTGGACATAGGTAATTTTACAGTGAGTGGGATGTATGGTAACACTAGGTATTAGTGGCATAGCCAGACAGCCAGTTTTCAGTGCGCCTGCCTCTCTTTCTTTCCCTTCACCCTCCAGCCTGTACATCAGCCTCTCTCTTTCCCTCCATTCCCACCTCCCCTCAGCCAGTGTAGCACCCTCTCTCTTTCTCTCCCTTCTCACCATTGGCACCATCTTGTTGGGGGCGCCAGCTCCTCTCCTCCTCTCTGACCCTCACTGCACAAGTGCCTTACCTTTCCCCCGTGCCTTTTTAACTCTTTGCCAGCGCAAGCAGCATCTCCAACATGCTGCTCACACCGGCTTCAGCTCTCCCTGTGAAGTCACTTCGTGGAATAGTCTAGTAGAGGTGGTGTAGACAAAGACTTTGTTTGACTTTTCAAGAAAGCATGGGATAGGCACACGGGATCTCTTAAGGAGATGAGGAGATAGTGGATGCTGTTAATGGGCAGGCTGAATGAGCCATTTGGCCTTTATTTTCTTTCATGTTTCAATATTTCTATGAGACCACTTGGTCCAGCCCCACTGTCAGCTCATATGATGTAACAGAGGGATGATTGTTTTATTATTATGAAAAAGGGATCCTCTCTATTCCTCTTTCAATTTCAGATTTGGTTGTAGGTCCTCTCCATTACAGAGCTGCCACAGAAGAGCAATTTTTAAGAGATTTTTTTTTCCATATAAACCATGACTCCCTCCTTCTTCTCCATATCCTTCCAGTAAAATAACTTATGTATCTTGGAGACTGTAGAAGAGGAGGATCAAAATACAAGCTACTCCCTACCTTTATCCAGTGCTGCTCGCAGAAATCTTTAAACAGTTTTCAAATTTTTGTGTCTATAGCTTTCTGTCCTCTATATTTACTTATTCTTAGTCTTCTCTTATGTTTGCTCTCTGCCTTCACATTCCTTCTCTTTTATGAATTCTTTTAGTCTTCCTCTAAGGGCTCCTTTTATCATGGACCAGTGAGGTAAATAATCCGGTGCTCATTCAATTTCTAGGAGCATGGGAGCATTTACCTCGCTGGCCCGTGGTAAAACACTCTACTGCTGCTTGATAAAAGGAGACCTAATTTCTTTCATTTATCTTTCCACCATGTGCTTGTCTCTCCATAGTGTGTTTCTCTACGTTCTCTCAGCTCATTACTTTCTAGTTTCACTCACTCATGCCACTTAGCCTTTTCTCATGTCCAGGTCTCTTCTCCAGTGGCATCGCTAAACATAAATATTTGGGGTGGCAACAAGGGGCAAGACAAAGTGACATTTTTGCACATCATGCATCACATCACACCCTCTTTTTAAAATCAGCAATATAAAACAACATGAACATCTATGCATAAAGAAGCCCTCCCCCTCCAGCTACTTTCAACTATCTGGTAAAACTCCATTATAATTGATAGCACCATTCAATAAATTCTGCTGTGTGGCATGGTCTGGATTCTCTAATGGATTGGACAGAATCTTAATATAAACACTGAAGCTTCAGTTCTGTATCACAAACTCCATATTCCCCATCACAGCTATCCTTTTTACAAAACATCATAGAAAAAAATATTCAAATTCTGATTACCACCTCTGGACCAGCACATGTTCCTACCACTGCCAAACTCTTGGATTGTTGGGTGGGTTTTTGTTTGTGTGATAACTCTACTTTATCCCAGGACAAGCAGGCAGTATATTCTCATGAATGGGTGACGTCGCTGATGGAGCCCCGGTACAGACCACTTAAAAAATGCATCGCCACTTTAAGTCTTTAGAAAGTTTGCGATAGCCCAAACCACACATGCGCGAGTGCCTTCCCGCCTATTACATTAGAGATTTCTATTCCGCCATTACCTTGTGGTTCAAGGTGGATTACAAAAGACTTACAAAAGGTGGGTTACAACTGTCAAAACTTACTTTCCTGTCAGTGCCTGAGCCAATCAGTGCTCAGGCAATGATCAAAATGTAAGGCAACAACAGCTCAGACCTGTTGGCAAATTTTGGCCACATATGTGGCACAATGAGGTTAGAGAATCACTCGATGATTATACTACATTTGCATGGCAGCATCAGAGACTGCTAGAAAACTCAGAAAAGACCTTGATAAGCTGTTTTGATAATCCGCCACTAACATACATGCACACTAAACTGGAAGCAGTTTAGCAAGCGCGTTAAAGGCAGATTTTAGTTTTGAGAATCTGCCCCTAAGTGGCTGCTACCATGATTGGTAAAAAGAACCCTTTTGAGCATTGGAAGCTGAGCTGCTTTGCAAGGTAAGACTGGATACAACCAGTCTTACTTGCCTGGCAGACTTTTGAGCATCAGGGTCGCAGACTTTTGAGCATCAGGGTCTCAGTCTTCTTTCCTTTTTTTGGTGTCTCACTGCAGCTCTTCCCCTTACCTTTGACAGCTATAGATAGGCAGTGCCTATGCCTTAGGCTGTATCAGCAGCTCTCTCTTCTTCCAGTAGTCCATTGGTGATACCCAGCCAGCCAATAGACTGAAGGAGGAGGTAAAGGACAGAGAGAGGGAAGAGATGGTGCACATGGATAGAGAGAAGGGCAGAGAGAGGGAGGAGATGGTGTACATGGATGGAGAGGAGGGGAAGACATGGAAAAGTACACAGATTGAGAAGGAAGCAGAAAAATGGAAGAAAATTGAATGTTAAAAGATGGATGTAGGTTTATTCCAAAACCAGACAAGGGGAAATCCAAATAAATGCAGGGGTAAAAAGAGACAACCTCACTGAAAATAGCAACCCCACATAAATCCTAAATCACATTTGTTTAAATGGCATAAATCTTATATCAGTTAATAGATACTTCATGTGCTCATAGAATGCTAGTTCACAAGGCACCAAGCGGTAAAATGAAAAAAATCTTCTATCAGTGGTAGTCTAATCATGGCACATACTATTGCCAACAAATGCTTTTAAATACTTTCCACAAGTATAATACATCAATATATATAACCAATATCAAAAGGCACTTAGCTTTGTGAAGTAACCTCAGCTTTGAAATGAGCCATATTTTGCTGACACTACCTCAGAAAGCAGAGAAGCAGCTTAAATTCATAGGAACCTTAATTCCCTTTAGCTTCCAGCATTATTGAAAAAAATCTGAGACAAAACAACAGTCTATGCGATGGCAGCACTTTCCAAGGCCAAGGATAGTCAAGACCCAAAAATCAGCAGAAAAGGTCATGGCTACAGTGTTTTGGGATCAGGAATGTTTTGTAATGACTATTTTCCAAGGGCCAAATAGTTAATGCAGAATACTACTATAACTTGCTGTGCCAATTAAAGGAGGCATTGAAAAAAGGATAGGGAAGCTGCAAAACGGAGTCTTTTTTGTAAGACAATGCACCTACTCACAAGGTTGGCAAAACAATAGATGTTTTGACATAGTTGGGGTTTCAGTGCATAGACTATCCACCCTATTCATCAGATCTTACTTCATCGATTTTCTGTTTCCAGACCTTAAAAAGATTTTGAAACCCTTATAAAGGGTGACAATTGTTATTTGAGTTGGAGGTGATTGCAGCAGTGGAACAGTATTTCGATGACCAGAGTATTTTTTGGAAAGGTTACAGAAACTTTAGACACAATGTACTAAGTGTGTAGAACATAGGGGTGAATATGTGGAATAGTTTCATAGCTACAAGTTTCATTCTCGTCTTGGCTGGGCTGAGAACTTTTCAGCACTCTCTCATAGAAAACCTTTTACCAGGAAATCCTATCAGGCAAAATGGAAGTATATTACTATAAGACAGTGTTTCTCAACACATGCCAGCCTGCCGAAGCCACTGCCGGGGATCCCGCTACCCACCCACCTGCCAAAGCCATAGAAGCTACCAATGATCCCTCATTTCTGCCCTCCACCCACCCAAGCCACCGCCGGGGATCCCACCTGCCTGGCCAGCCCCTCCACTGAAGCCAACCCAGAGGGCTTCCCTATGATGTCAGAGCTGACATCAGAGGAAAGCTTTCCATGTCAGTGTTTTGGGGGGGGGGTGTTTCCAGTTACCTCCTTCTGCCTTCAACAGTACTCGTTGCAGAGATGTGCAGACAGCAGTTCACACGCTGCACGTAGCTGACCCAGAAACCTTCTTTCTGATGTCAGAGGGAAGGCTTATGGGTCAGCCATGTGCAGCATGTGAATCGGGCTGCACATCCCTGCAATGAGTGTCGCTGAAGGTAGAAGGAGCAAGTGAGGCTCGAGCAAGTAAGGGAGAGAGGGGACATGATCTGGGACAGAGGGGGAAGGAGCGCATTGAGACATGGGAGGAGCACGATTTTGGAACCCAGGCTGGAAGTCAGAGGTGGGACACAAACTCGGGCCACAGAAGGCAGGGAGTGGGCATGAACATGGGACACAAGGGAGGGATGAAGGGGACACTAACTTGGGTCATAAGAGGGAGGGAATAGAAAGAGAGAATTGTTGAGCATGTGTGTGAAAGGAAAAGAGATGGTGCACATGGGGAAAGGAAGAAAGAGGAAAATTGGGCAAAGAGGAGTTAGAGATGCATGGGGAATAGAAGGATGAGAGGGAGAAATGTTGAATGTGGTGGTGGAGAGGAGACAGATTGAAGGGGTTGAAATGTTGGACATAGTGATGGAGGGAGAGATGGGGCTGGTGGGTAGTGGTGAAAAATGCTTCATATGATCCAGGGGATGAGAGAGAGAGAAATGTTGGATGTGGCAGTAGAGGGGGTGGGAGAGATGTCTGGATCTCTCAACACAGATGGACAGTGAGAGAGAGGGCAGCATGTTGCCAATAGGGATGGAGGAGAGAGGAAGAAAAGTTGAACTCATGGAGGGACTGAGAGAGATGTTGATCGGGGAAAGGAATAAGGTCCAGAGGAGAGGTAGTGTGCAGGAGGCAGAAAGAAATAAATATTGGATGCACAATCAGAAGGATGTGCAACTAGAGACTCATGAAATCACCAGATAACAAAGGTAGGAAAATGATTTTATTTTCAATTTAGTGATCAAAATGTCAGTTTTGAGAATTTATATCTGCTGTCTATATTTTGCACAATATTCATCTATTTTTCTATGGTTGTTAGAGGTGACATTGCATTTTTAAAGTCATCTGCCGTGACTCTTTGAAATAAATAAATAAATAACATTTTCTCTGCATACGGTGTATGTTTTTTAAAAAAATGTTGTGGTTACCATTATGTATTAATAAGATATTGTGTGTATATGAAAAATTAATGGAAGAAATTTCATTATTAGTACTATAATTATGGGTGTGGGATCAGGGGCGGTGCTTGGGCAGGGGTACTCAGTTGATATGTTAGACCTAGGGGGCACTTGGCTTGAAGAAGTTGAGAAACACTGCTATAAGTTACTAACCACACTTTCAGAATGCCAGTACTTATCCATTTCCTGGACTATCTTCACTCTAGTTTGGAAACAGATTTGGTTTGGCTCCATTTGGCAGCTCTTTCCCCTATCACCCTCCTCTGGCTACATGGAAGATCCAGCTCTCTTCATTCTTTGTTTTCTAGATTCATGGGCTATTAAATATGTACTAAATCTATTAATTTGTTCTGCTATAGCATCTCTATTGGGCTCATGTTAGGACTTTGACTAGTACAGTGGTAGGCAAACTCATTAGTCAAAAGAGCCAAAGATCAGCAGTACAACGATTAATATTTCTTTTGAGAGCCATACCCCATGGCTGCTTGCACTATGACGGCTACGTCAACCCAACTGATACCCCGCTCACCCACAAGTAGTCAAAATTGATTTGTGGCAGAGCCTAGAGAATGACACAGGGAAAAAAATTGTCTCCGTTCCCATCCCAACCCCGTGAGCTCAGTCTTTGTCCCCACAAACCATTTGATCCTATCCACAGAAGCCTCGAATAGTTTTATACTGAACTTATTATATTAAAGTATAAAAAGAAATATTCTGTACAATTGTCAATTTATAAATCAGCGACTTCTCACCACTCTCTCTTCCCCATTTCCCTTCAGCGCATGCACATAAAAACAAGCAAGCAATTTTATATTATTTTCATTCTATTCATTCATAGAAATTAAAGTCTAAATAATTCCAGTCACATAACAAAACATGATTTTACAAAAATAATTCCCTGCACAGTCAAGCCTGCAAGGATTACTAGATGTCTTTCAGCAGCTCCCCTCCCTCCCCCTTACCTTTGTAGCCAAGTCAAAATGATCTACCAACAATAAAATTTTAAAAAACACAAAGCACAATGTACGCAGAGAAAATGTTAATTATCATTTATATTCCGCGGGTTTTCAAAGAGGTCAAGGCAGATGACTTTATGCAATGTCACCTCAGTAACAACTATACAAAAATAGACAAAACCTTTTTACTAAACCGTGATAGCGGTTTTTAGCGCAGGGAACTGCGCTGAATGCCCTGTGCTGCTCTCGATGCTCTTAGGCTCCCCGCACTAGATTCAAACAGTTTTTATTGATGCAAATATCATCAAATACAATAATACAGCATCAAAAGGCATCAATATACATCAATTATTACCGTATTTTCGCGGATATAACGCGCACCCGTGTAAAACGCGCACATGGGTATAGCGCGCAGAAATCACGATGATATGTACAAAAACTTTTGTATACCGCGCTCACGGGTATACCGCGCATGATGCACGACGCTCCTTTCGCCCGCCCTGACTTTCCGTGCGCTGTCCCGACTCTCCGTTCACCCCCCCTGACTTCCGTGCACTGCCCTGACTTTCCGTGCGCTGTCCCGACTCTCCGTTCACCCCCCCCTGACTTCCGTGCACTGCCCTGACTTTCCGTGCGCTGTCCCGACTCTCCGTTCACCCCCCCTGACTTTCCGTGCACTGTCCCCCCTTGAAGTCCTGTCCCCCCTTGAAGGTCTGTCCCCATCCTGAAAGCCTGATGCCCCCCCGACGTCCGATACATCCCCCCCCCCGGCAGGACCACTCGCACCCCCACCCCGAAGGACCGCCGACTCCCCAACAATATCGGGCCAGGAGGGAGCCCAAACCCTCCTGGCCACGGCGACCCCCTAACCCCACCCCGCACTACATTACGGGCAGGAGGGATCCCAGGCCCTCCTGCCCTCGACGCAAACCCCCTCCCCCCAACGACCGCCCCCCCCCCAAGAACCTCCGCTTATCCCCCAGCCGACCCGCGACCCCCCTGGCCGACCCCCACGACACCCCCACCCGCCTTCCCCGTACCTTTGTGTAGTTGGGCCAGAAGGGAGCCCAAACCCTCCTGGCCACGGCGACCCCCTAACCCCACCCCGCACTACATTACGGGCAGGAGGGATCCCAGGCCCTCCTGCCCTCGACGCAAACCCCCCTCCCCCCCAATGACCGCCCCCCCCCCAAGAACCTCCGACCGCCCCCCCAGCCGACCCGCGACCCCCCTGGCCGACCCCCACGACCCCCCCACCCCCCTTCCCCATACCTTTGGTAGTTGGCCGGACAGACGGGAGCCAAACCCGCCTGTCCGGCAGGCAGCCAACGAAGGAATGAGGCCGGATTGGCCCATCCGTCCTAAAGCTCCGCCTACTGGTGGGGCCTAAGGCGCGTGGGCCAATCAGAATAGGCCCTGGAGCCTTAGGTCCCACCTGGGGGCGCGGCCTGAGGCACATGGTCGGGTTGGGCCCATGTGCCTCAGGCCGCGCCCCCAGGTGGGACCTAAGGCTCCAAGGCCTATTCTGATTGGCCCACGCGCCTTAGGCCCCACCAGTAGGCGGAGCTTTAGGACGGATGGGCCAATCCGGCCTCATTCCTTCGTTGGCTGCCTGCCGGACAGGCGGGTTTGGCTCCCGTCTGTCCGGCCAACTACCAAAGGTACGGGGAAGGGGGGTGGGGGGGTCGTGGGGGTCGGCCAGGGGGGTCGCGGGTCGGCTGGGGGGGCGGTCGGAGGTTCTCGGGGGGTGCGGTCGTTGGGGGGGGGAGGGGGGTTTGCGTCGAGGGCAGGAGGGCCTGGGATCCCTCCTGCCCGTAATGTAGTGCGGGGTGGGGTTAGGGGGTCGCCGTGGCCAGGAGGGTTTGGGCTCCCTTCTGGCCCGATATTGTCGGGAAGTCGGCGGTCCTTCGGGGTGGGGGTGCGAGTGGTCCTGCCGGGGGGGGGGGGATGTATCGGACGTCGGGGAGTCGGCCGGGCAAGAGGGCTTGGGCTCCCTCTTGCTCCGATCGTGGATGCGGGTGCGGGTGGGAGCGCGTGCGAGCGGTCGTTCGGGATGGGGGTGCGAGCGGTCCTACTGGGGGGGTGAATCGGGCATCGGGCAGGGTGGGAACTATGTTTAAAAACTTTTGTATACCGTGCTCACGCATATAACGCGCGAGGGGTATGCGCGGTACGTAAAAACGCGTATAACGCGCGCGTTATATCCGCGAAAATACGGTAATAAACATAATAAAAGACAAATTCCAATATCAATAAACCCCCACTTAACTATATGAGTTTGAACCTTTACCTTCCCTCTCCATACCCACCCCTTCCCACCCAATAGTACTCTCTACCCAATAATATTCTCATAAATAAAGAAATCTAACTTAAAATCTCATTACAGCCCTTAGGGTACAAAACTTGCAAATAAATACAACATCAAAAGACATCAGTAATGCATAAATTATTAATATACATAATAAAAAAAAAGAAATTCCAATATCATTAAACCCCCACTTATCTATATGAAGTTGAACCTTAACCATCCCTCTCCACACCCACCCATTCTCATCCAATAGTACTCTTTACCCAATGTTACTCTCTTCATTTAACTGAATAAAAAGCCCAATTAAGAGATCCAACTTAAAATCGCATTACGACCCTTAGGATACAAATCTTGCAAATATGAATCCCAAATTTGTATAAATAACATCTTTCGCTTTCTTACAATTCCTGCATCTCTAGCTTCCCAAATGGCCAACTGATGTAATTGGTTCCGCCAATGCCAAAACCTCGGAGGATCAGGGATCGTCCATTATTGTAATATACATTTTCTAGCCAAGAGACTCATTTTTCTACACAACACCCTATTTCCTTTTGGTAAATGGCCAAGAGCTTCTGGCAAATCCAAAATAAAGAAAGAAGGAGAACAGCACAATGATCTTCCAATTATTTTTGACATATAATTTATTATTCACTTCCAAAAGTGCTGAATTATGGGACAAAACCAAAATGCATGACCTAATGTATGACTTTCCCTCCCACATTTATGACACAAAGGAGTAGGAAGACCTCCACTATAAAACAATTGTGTTCATGTGTAATAGGCACTTAATGTAACCCTATAATATGTTTCTCTTAACCATGAACAAGATGTCACCCCAGGTGTCGCTCTTAAAGTACAGGCAACATCCCTATGTCTCAAATTAAGTTGTAATTCATTCTCCCATTTATCCCTAATTTTCTGATAGTCCTTGTCTGGTTGTAATTTTTGCAAAATAGAATGAATATAAGACACCAAAAGAGACATCCCCTCCTCCTGAGCAAAGAACTCTCTCAATCTAACACCCAAATGCATACTCAACTGCACTCTGTCAAGAGATCTCACATAATGTTCCAATTGTATGCATGCAAATTGCGCTCCCCAAGTTTCTCCCACCTTAGCCATTAATTCAGTACGATTCAATAGTTCCCCCTCATTTCCCAGTATGTGTTCCAATCTTAAAATTCCTCTTGCACCCCATAATCTATACTCCCTAGAACAGCGATGGCGAACCTATGGCACGCGTGCCAGCTGTGTCACGTGAAGGCCTTGCAGCTGGCACGCGGGAAGGTCCGCAATAGAGAGCTGCACGGGACGCCCCCTAGGGTCGCAGGGATCCCGTGGGGACGCCTCCGAGGGTCGCGGGGTTCCTGCGAGGCTGGATGTACTAAGTCGCGCGGCTTTTCTCCCTACCTGCTTTGCTTGCAGCATAGAGCCGAACGGAAGTCTTCCCGACGTCAGCGCTGACGTCGGAGGGAGGGAGGGCTGATGTCGGGAAGACTTCCGTTCGGCTCTGTACTGCAGGCAGGGTAGGTAAGGAGGAGTAGCCTCGCGGCTCGAGTGGCTACCAAGGGAGGGGGGCGGTCCGCCCCGCCCCGTGTGCAGCACAGCCGGCCAGGTCCCCTTACTTTTGTGGCGCTAACCCGACCGACCGACAACAGCCCCGGTCTGACAAACCTCCCTGCCCTTAACCGCGAATCTAAATTATCTTCTTACAGCAGCTGTAAGAAGGAAATTTAGATTCGCGGTTAAGGGCAGGGAGGTGTGTCAGACCGGGGCTGTTGTCGGTCGGTCGGTCGTGGAAGCGCCACAAAAGTAAGGGGACCTGGCCGGCTGTGCTGCACCTGGGGCGGGAGAGAAGGAGCGGGGAGAAGGACGCTGAAAGCACTGGGGAAGACAAAGGGGTGGAGAAGGACGCTGAAAGGCCATGGGGAAGACGGGGTGGGGGGGAAGGACACTGAAAGCATTTGTGGAAGACAGAAGGGGGAGAAGGACGCTGACAGGACATGGGGAAGACGGGGGGGGAGAAGGACGCTGAAAGCACATGGGGAAGATGGGGGGGGAGAAGGATGCTGAAAGGCCATGGGGAAGACAGGGGGGTGGAGAAGGATGCTGAAAGGCCATGGGGAAGACAGAGGGGGGAGAAGGACGCTGACAGGACATGGGGAAGATGGGGGGGAGAAGGACGCTGACAGGACATGGAGAAGATGGGGGGGAGAAGGACGCTGAAAGGAAATGGGGAAGAGAGAGTGGGGAGAAGACGCTGGCAGGGAAGAAGACAGAGATGCCAGACTATGGGGGGAGCGGAGGGAAGAAGATGGGTGCCAGACCAATTTGGAAGGGGGGAGAAAGGGAGAGGCACAGTAACAGGGCAAATGGAAGACGCAGAAGGAAGAGAGACAGTGGATGGAAGGAACTGAATGAGAACATGAGGAAAGCAGAAACCAGGCAACAAAGGTAGGAAAATAATTCTATTTCTATTTTTTTTTTGCTTCAGGATAAAGTAGTATATTAGTTGTGTTGATAAAAATTTATAAACAAAAGATGCTCTGGTAGAAACCCGTTTACAAAGTGTATATTCTTCCCAATTAATATTTCCAAATTAATAAAGTCTTTTTGCTTATTTGTAAATGGGTTTCTACCAGAGCCTTTAATTCAGTAGCATAATTAAATGAAATAACTATTTCTGAAGTTTATAGGGATGGGCGGGGACGGAGGGGATTCCTCGCGGGGACGGGTGGGGACGGAGGGATTCCTCACGGGGACGGGTGAGACTTTGGCGGGGACGGGTAGGATTTCTGTCCCCGCGCAACTCTCTAGTCCACAATTAAGATATGCGGCGCGGCGGGAGGCGAGTGTGCCAGTGTCTGCTTTGCAGTTCACCTGGCAACAGGGCCGGACTGGCCATTGGGAGGACCGGGCATTGTCCTGGTGGGCCGCGGCCCATCCTCCTGTGCTGGCTGCAGTCCTGTGAGTGGATGTTTAGCCTGCCTGTCTTCCCCTTAGTATCCTATGAGCCAGGCAGTGTGTGAGGGGGAAGTGGGGGGAGGAAGAGAAGCTTCACACTGAGTCTGTCACAGGAACTCAGTGAGGCTGTAGTGTGACTCCACATGTGACATCTGTAATCAGGAACAGTTCCTAGTGCTCCCATGCTAGAGAGGTGAGGATATGGGGGGATGTTAATGTGTCTAATAATGTGCTCCTCTGTAAAAACCTCTGTATCTTCCATGGAGGACATGCTAAATTCGAGGAAATAAAAAAGCTGCTTATGATGATTGCATAGAGAAGTTCAGTAAGCTGAGAGGAGGGCTGGGCTCTCTGTGAACAACCAACACACTAATCCTCTGCGCTGTACCTTATGGAAAACTCAATATAGCAAAAAACAGTAAAGTGGCCCTTCACAGTGCTTTTGTAAACATCATAATAAAATAACAAAGGCTCCAATAATGAAAAATAAAAGTCCTTTTCCCATACACTCAGGTTGCACAAGTCCGGTTTTCAACCGGACAGTATATTTTTTGACCAAAATGGATGTCTACAATTAGTAAAATTCCCCAATCACATATTTTTTTATGGGGACGGATTTGTATACAGCACTTCATTAGATTTTTTTTATTATACAAATTTTATCTTTTAGTAGACTTGAAGTCTTGAACAAAGAAAATGAGTACAGCAAAAAAAGCAAAAACAGATAGTGGAAGACCATTCCAAGAGGCCTGGACAGAGACACATGGAGTGATTGAACACAGTTGGAAAGCATTGTGTATTATGTGTAATGAAAGTGTTGTGTCTCGCACATCAAGTGCCAAACGTCACTTTGAGACCAACCATAACAGTGTTGCTGAACTTGATTTAGCTCAAAGAAAAGAGTTCCGGTCGGGGACTGGTCAAGATGGCGGCAATGTGAGGAGCTGTGAGAGACGCGTTAAGATCTCTCCACGTTTAGCTTTAGCTTTTGCCTGAATTATTTACCTCATTTTCTTTATGCCTCCGAAGAGAAAAGGGGTGGTCAGGGGGCCTTCCTCGCCGGCCCTGGCGTCTACCCCCCGGCAGCCAACGATGGAAAGCTTCTTTTCGGCTCCTCCGGCACCAGCAATACCCGGAGTTGAGAGCCCGGCGTTGGGCGGCAAAGAGAGGGAGTCGTTTGCCCTTTAGGGCATAGAAACATCGCTGTCTCCTCCGGTTTCCCACACTCCTCCGTGTCCAGCAACTGCCGGAACGATGTGGCGAGAGACACCCGATCCCGGAAGTGGAAGCGCGGGGTCTCCCGACGAGGGCACAGCGTTTGGAGACAGTTTGCTGATGGAAGCCAACAAGAGAGAGGGGGATTTGTCCTCTCCGACGGAGGTTTCTCTTCAAAGCATTTGGTCTTTGCTTCAGCGGATGGAGTCAAAGGTGGAAAAATCATCTGAAAAGGTAACAAAAATAGTGGAAAAATTGGACTCGCTGACTGAAACTGTGGAAATAATGAAAAGGGATTCTAGTGCTCAAACTAAGCAGATGCAGGAGGATATATTGCATTTACAACAATTCAAGGTGGCTTCAATTAAAGATAGTTTTCTTATAAATAAGAAATTGGAGCAATTTGAAAATTTCAACAGGAGTTTGAACCTCCGTATTTTAAATTTTCCTCAAATTCCGGGTATATTGCCTTTGGACTTATTAAAAAGATACCTGATTGAAAATTTAAAGATTTTGTCAAATTGTATTCCCCCTATAAATAAAATCTACTATTTACCAAATAAGAAGATACCCGGAAGACAAGAAGGAGAAAACGAGATTGAGAAAGAGATAAGGAGGGAAAATAATGAAATAGAATTTGCTAATGTGACTGCTCTTCTTGAACAAACAGTTACTACTGATACTGTTAGAGCTACGCTCTTAGTATCATTTGTTTTTGAGCAAGACGTGAACATGATTATGAAACTATTCTTTAAAAATTCACAGAAATTATTTGGGGAGCAAAAAGTTTGGATATATCCTGATGTCGCAAAGACTACACAAGAACAGAGGAAAGAATTTCTTTCTATGCGTCAAGATACTATAAAATTGGGAGCAACTTTCTTGTTAGCATACCCCTGTAAATGCTTAGTTAGGTATTTGGGAGTTAAATATACATTTTTTTCTCCTAATCACCTGAAGGAATTCTTGGATGTAAAGAAAATCATCAAGGACTGAAGGGAAATAGAAATTAATAGCTGGTGTTTAGAACATAAAGCCTAATCGTTTAATTAAGTTCCTCGTTAAAAATCTCTCAAAAAGTTCCGATTGACCATCCCACTATTATGGTGGTCTAAGAAAGGAAAAACTATTTTTATAAGTATGAATCTGTAATACTTCTGTATTGTTTTTTCTTTCCTGTATTTAATGTAACAAGATGTATTCTTGTAAAATTTTGTTGAATAATAGAAATAAAAATTAAAAAAAAAAAAAGAAAAGAGTTCCTTGTAGGAAAATTAAAGAAATATCACTCCCAGTCTCTTAGTTTTAGCAACTATCTTTCAAAAACTAATCATCTTACAGTTGCCAGCTTTCAAATTTCACTGTGCATGGCAAAACATGGTAAGCCCCTCTCTGATGGAGATTTTATCAAAAAGGCAATTTTGGCTGGGAGTAATTCACTCTTCCATGATTTCCAAAACAAGGATAAAATTGTGCAGCGCATCTCTGAGATGCCGCTAAGCAGAAATACGGCAAAAGATAGGGTTCTGCGAATGGCTGCTGATGTTAGTCAACAGCTTACTTGCGACTTACAAAAAGCACCCTTCTACTCCATGTGCTTGGATGAAAGTACAGATATTACTAACCATGCAAGACTAGTGCTCATTTTGCGTTATGCTACTGGTGGCATCATGAGAGAAGAGCTGGTAAAACTGCTGTCTTTGCCTGGAAGAACACAAGGGATAGATATCCACAATGCTGTGATGGAGGCTTTTTCATCACTAGACATAAGTCCAGAAAAAGTGGTTTCAGTTACTAGCAATGGAGCACCTAGCATGGTGGGGACAACATCAGGATTCATTCATTTCTTTGCTAAGGAAGCAAAACATCCACTGATTCAATTTCACTGCATAATACATCAAGAGGCTCTCTGCGCCAAAGAAAGCAGCAAAAAACTTGACAATGTCCTCAAAGATGTAACAAAAATGGTGAACTTCATCATGGCGCGTGCTCTTAATTTTTGACAATTTCAAGCCCTTCTTGATGAGGTTCAGGCACAATATAACACTTTACTGATGTACAATAATGTCCTGTGGCTGAGCAGAGGACGAGTGATAGAGAGATTTGTGGCCTGCTTGGAAGAAGTTAGGCTATATATGAACGAAAAGGGGGAAGACTATCCTCAACTCACCAACATGGCCTGGCTTACCAACCTCATGTTCTTTACAGATTTTACTAACCACTTTAATGTACTAAACAAAAAATTACAAGGCATGGGAAAAACATCAGAAAGCATGTTTAGTGACATCAAAGCTTTTGAGAGAAAATTGCATGTTTTTGAAAAAGACCTTGAGAGTGGACAGCTAAAATATTTTCCCAACCTAAAAATACATTTGGATAATTCTACAACATTTGTGGACAGTCATAAAAAACACCAGGAAATCCACAAAGCATATTCCACCATTGTAGCCGAAGCAAAGGAGAATTTTAGTAAAAGATTTTCTCAGTTAGATAGAGACAACCCTTTCATTTATAACTTCCCCAGAAAAGTCCACATTTGAAGATCTTGATCTTTCCTGCTTACAGTGATTGGATATTCAAAATTTGGAAATGGAGCTACTGGAATTTCAAGAAAGCTCTATCTGGAAAAGTAAATTCAATGACCTGCGTGCAGCTCTTGAACGTATTGAGTGTGAAAGGGTGACAAATGAAATCACTGCTAGCAGTTCTGAAAATGAAATCCTAAAAGCGTGGAATTCTCTGCCAGACAATTTTAAGTCCATGAAAGCACTTGGGATTGCTCTTCTTACTTTGTTTGGGTCATCCTATGCTTGTGAGCAGCTGTTTTCGGCTTTGAATCATATAAAATCTGATGCTAGAAACAGATTAACGGATGACATGAGTGCTGCATGTGTTGCTCTGAAATTAACGCACTATGAGCCAAGGATTGACAAGTTATCAGCATGCATGCAACAACAAAAATCACATTAATTTTTTTCAGAGCATGCCCAAAGCATTTGTTTACATGAAGCAGTGTTTTCAGTTTGCAGTTAAGACACTTTCTAAGTTATTTAAATATTATTTAAAGATGTTATTTAAAAAAGGGACTTTACATGGCCCTGTTGTATTCCAATCTGGAATTTCCAATAAAAACGGTTGGTTTAATTGAAAGCTCTTTTTTTTTCTTTACATCATATTATTAGAAATGTAATGATTTAACTATTTTCTAATTTGATTGTAAATTTTACAAAAAAACATGTATAGACTCTTTGGGAATACACACCGAGTCTTGACACAGTTAACAGTTTTAAGAAGTTTATCTTTTTTTTTACTCAGGATACATTTGACATGTTATGTGAATAATACATTTAAAATATATTGTGTAACTGAATCAAATTCTTCCTAAATTCATTAAATTGAATGAAATCATTAAAACATTATAAACTGCCAATAAATTGAAATGAAAACCAAAGTATTGTGAATCAAATTGATTCTCTGACAATACAAAGATTCCAACCTTTAAAAATGATGTTACATAGTTCAGGCAACTTTATAAAGAGTTTTTAGATACTAAAATCTTGTTATTAAGGTTTAATTGATGTGCTGGCACTTTGAGGAAATTCTTTGGTTTTGTGCGGCAGTTTGGGCACTCGGGCTCAAAAAGGTTAGCCATCACTGCCCTAGAATCTCTACCCGGAAGAAAAGCCGGATTACCCTGCAAAGGCAAGAGATCAGTAGCCATTGGATTTCCTCCCAATAATTGCACAAACCAACACCATACCTTCTGTAAAGTATTAAATACAACACTTGAACGAATAAAAGATGGTAACGCATTTCGCGCACTATGTAGTAACGCAAATATATCATAAGGAGCTAAAAACTCCTGTTCCATCTGAAAATTGCTATTGCGATTTAGTAAAAGGGAGCCGTAGTGCAAAATATAGACAGCAGATATAAATTCTCAAAAATGACACATTTTGATCACTAAATTGAAAATAATTTTTCCTACTTTTGTTGTCTGGTAAGTTCATCAGTCTCTGGTTGCACTTTATTCTTCTGACTGTGCATCCAATATTTCTTCCCTTCTTTCAGCCTCATGTATGCTTCCTCTCCTTCAGACCTCATTCCCTCCCCCAACTTTACTTTCTTTCACCCTGCCCCCTTCTTTCTTTCTCCATTCCCCCTTTCTTTCTTTCTCTCTCCATGCCCCCTTTCTGTCTGTCTCCCTGCTGCCCCCCTCTTTTTTCTTTCTCCCTGCCTTCCCCTAAGCCACCACCATTGGGGAACTGGTCGCCACCGCCGCCGGGGCACCCCTGCTCTAGCTAGCTGAGCCACGGTTTGCTAACCACTGGACTAGACCAGGGGTAGGCAATTCCAGTCCTCCAGAGCCGGAGCCAGGTCAGGTTTTCAGGATATCCACAATGAATATGTATGAGATGGATTTGCATGCACTGGCTCCTTGAGATGCAAATCTATCTCATGCATATTTATTGTGGATATCCTGAAAACCTGGCCTGCTCCAGCTCTCGAGGACCGGAACTGCCTACCCCTGGACTAGACCAATCCAAAATATTAACATCTGTATTTACTTTTAAAAAAAAAAATTTTTTTTTAAGTCACATTTCCCCATTTTTATTCAAATTGCATTGATTGCCACCAATGTTCCCTCTAATTTTTCATAGGCTGTGTGCGCAAAAAATTTCATCTGTGCGCATTTTAAAGAAAAACTAAATTTGTGTGCGCTATAAAAATGATTGCCAGAGGGCCCGGAGTAGAGAATGACACGGTGACAAAATTCATCACCGTTCCCGTCCCCGCGGATAACCGCGGGAAATAATCCCATGTCATTTTTTAGTGTCTATTTCAACCTCAGTCCTTCTACACCAGCATGCTTCAAAGCAAAGCTTGAGGGTCAGTGGTTGTGGCCATTCATACTTTGATTCTTTCATCACTCCTTAAAGAATGATATGAAAATGGTTTCCCGCGGTTATCTGTGGGAACGGGAACGGTGATGAATTTTGTCACCGTGTCAATCTCTAGCCCAGAGATCAGTTATGGGCATTTATGGGCAGGTCTTTGAGTTTAGTCTGAATTAACGAAAACAGAATGTAATTTTATTACACTTTATGTTAGTTACACTTTATGTAACAAAGTCTCATTTCAATAAACATAAATTATGTTTCATTGAAATGTTTCATTGAGCGCTACCTATAAATAAGATATCATTGTACTTTATACTTAAAATTTAGAAAATAACAGCAATTTAGTTTTCAAAGTTTTTCCCTGCGATCTTTCATATTTATCCAGTCCGAATAAATTCTGTCAAGATCTGTTGAGCCGCCATCTTGAAGGTGACTCTTAACACGCATCAGCATTTCCAAATGCTCTAAATGTAAACGATTCCTTTGTTTAGTCTTCAAATTGTTCATTAGACTAAACCCACGCTCACAATCTGAACTAGATGCTAAAAATGTGGCACCAATGTCCATCAATTTTGCTAAATCTGCAAATTGATCATTCTGAAATGCAAATTTCGTCATATCTGGAAAGTTGTTTATCAGATTGCTTTTGATTTTTTCTGCAACAAGGAATTTAAAGTCATTGTATTGCTGAATAATAACACTTTCCTCCAGAAGAAATTGTTTATACTTTAAACAAAGAGGTCCGATATGTCCATTTCTGAAGTCAAAGTCGCATTGTGATATTGCTGTACAGTCAAAAGCAGACCATTCCTCAACTTCATTTTCAGGAAATCTTTCACCCAGATGCAAACATAGGATGTTGATGAAGGTTAATATGGAATTAGTATCCACTGAAACTTTTTCTCCAGACCTCATCCTGTTGTCAAGAAGACTGTTGACTTTATCACTCCACTTAACCTTGTTGCCTAAGTATTGCATTCGAAGTTTGTTCAATTTACCCTGTGCAAGATGATAAGCTTCCAATGATGTCAAACCACGTTTTTGAAATGCCATGGTTAAGGAAGCCAGTTCTGATAAGACATCATTCAAACCTTCAAGTGTAATATGAAATTGTTCACTGCTCAGCTTTTTATAGCAGTACTTTGCAATAGGATCACTATCTTTGTCTTTTTCAAAATATTTTAACAGGGGATCATAATTTAGAATAATTGCTTTAAGTGCAAAGTGTCTAGATAACCAGCGCACTTCATTCAAAGGTCTGAAAGCAATTGATTCACATTCAGATGCATCTGCTATTTCTTGAAATTTGCATCGTTTAGTAGAAGACCGACAGAACACCGTGTACACAGTTCTCATTACAGTTCTACTACTTTCATCAATTTTACTTCTTTCCATGAATCAGAAAGTCCCAAATCTTCCCGATGTGCAACACAATGTTGCTGCACTAAATGTGGAATGTTTTTTCTCAGCTGTGCTGCAACACCATCTATTTTGCCCAACATAACAGAGGCACCATCAGAGGTGAACATAACCATTTTATTCAGGTCAAGTTCATGTTTCCTATAGAATTCCCTAAAGCACAGTTACTTACCGTAACAGGTTTTATCCAGGGACAGCAGGCAGATATTCTTAACGCATGGGTGACGTCACCCCGGTACGGACACTTTTAACTCGAAAGTTCTAGTTGGCTGCACCGCGCATGCGCGAGTGCCTTCCCACCCGACGGAGGAGTGCGTGGTCCCCAGTTAAAATAAGCCAGCTAAGAAGCCAACCCGGGGAGGTGGGTGGGACGATAGAATATCTGCCTGCTGTCCCTGGATAACACCTGTTACGGTAAGTAACTGTGCTTTATCCCAGTACAAGCAGGCAGCATATTCTTAACGCATGGGTGACCTCCAAGCGAACAGAGAGGGAGGAGGGATGGTTGGCCATTAGGAAAATAAATTATGTAACACAGATTGGCCGAAGTGCCCATCCCGTCTGGAGAAGGTATCCAGACAGTAGTGAGTAGTGAACGTGTGAACTGAGGACCAAGTGGCAGCCTTGCAGATTTCCTCGATGGGCGTGGAACGGAGGAAAGCCACAGAAGCAGCCATAGCTCTGACCCTGTGGGCCGTGACAGCACCTTCCAGTGAGAGACCGGCCCGAGCATAACAGAACGCAATGCAGGCAGCAAGCCAGTTGGAAAGCGTCCGTTTAGAGACAGGACGACCTAGACGGTTAGGGTCGAAGGTCAGAAAGAGCTGAGGTGACGAGTGGTGAGCCCTGGTACGGTCAAGGTAGTATGCAAGGGCACGCTTACAGTCCAGCGTGTGCAACGCCTGTTCCCCAGGGTGAGAATGGGGCTTAGGGAAAAAGACAGGCAACACAATGGACTGGTTGAGGTGGAAGTCCGAGACCACCTTGGGAAGGAATTTAGGATGGGTACGCAGAACCACCTTGTCATGGTGAAAAACAGTGAAAGGTGGGTCAGCAACCAGTGCATGCAGCTCACTAACCCTCCTGGCAGAGGTGATGGCAATGAGGAAAAGCACCTTCCACGTAAGAAATTTGAGCAAATTTGTGGCAAGAGGCTCAAAAGGAGGTTTCATGAGGGCTGATAAAACCACATTCAGGTCCCAGACGACTGGAGGAGGCTTCAGAGGTGGATTGACATTGAAGAGGCCTCTCATGAACCGGGAAACCAGGGGATGAGCCGAGAGAGGTTTTCCGAGGATAGGCTCATGAAACGCAGTGATGGCACTGAGGTGGACTCTGATTGAGGTAGACTTGAGGCCAGCATCGGACAGAGAGAGCAAATAGTCCAGTACAGTTTCCACCGCCAATGAGGTGGGATCGTGGTGATGTAGTAGACACCAAGAGGAGAACCGGGTCCACTTCTGATGGTAACATTGGAGGGTGGCCGGTTTCCTGAAGGCATCCAAAATACGACGGACAGGCTGAGATAGATTCTCTGGAGAGGTCAGCCCGAGAGAAACCAAGCTGTCAGGTGGAGCGAGGACAGATTGGGATGCAGTAGAGACTGATGCTGCTGTGTAAGTAGAGTAGGAAACACAGGAAGAGGAATGGGCTCTTTGGAGCTGAGCTGGAGCAGGAGGGAGAACCAGTGTTGGCGAGGCCACCGAGGGGCGATGAGAATCATGGTGGCTCTGTCCCTGTGGAGTTTGAATAACATCCGCAACATCAGAGGCAGTGGAGGAAAGGCATAGAGGAACCGATCCGTCCAGTTGAGCAGGAATGCATCCGGGGCCAGACGATGAGGAGAGAAGAGTCTGGAACAGAAAAGGGGCAGCTGATGGTTGTGAGGAGCTGCAAAGAGGTCCACCTGAGGAGTGCCCCACCGAGCAAAGATGGAGCGGAGTGTGGGAGGATCCAGAGTCCACTCGTGAGGTTGAAGGATGCGGCTGAGATTGTCGGCCAGGGAGTTCTGTTCGCCCTGGATATAGACAGCCTTGAGGAAGAGATTGTGGGCCTTGGCCCAGGTCCAGATGCGGATGGCCTCCTGAGAGAGGAGGGGAGATCCGGTGCCGCCTTGCTTGTTTATGTAGTACATGGCGACTTGGTTGTCTGTGCACAGGAGAAAAACCTGAGGGTAGAGAAAGTGCTGGAAGGCCTTGAAAGCATAGAACATGGCCCTGAGTTCCAGGAAATTGATGTGATGTTGACGCTCCTGATGGGTCCAGAGTCCCTGGGTGCGAAGATCTCCCAGGTGAGCTCCCCATGCATAGGGGGAGGCATCTGTGGTTTTGATCATGGAGTGAGGGGGTAGATGAAAGAGTAGACCCCTGGAAAGATTGGAGGAGTTCAACCACCATTGAAGAGATTGCTGAAGAGACGATGTCACAGAAATGGGATGAGAAAGAGGATCCGTGGTCTGTGACCATTGGTTGGCTAGAGTCCATTGAGGTGTCCTGAGGTGGAGTCGCGCCAGAGATAGCACATGGACCGTCGAGGCCATGTGGCCCAGGAGGACCATCATCTGCCTAGCTGGAATGGAGTGATGAAGGAGCACCTGACGGCAGAGGTGGAACAGGGTCCGTTGACGGTCGGAGGGGAGAAACACCCTCATGAGATTGGTGTCGAGAACGGCTCCAATGAACTAAAGTCGCTGTGTGGGAAGCAGATGCGACTTGTGGTAGTTGATCTCGAACCCCAGAAGATGGAGGAAGGAGATGGTGTGCTGAGTGGCTTGTAGCACAAGTGGAGACGTAGGTGCTTTTACCAACCAATCGTCCAAGTAGGGGAACACCTGGAGGTTGTGAGACTGGAGAAAGGCTGCTACCACAATAAGGCACTTGGTGAACACCCTGGGCGATGATGCGAGGCCAAAGGGTAGCACTTTGTACTGATAGTGGCAGTGTTGTATCTGAAATCGGAGGTAGCGACGTGAAGTCAGATGGATTGGAATGTGAGTGTAGGCCTCTTTGAGGTCTAGGGAACATAGCCAGTCGTGTTGAGAGAGAAGAGGGTAAAGCGTGGCAAGGGAGAGCATTCTGAACTTTTCCTTGACCAGACACTTGTTGAGGTCCTGGAGATCGAGGATGGGACGGAGGCCTCCTGTCTTCCTGGGAACCAGGAAGTAGCGGGAGTAGAATCTCTGACCCCTTTGGTCTGAGGGTACCTCTTCGATGGCGTTGAGAAGAAGGAGGGAGTGGACCTCTCCTAGGAGGAGGGAGGATTGGGAGGAGTGTAAAGCAGACTCTTTTGGAGAACTGTCTGGTGGAAGAGTCTGAAAGTTGAGAGAGTAGCCGTGGCAAATGATGTTGAGGACCCACTGGTCTGATATGATGACCTCCCAATGGCTGAGGAAAAGTTGGAGGTGTCCTCCGATAGGCTGAGGAAGAGGCAATGATGGTGGGAGACTGGCCATGCCCTGGAGAAAAGAGTCAAAAGGGTTGAGATGGTTTTGACGGAGGAAGAGGCTTGGCAGGTTGGTGAGACTGGGAGCGAGCCTGAGTTTGATGTTGGTGACGAGGTCGGCGAGGCTGCTGTTGTGGCGGGTTGAGAGGTCTGGCTGAGAACCTGCGCTGGTAGGAAGACTGCTGTCTGTAGGGGCGAGCAGTTGGAGTCTTCTTTTTAGGTTTCACCAGGGTATCCCACCTGGTCTCGTGTGCCGAGAGTTTCTGGGTTGTTGAGTCCAGGGACTCCCCGAAGAGTTCATCACCAAGACAAGGTGCGTTAGCCAGGCGGTCTTGATGGTTGATGTCGAGGTCAGAAACCCTCAGCCAGGCCAGACGCCGCATGGCAACAGCCATGGCAGATGCTCGAGAGGTCAGCTCAAACGAGTCATAGATGGAGCGTACCATGAATTTGCGGAGTTGGAGCAGATTGGAAATTTGCTGTTGGAAGAGGGGAACCTTACGTTCAGTAATGTATTTTTGTAAGGAGGAGAGTTGTTGCACCAGATGCTTCATATAGAAGGAGAAGTGAAAGGTGTAATTATTTGCCCTGTTGGCCAGCATTGCATTCTGGAAAAGGCGCTTGCCAAACTTATCCATAGTTTTCCCCTCTCTGCCAGGAGGGGTGGAGGCATAGACACTGGAGCCCTGAGTTTTCTTCAAGGTGGACTCTACCAGGAGAGATTCATGGGGCAATTGAGGCTTGTCAAACCCTGGGATTGGAATGACCAGGTACAAGCTATCTAGTTTGCGAGGGGCCCCGGGGACAGTGAGGGGGTTCTCCCAATTTTTGTAAAAAGTTTCCCGTAGGATGTCGTGGACGGGTAACTTAAGGAATTCCTTGGGAGGTTGCTCAAAGTCTAGGGCATCGAGAAAAGCCTGGGACTTTTTAGAGTCGGTCTCTAAGGGAATGGAAAGAGCCGCCGACGTCTCCCTGAGGAATTTGGTGAAAGAGGACTGTTCAGGTTTGGAACCGGTGTCAGCCACCGAGGGTTCCTTGTCCGTCAACGAAGCGTCTTCCTCGGTACCGTGCGGGGATTCTTCCCATAAGTCTGGGTCCCTGATGTCAGGGTGCGCACGGCGGGATGTCGGTGTGGAGGGCTCGGCATGGCGGGTCTTGGAGAGAGATTTGCCAGAGCGTACCGAGGCGGTACCGGGAGAGGAGGACCGGTGCCGTTCTGGGTACCGGGAAGGGTCGACATCAGAGCGGGCCTGCACCGTAGGTTGGGAACGGTGTGGTTCAGCCGAGAGCACTGGCATGGAAGTGTTAAGCGGTACCGAGGGGGTCGCTTCAATAAATGTGATAAATGGGAAATCAGAACAGCTGGTCTTCTGCAACATTTCATTTTAGCAGTGAAAATCATTTTAGGCAAAAATTTATTTTTTTGTGTGTGCTATTTTAATTTGTGTGCCCAGGTTCGGCAAGTTGTGTGTGCGCGCACAAGCACACAGCTTAGAGGGAACAGTGGTTGCCACTAGAATAGAGAATAAAATACAAAACCTTGCTTTGTTTTGAATGAGAATGATAAACATACAGCAATTAATCACCACCATCCCTGAGATTAGCTAATAAAAACTTGTTAGAAGTACCATTATTTCACATAGTATATTTGGAGGAACACAAGTCTTCCATTTTTAGTGTTGCAGGTCCAAAGATGTAGCATGCACTTCCAGGTCCAGATGCAATCAAGTGCAATCAGCTTTTGTTTCCCTTTTTAAACCTTTAACAAATTTATTTCAACAAGCTTATATAATTGAGTAATTTGTTTAAAAAAAATTAAGAAATCACAGTATAGCAGAACATTATACCAGATCCAAGCTTTTATTAATTATATGCAGTGTTTAGTTTTTGACTTAAAATGCTACACTTTGGTCATCTGCTATGTCTCACTATACAACACTACATACAGTAACAGACACAAACCCACTCTTTGCTGCTCTGATGGTAATTTACTGTCAATACCTTCATTTTGGCACATCTGCTTTGATGCCATTTATACAAAGATTTACTGTGTAAATGGGTAACTTTGGAATTCATTGCCACTTAATCTTTGCTTGGAGAATTATCATGATAGTCAAATTGGGCCTGAAGACATTTTTTTTTCTTAATACAGGATGCCATTAAGCTAGAATTTCCCCAACTCGAGTTATCCTTTGCTAGCTGTGTGTGTAGATGTTGGTGGTGTCTGCTGTTCCTGCATTGTCTCTGTACTTTACTAAGCAACATTGTAGTTTTCTTTTCCTGTTTATTTAGTTGTGATGACTGTAAACCACTCAGTTGTCATTCCTCATGACATGGTATATAAAGTGAAATAAAAATTTGAAGCTAGAAACATATAGAGCAGCTTCTGAGGTCAGAGCTAAACCAGGGCATTAATTCCTGCTGCTTCTCTCTCTCTCTTTTTTTTTTTTTCTTTAACTGAATATGAGGACACTTGATATTCCTTATCCTAGGCAGCATATTCTTACATGTGGGCAACATCATCCACGGAGCCTGGTATGGACAGCATTGAAAGTGAACTGTCACTTTAAGTTTTAAATAACTTTGTGACTGCGCACACCGTGCATGCGCTATTACCTTCCCGCCTGACGTAGGCTCACAATACCCCAGTTCTTCATTCTCCGTGAAGAATTGCATTCTGGACTTTGTCCAGTACGCGTGCCTTCGACCTGCTTTAAGCCATTGTTTTTCTATCTTTTCTTTAAAATTTTAACATAACTAATATATATATATATAACTAGTGTTTAAGCCAGTTACATTAACGGGTGCTAGTAAAGCCTCCTTCCCCCACGTCCCCTATTTTCAACTCCAGCTCCAAACCCATTTTTACCCCACCCCCCTCCCGGTCCAACAGCACCTCTTCCCTGCTCCCTCTTCCCTGCTCCCCCGGTCAGCAGCACCCCTTACCTGCTCCCCCGATCCAGCATGTAGCCTTGTGAGCATTGCGGCCGGCTTTTGTGAACCTCGTAGGCCGCTCTGCACTTCGGTAGCATGTTCCCTCTGATGCAATTGCCTACTCACAGGAAACGTTCTACTGAAGTGCTGTGCAGCCTGCGAAGTTTGGTAGCCGGCTGCGATCCTCAAGGAAACAGCGCCCGACCCTCTGCTGTGCTTTGGGGAGAGTCTTCAGTGGCTCGAAGCCCTCCTCCTGGCAGCTGACGCAGCGCCGCTCTGCACCACATCAAGCCGCCGAATACGGCCACGGAGGGCAATCGGGGCGGCCAGGACACAGGCAGGGAGAGTTGGTGAGTGAGGGCGGGAGTAGGGGAGTGGCCAGAGTGTTCCCTGCCGCCATGTTCTAAAATAGAATCTGGCCAGGGATCAGAAAACATGGCGGCAGGGAACACAAAACCCTAAGTGCGCATGCGCGCTTAGGGTTTTATTATATAGGATAAATAAATAATTTAAAAAAAAAAAAAAATATATATATATATATATATACACACACACTTTTTTTTTTTCTTTCTGTTCTCTCATGCTAGGCTACCTGGCCTTTTGGGGGGGGAGGCATTCAGTAGGGTTTATTTTTTAACAGACTTTTTTTCTTTTGGTTCACAAATTTAAACATTGAGTTTAATTAGCTTTGCTGATGCTATATTCCCGTCCATGTCAAAACAGTCAATGGGTTTTTTTAAAGTGCTGTCAGTGCCAGCGGCCTTTATCCCTATCTGACCGCATAGTTGGTGTTTACAGGGCTTATGCCCCAAACATCGTATGGACTCCTGCCTGTACCGTTCTATACTGCAGAAGCATTCTCTATAAGCTTGTCACATCCAGCAGGAAAATCTCTTAGGTTCAGCGATGAACACCAGCAAACATTCAAAGCTGGCAGTAATAGCATCCACACCAGATGACATCCCAGCATTAGGGAAGCTAGCTAAAAAGCCATTCTCTTCCCAGCCAACATTGCAAGCCTGTTTAGGATCAAATCCCTAAATGTAGGCTAAGAAGTGGCATCATCACTCTCCATCTCTGTAGGTGTCTCCTTCAGCACGTGCATCCTCGCTGAGGTCACCTATCCCTAGACACCCTGCTGCACCAATGGTACTGGCACTTGAGTCAAGGATACCAGTGCAGCTCTTCAAAGAGCAACCTGAGTTTTGTCAGAGGTAGTTTAGAGACTTCCTGAAGTTACATGCAGCACCACTATTAACATCCACTCCCTTGGTACCAGTCCAGCTTAAGCATAGCACATCGAGGCCACAAGATACTGAATCCAGGTCTCCATCAAGGCATAGATCAACATCTTATCGATCTGCTAGTGCACATCGACGCTCTCCTTCAAGGCATCAATCTCCTGCCTCTGATCGCTATCCTTCAAAACATCAATCTCCTGCATCTGAGCGCCATTCTTCATTGAAGCACCATCGTTCTTCCTTGAGGCAGCGACGTTCTTCTTTGATGCATCAATGTTCTGCATCGAAACTTCAATCCCATACTGCTGGGAATAAGAGACTTTCCCATCGTTCTTTTTCCTTCTCATTGGATCGGTACCGAAGACATCAGGGAACATCATCTCGCTGATCTCACCATTTTCCTCCTCATACATCATCTTGCAGAGAATCACCTGAGGTTTAGGTGGTTGACTCTAACCTGTCTCAGCACCATACTGATTCTGAGTGTAAGGCCACCTTGTCTGCTCCAGAATCTTATGGAATACCCTTCTCCTCCTCCTTCCCCAAGAAGGAGGTCTCCTCCGGAAGGACTAAATTTCACTAAATATGCAAGACAGTTGGGACAGGCCCTACCAGTCAAGCTAGAATTGGACACTTGGCCCAGGGCAGAGCTTTTAGATGCCTTAGACCAGGAGTAGGGAACTCCGGTCCTCGAGAACCGTATTCCAGTCGGGTTTTCAGGATTTCCCCAATGAATATGAATTGAAAGCAGTGCATGCAAATAGATCTCATGCATATTCATTGGGGAAATCCTGACTGGAATACGGCTCTCAAGGACCGGAGTTCCCTACCCCTGCCTTAGACTATGATGAGCCGACTAAGAAACTTCTCAAATACCTTTGCATAGTCTGCTTAAGGAGGCTTTATTTCATAATTGGGAAATTCCTCTCATGATCACTGTAGCTCCCAGGAACATTGACTCGCTATGGATCATCTGCTGCCCAGGTTTGATAAGCTGCAACTTCAGCACCAATCACTGCTGGTCCACCTTAAAAAGTCTTCAGTACCAGGGTTTACACCTCTGCACCACCAGGGCATGAGAGTTGTGTCATGGACAAATTTGTACAATGTCTCTCTACTAAAATTTGATGTTAGGCAGTATCTTAAATTATAATTTTTATATGTCCTTTTATTTTAAACATCTTGTAAAGAAGTTGATAGGTTTTATTCAACGTCTCGATGATTATCAGTGGACTACTCGCAACATTTTTCAAACTCGTAACTATATGGCCCAGACAGCATTTGATGCCTTTGAAATGTCATCCAGGGCATTAGTCAGGGCTTGGCTGCAAGTCTCCAAAATGGACATCAACCTGTAGGACCATCTAGCCAATATTCCATGTCTGGGAGAGGAGCTGTTTGGCAAAAGAGTAGAGGCAGCTACCCAAAAGCTCACTCAGCATGAGCAGAACTGGAGTTCTTTAAACAGATCAAAAACTAAGTCTCAACCATCTAAGGCAGCTCCAAGACTAGCTGCTTATGCTTACAAGAGGCGATTTCCTGCGACATCCACTTCATCCAAACCACCACCACAGAAGAGGCAAAATCTTCAATGACCTCAAAAATCATAGTCGTCTGCTTCTCAGACATAGTAACATAGTAACATAGTAGATGACGGCAGACATCCTTTTAGAGAGCATAGTCAATTTACCACATACACAACCTCCTTCCCAGCCTATTGGAGGTCAACTACAATTTTATCATCAATGCTGGACCTTTGAAACAATCCCCCCCAGATCACCCTCCAAGAGAATCCTCTTTTACATCACAGATGTCCTTTTTTCAGGAAATCGAAGTTTTGCTTCAACTAAATACCATAGAAGTAGTTCCTCATTCACAGAGAAATCAGGGGTTCTACTCCCGTATTTTCTAATTCAAAAGAAGACCGTAGGTCTTCATTCAATTCTCGACCTTTGAAACCTAGTCTGGGAAAGATTTGCATGCTATCCCTGGGAACCCTTTACCTCCTGGATCAAAATGAATGGCTATGCTCTATACACATATCCATACACCCTGCTCACAGAAAGTTCCTGTGATTTCGTTTGGCTCGACACATCCAGAACAAAGTTCTGCCATTCAGCCTGGCGTCCTCTCCACAAGTATTCAGCTTCATCTCAGAAGGGCTTAGTGGACCTTAGCCTCTCAGTGGTCTCAAGCTGTCGACACCTTTTCTCAAAGGATAAGTCACCTTACCTCTTCACCAGTCTCTTCAGTGGTGGATGGATAAGACCAGTCTTTCCAGAGGTATTATCTTTCATGTCCCTCTACATCAAAAAGTACTCACCACAGATGCATCCATATATGCTTGGAGAACTCACCTGAACAGTCTTCGTACACAAGGCAGTTGGTCTGTTTGGGGGAAAATACATTCCACAGCAACCTGTTAGAACTCAGCAATTCGATATGCTCTTCAGACCTTTCAAAACAGCCTTTTTAATCAAGTCCTCCTGATTCGTACAGATAATCAGGTAGCGATGTATTACATAAACATGGAGGGACAGGCTCTCTCCTTCTCTGTCAAGAAGCAGAATACATTTGGAACTGGGAAATTGATCGCAACATATTTCTCAAAGCTGTCTATGGGCAAGAGTCTCAGAACACCCCTAGCAGACAAACTCAGCAGGTTTCTTTGACCACATGCGTGGGCTCTCAACTTCAAAGTATTGTGTCACATTTTCTCACTATAGGGGACTCCTTACATAGATCTATTTGCCTCTCCCCAAATCATTTCTGTTCCAGGAAGTATTCTCCTCAGGGTCTGGAAGCAGATGCTTTTCTTCTGGATTGGACAGAAAAGTTCCTATCCACCTATCCACCTTTCCTCCAATCCCTCTCAAGACCTTGGTCAAACTCAAGACAGAGTCAGCCACTGTGATTCTGATAGCTCCTTGGTGGCCCAACCTTGGTACTCCCTTCAGCTGAGTGCCAAGGATCTAATCCCCTTACAAATCTTTCCATCTCTGCTCACTCAGAGTCAAGGGTCTCTTTTACATCTCACTCTCTGAAATCACTGCACCTCACAGCTCATCAGACAAGTCCCTCCTCTCTGTACCCTTCTCCTCTACCGCCAACTCCTTTCTCTGTCCCTTCTACCTTGCTGCACCACATGCTTGGAACAACTTGCCTGGCTCGCTACATCAGGCAAAACAAAGAAAAATCCAATGAGTCTGCAGTAAAAGGCGAACACCAAAAACAAAGAGTGGAATATACAAGGTACAGGAATCTGTATTTTAAAAAAACTCTACAAAATTGTAATCCTTAAAAATGGCTCTCATATACATGGAGTGCATCAGGCTCCATCTCTGGCAGTATTCAAAGCCAGACTAAAAACCTACTTATTTGAAACTGTGTTTAAACACTGACCCAACCAACATATCTAGGGGTTCGGATTTTACATACATAAAATCCGGTAACCCTAATTTACAGCATATGACAGCAATTTTACCATAGAATGGTGACAGATAGCATGCATGACTTCATAGCTGCATGACTTCAGCAGACTGTAATCTCTCTGATGCAGTACAAGCCATTATAGCTGCTTCCAGAAAAAGTTCTACTCAGCAGAGCTATCAACAGAAATGGACATATTTCAATACATGGTGTACTTTCCAACAGCAAGATGCTCCATTTCATCTCTGTCATCAGTACTGGATTATCTTCTTCATCTTTCCAATTGTGGACTAAAAACTACTTGTCAGAGAGTTCGCCTCAGTACAGCTGTATTTTTTATAATTCCGCAACCTTTTCCTAACAGGTCCTCTCTGAAAATTCTTAACAAACTGTATATTGTAATTTTCGCTGTATGTTTGTAATTCGTGACCTTTTCCAAACAGGTCCTTTGGAAATTTCTTAGCAAACTGTATATTTTATCTTTTCGCTTTCTTAAAATTCCTGTACTCTGTATTTTCCTCTGACTATCTGCATATTGTAACTCGCTGAATATCCAGCTCTCTTGAATGCAAACCGCCTAGAAGTCGCAAGATTATGGCGGTATAGAAGAATAAAGTTATTATTATCATTATTACTATTAGTGCTTTCTACCTTCCTGTTAACAATAAATTTCTGACCTCTCGTTTCCAGATTTATGAAATGAACTTTTCAATTCCAAACCTCCACTGAAGCCACCTCTAGTGGTCTGGGATCTTAATGCAGTACTTACAGCTTTGATGAAACCACCATTTGAACCAATAGCTTCCACTCATCTCAAGTTTCTCACTTGGAAAGTAGTCTTCTTAATCTCTCTCATGTTGGCCTGTAGAGCGAGTGAACTCCATGCCTTGGTGGCGGACCCACCATTTATGGTTTTTCATCATAAGGTAGTCCTCCACACTCATTCTAAATTCCTTCCAAAAGTGGTTACGGGATTTCATCTCAATCTATTGTGCCTCATTCTCATCCTGAAGAAACAGCTCTTCACACTTTGGACTGTAAACATGCCTTGGCTTACTACATACAAAGGACTAAGCCACACAGAACATCTCCTTTGATCCTAATAGATTGGACACACCTGTCACCAAAAGAACTATGTCTACATGGCTAGTGGCTTGTATATTTCTGCTATGCTCAGGCTAGGCTGTATAACAGCAAACAAAGTCTGAGCTATGGCAGCATCAGTAGCTTTCTTACATTCCATTCCCATTGATGATGAAATTTTCTAAGCATCTACTTGGTCCTCAATTCATACTTTCACATCTCACTACTGTCTAAAATCCTATTTCAGACGAGATGCTCATTCCAGCCAAGCAGTATTATAGAATTTATTTTCTTAATGGCTAACACTCCCTCCCATCCCATTTAGCTAGGGAGTCCGTGTGAGAATATGCTGTCTGCTTGTCCTAGGATAAAGCAGTTACTTACCATAACAGGTGTTAGCCAGTGATAGCAGGCAGATATTCTCCCTTCCCTCCCACCCCCCCTGGTTGGCTTCTTAGCTTGCTTACCAAACTGAAGTACCACAAGCCTACATCAGGCAGGAAGGCACTCACATGCATGGTGCGGGCAGTCGTGAAGTTTCTTAAAACTTAGTGATAGTTCCACTTTCAATGCTGTCTGTACTGGGCTCTGTGGATAATGTCACCTACATGTGAGAATATCTGCCTGCTGTCCCCAGATAACACCTGTTATGATAACTATGCTTTATTGCCATTAGATTACAATTGGTCTCCCACCACCACCTCACAGTAGTTAACCAGTAGCTGGAAGGTTTTGGGATTCAATTCACACTCACCAGGTTTCATGGTCTGACAACATCTAGTTGCATGTTTTGCACTACATATGCCACAGAGATCATAAGTAATATTCTGCCCAGATATGTATTTCAGAGCCATCTTATGGACTATATAGTACTGCTGGGTTTAAGGCATGTTGCCTTCCCCCTGCTTGTTATATACTAAACACTGTGGCACTGTACAATAGAACACATACTACCTGGCCCTGAAAGAGAAAGGGGAACTGTGTCAACCAATGGCCCTTGCTTCCAACTGATTGATCATGATGCTTCCAAATTTGATCAGTAGCCCTGAGCCATCTGTTTGGACAATTTTAAAGGTAGAAATAGATAACTTGTCCATGTGTTATGTACAATCTGTGGTTAAACAATAGTTTTTAATAATGAGAAAGCTGATATCTATCTATAAGGCCTTTTAGGATTTTGGTGCAGTCCATGATTTTGTCCAGAATAGATTATTTCAACTTGGCACTGGTTATTTGATCTAAATTTCCTATTAATTGATTTCAATTGGTTAAAAATTCAGCTGTAATATTAATATTTGGCTTGTGGAAATTTGAGCATTTACAACCCTATTAAACTTCATTGGTTACCCTTGGAAGCTAGACTAAAATTCAAACTAAGAGTCACAGTTTTTAAGATTCTGGAAGGTAACACCTCTTGTTATTTGGTTAATCTAGTGACCTTCTTGCAGAATCCTCTTTCTAAATATCAAAAAAGAAACTTTTTTTTAATTGAAATTTCTTATGGTTAAGAAAAAGAGATTAAGTACTTACCTATCTACTGGAAAAGAGCTTACTAGGGAGAGACATTCTAGATCAGGGATGTCAAAGTCCCTCCTCGAGGGCCACAATCCAGTCGGGTTTTCAGGATTTCCTCAATGAATATGCATGAGATCTATTAGCATACAATGAAAGCAGTGCATGCAAATAGATCTCATGTATATTCTTTGGGGAAATCCTGAAAACCCAACAGGATTGCGGCCCTCGAGGAGGGACTTTGACACCCCTGTTCTAGATAGTAGGATATTTCCCTTTAGCTGCATATTGCAGAAGGAATCCACTCCGGATTTTTCACTCTGCATCTGTTATATTTCACTGGGCTCACTAGCTCCACCACCAGTTAGTACCCAAACATGTAAAGCCATCCACTACACGTGAACTAGAGGTACCTGTAGCAATAGGCCGAAAGTGTTCTGCTCAAAGAGTAATTAAACAGTACCATTAACTGCCAACATAGGCTTCAAAGGAGCTCAGAAACTATTCTCCAATACATCGGCACATATTGGGTGAGAATATATCGCTGTCAATCTAATCAACTCAAATATGTGTAGAAAGTACTCTAACCAAATATCTTCAATTCACTGATTGCATCTCTATATACCTAGATTTGAGTATGTCGACTACAGTATGTTATGCCACCAATATATTGTGAATATGCTGATATATTATCCCTTACCTATTTCTCTAGTAAAATGTGAATGTACTTAGTCTTATGCCAATATAATGTGAATGTACCCTTATTCGTATGCCTCAAAAACATTGTGAATATATCGCTGTAACCCGTTCTGGGCTCTTGAGGAGAACAGGCTAAAAAATTAAATATATGCAAATTCTTTCCAGTCCCCAAAGGGCTTACAGGCATCCAAGAATCGGTGTGAAGAAGCATAAACAGATTGAAAACTGTAAGCAGGTGCAGTAAAGACTGGGTGGGAGTCTAGAATGTCTCACCTATCTACTGGAGCTGAAGGAGTTGGGATCCAAAAAAGTTTGCTCCCATTCCCTCCTATATACTGACAGTCTCCCACCATTGTGTAGGGGTACAGCTTCCAACCTGGTATCAATATGATGACTTAAAAGTTGTGCTGTGTGAGCTCGAGGGTTGCTGGGGGCTGGAGTTGCCAAATCTCTGCCTGGATCCCTAAGCGGAGGAGCCTGCATAGTATTAGCCGGAACATGAGGAATGAAAATTGCCTTGCCCCTAACCGGTCAGCAAAGTCTGCTATCTGGCAGCGATTTAAGATAACGATCCACCACACAGGCCATAAGGTCTAGGCCAGGGCTGCCCAAGTCCGGTCCTTGAGATCTACTGGCAGGCCAGGTTTTCAGGATATCCACAATGAACATGCATGAGAGAGATTTGCATACCAAGAAGGCAGTGCAGGCAAATCTCTCTCATGCATATTCATTGTGGATATCCTGAAAACCTGGCCTGCCAGTAGATCTCGAGGACCGGACTTGGGCAGCCCTGGTCTAGGCCCTTAACAATTAATAATTATTTTGATAAGACTGCATAATACCACCAGGTTTAGAAGTAATTTCACAATAAATCTACTGCAATAGTATGATAAAGCATCACATATCAAAAATAAAATCAACAACTGAAATCTCAAACACTATATATCTTTAAAAAAAAAATAAGCAGTTTGCCCAAAATTATTTTTAAAAAGCCAAGTTTTTAATTTTTTTTGAAAAGCAGAGTAGCTTGAAATACTGCCTTATTCTCATGGCAAATTAGTCCAAAGTATGGAGCCTGCAAAGCAACCATTCTGTTTCAAGCAGTATATAGTTTAAAAGTATTTAAAGAAGGTAATTGAAGTAACCCTTTCAGTGATGACCATAATGTATATGAAGGCATATCTTTATGAGGCTTTTCAGAAAGATAAGTTAGAGTCTTCAAGTAATGAAAGATTAGATTCTTATCTGGATAATCTTCCTGTTAATATTACACAGGAGTCTGGGTCCTAGATCTTATTTGAGAGTCACACGATCAACTTCCATCACCCTCATTCAGATCTGTTCATAGACTCGCCAGCTGGACAGTTAGAAAAACAAACAAACCCCAAAACAAAACAAAAAAAGAGGCCAGGGTCTGAGTGACAGTGCAAAGGCTATTGGATATTCAAGCCATAGAGCCTGTTCCCAAAGAAGAATCAGGATCTGGCAGGAGAGACCGATCCTGGACCTAAAGTGTGTAAATGCCCGATTTTTCTTTGGGAACTGGTTCTATGGCTTGAATGATAAATAGAAGGCCAGAATAACTCCCAAACAGTGGAAGTCATGCCTTACTATCCATTACAATTCTAGTCTAAGGACTGAGGGACTTGTAATTGAGCCTAAGGAACCTATTTGTTTTGTAGAAACAAGAGAGACAGAATCATTGGCCCCTTTAGGGCATTAATTGCCAAAGCCAGAAGTGACTAATGCATCTAAGCTGCATATGTACCTACATAAGAACATAAGCAATGCCTCCGCTGGGTCAGACCTGAGGTCCATTGCACCCAGCAGCCCGCTCACATAGCGGCCCAACAGGTCCAGGACCTGTGCAGTAATCCTCTATCTATATACCCTTCTATTCCCTTTTCCAGCAGGAAATTGTCCAATCCTTTTTTAAACCCCAGTACCGTACTCTGCCCTATTATGTCCTCTGGAAGCGCATTCCAGGTGTCCACCACACGTTGGGTAAAGAACTTCCTAGCATTTGTTTTGAATCTGTCCCCTTTCAATTTTTCCGAATGCCCTCTTGTTCTTTTATTTTTTGAAAGTTTGAAGAATCTGTCCCTCTCTATGCCCTTCATGATCTTGTAAGTCTCTATCATATCTCCTCTAAGTCTCCTCCTCTCCAGGGAAAAGAGACCCAGTTTCTCCAATCTCTCAGCTATGAAAGGTTTTCCATCTCTTTTATCAGACGTGTCGCTCTCTTCTGAACCCTCTCGAGTATCGCCATATCCTTCTTAAGGTACGGCGAACAATATTGGATGCAGTACTCCAAATGCAGACGCACCATCACCCGATAACAATGGCAGGATAACCTCTTTCGTTCTTGTAATACCCTTCTTGATTATACTTAGCAGTCTATTCTCTCTCTCAGCGGCCGCTGCGCACTGTGCCATCGGCTTCATTGTCATGTCTACCATTAACCCCAAGTCCCTTTCTGCAACCTGCAACAAAGGCCTTAGTTTTTTTTTCCCTCCCTTTATGAGAAAAGATTCTGTAAGTTACAAAGAACTGAGAAGTATCCTGAAATCACATCAACATATACCCCCTCTTTTATAAAGGTGCGCTAAACACGTGCTAAACGCTAACGTGTGCATGTTATCCTATGGATGCATTAGCGGTTAGCGTGCGCTAAATCCTCGCTAAAATGCTTAGTGCGCCTTTGTAAAAGAGGACCATACTTTCCAATTTTATTTTTTAAATTGATCTGAATTTTACCTGAGGGGGAAACAGAGTGAAATTAAAGACTACTGCAACTGTGGGGAATATCTTTGGGAATTTCTCTGATGATAGTAGAGTTAAGTTGTTAAACTCTTCTGGTATTTATTTATTTATTTGTTCAATTTTCTATACCATTCTCCCCCAGGGAGCTCAGAATGGTTTACATGAATTTATTCAGGTACTCAAGCATTTTTCCTTGTCTGCCCCATAGGGCTCATCCTCTTAGCTAATGTACCTGGGGCAATTTAGTGACTTACCCAGAGTCACAAAGAGCAGTGTGGATTGAGCCCACAACCTCAGGGTACTGAGGCTGTAGGTTTAACCACTGCACCACACACTGTGCATTAGTGATGAAGCAATGGGTGGGCTTAGGTGGGCAGGGTCCTACCCAGCAGCAGCGCACATTATCTGTGTTGATGTTGGGAATCCTCAAGTGCCTTCAACTCAAAATCTCCTTCATTGGAACACTCTGGCCATACATGTGCCATGTACACATGATAATATGTACTGGTCAATATTTAAAATAGCAAGTGGTTAACTTGGTGGATAACTTTATCTGCTTACTTAACTGGTTAGTAGACTGAATATTGCTGCTAACTGGTAGAGTAGTGGCTCTGGCTATAGACTGCCCTGATGCTGGGAGGTGACAGCTCTTACCTTGAATGTCTTCTGAGAGTGAGAGACCAGGACATCCAGTTGGTGGGCAGCTGCCACCACCAGGTCAACATTTTAAAAGTAGTATGATCCTGTGGTGAACAGCGGGGCATGCTCTGCCCCAAGAAAGTTTGCTCCCATTCCCTCCAGAATGCCAACAGCCTCCCACCAATGTGCAGGGCACAGCTTCCAACCTGGCATTATGACTTTTTGGAGGTTGTGCTGTGTAACCTAAAGGGTTGCTGGCAGCTGGTGTTGCCAAATCTCTGCCTGAATTCATGCTAAGATCTCTGAGCAGAGGAGCCTGAATAGTACGAGCTGAAACATGAGGAATGAAAATTGCATCTCCCTAACCAGTCAGCGAAGTCTGCTATCTGACAGAGATTTAAGATGACGATCTACCACACTAGCCACCCATTGCCTGATCCAGAAGTGGACTTCAGTTGACAATTTTTTGCTCCTGTATTTTGGCTACACGTGAAGGAATTTCACCCAAAGAATAAGCAGAGGAAGGAATAGTGAGGATTCTACTCTCAGCCTCGCATAAGGACACATATGCATGAATCTGAGGAACTCTGTTCACTGTGATACAATACCATTAAAAGAGGTAGAAAAAGAAAAACCCCAAGTCCGCACAATGATTCCTATACATGCGGTGAATTGTAAAGAATTATCATGAAGTATCCCAGGTTCTTAAATCTTGTCTAATAGAAAAAAACATTTTCCCTTATTTCTGGTTTATCAGTACTGGTAGGTTTTCACAAGATAACCTTATGGTGGACAATGTTGCGACATTCAAAATCAAATCATTCACACATTCTAAATTTTTAATTGAATTCTAATATTGCTTTAGTTTGATCAATTAGATGTTTTTGTGAAAAGTGAATGTTGGCAAAAGAAATGAAATTCAACATCCCAGTTAAAGTCTGGCTTAAAGGGCTACATATAAATTAACAAAACAACAATCCACCGGTAATAAAGAACCTTGATGAACTTCTCTAACCCATTTCTTCTTTGAAGAAATTGATTCCAATGCATTATTTGTGTTCAAGTAGAGTAACTCAAAACTATCTAAAAGTATAAGTGCAATACTGATCTTCACAGCGGCAAATAAGCCAAAATTAGATACCGGTTCAAAAGCTGCAGTTAAACCTAGCTATATCCAAAGTGCATCATAATTTAGTGCCTCTTATCAAGCTATGGTAGCAAGTGCTTTGTAGCAAATGCACCAAAGCCCATTTAGTCTCTATGGCAGGGGTGTTCAACCTGCGGCTCCGGTCAAGGGCAATGCAGTGTTTTCCTCTGCTACCCCCAGGTGTTTACCGTCTTGCCAGCTCCCTCCTCTGTCTTGCTGCAGCGTTTGCACGTTTTTCCGGCCAATGCGGCCCAGGGAAGCCAAAAGGTTGGACCCCCTGCTCTATGGGCTTAGATGTATTTTCTGTGCCAGCCCGTGCTATTCAGCTTGATAAAAGAGGCCCTTAATCTGCCTTTTACTACTACACTATTAACAACTGTCAAGAGATTCTGTGCTATGATGATGTCTACTATTCCATTATTTCTATAGCACTGTTAGGCATACACATCGCTGTACAACAACATATTTAAGGGAAAGCACAGTTATTTACCATAACAGGCGTTATCCAGGGTCAGCAGGCAGATATTCTCAACATATGAGTGATGCCAACCATGGAGCTCTAATGCGGATAGCTTTACAGCAGAGTTGCTTGAAGTACTTTTGGAAAGTTCGCAACTGCCGCACCTCGCATGCACCCGACCTAGTGCACGCGTTTCCTCAGTTCAGATAGCTAGCTAAGCAGCCAACCAGGCTTTTGAGGTTTTGAGAGGGCTGTAGCTGGGATTTTGGAAAGTTTATTTTGAACCCCCAATGTTTGAGGAACCAAATAGTCCATTGGGTCACTACACTAACCCCCTGATATGGTGAATCTTTGATGAGCCAGTTATCCAGAAACGGGAAAACCTGGAGACCATGGCTATGCAGAGCTGCTGCCACCACTCCTCGGCACTTGGTGAAAACTCTGGGAGATGATGCCAGGCCGAAAGGCAGCAGTCTGTACTGAAAATGATGATTTCCCATCTGAAAATCTGAGAAACTTGAGGGAGGCTGGATGAATGGGAATATGAGTGTAAGCCTCTGAGATCCAGAGAGCATAACCAATCGTGATCTAGAGGGGGATACAAGGATGCTAGAGATAGCATTCAAAATTTTTCTTTGACAAGAAAGTTATTGAGAGCTCTGAGATCCAAGATAGGTCGGAGATCCCCCGTCTGGAGTATCAAGGTTCCTCTTGAAAGTCTGAGAAAGAATGCCATTCATGGGTAGTTTGAGAGAATCCCTAGGAGGATTAGGCATACCCAGCTCTTCTAAATACTCCTTAGAGTATTTGGAACCAGACTCCAAGGCAATGTTGAGATCTTTACTCATTTGACATAAGAACTTAGTAAAGGACACTGGATCAGAAGAAAAGTGACTTTGTTGAGGTGAAGGTGAACGAGAACCCCTCGAGGTACTCTTTACAGCAGAGAAAGAAGGTAAAGCCTCTCTGGAATATTGGTACCACAGATCTTAATCCATAGGCAAAGATTAAAAACCACTTCTAGAACGAGTGGGAGAAGCAGAACATTTTTGTTTTGAAGAACCAGCTAGTGAAGAAAACTTCGCAGGAGAGAAATGCAACTAACGAGAGACCTGTGGCATCTGAATGCGAGGTTCCACAACAGATTTCCTCGAGAAAGGAGTTGGTGGCTTTGAGGAGTCTCGATGCCTCGATGAACGAGGTCTGCCTCCTTGAGGGCCGCAATCCAGTCGGGTTTTCAGGATTTCCCCAATGAATATGCATTGAAAGCAGTGCATGCACATAGATCTAATGCATATTTATTGGGGAAAACCTGAAAACCCGACTGGAATGCGGCCCTCAAGGAGGGACTTTGAGATCCCTGGTCTAGATGAATGCCTCGACAGATGTTGTGGAGAGGAACTGTGCCTCGAAGAACGAGGTAATGATCTTGAATCCAGCCTCAATGTGGAATGTCAAGGAGTCCTTGCCCTGTGCCTTGAAGAAGACAATGCCTTATGTTGAAAGGTAGGGCTCGAATTTGAAGATTGAGGTTGAGACACTTGCAATATCCCCGCAGATATTTCTTCCATCAATTTGAAACTGAATCAAATCTGTCACTGGTTAAACAAAAATATGTTAGCTCTTAACATCAGTAAAACCAAAGCAATGATTTTCCCAGTTAAGGATGGTTTCTCCTCTTCCGTCCCTATTACAATAAACTCCGTTCCTGTTCAAACAGTTACTTCTATTAAACTTCTTGGAGTTATTCTTGACAGAAAATTCTCGTTCCATGATCATATAAGTTCAGTAGTCATGAAATGTTTTTACCGCCTCCGAATGATTAGATCTTTTTCTACTTTATTAGACCAAACTTCTTTAAATACTCTTATTCATTCGCTAGTCATTTCATGTCTAGACTATAGCAATGCATTATATATATACTGCCATTAAAATCATTTCAAAAGCTCGAAAATTCGATCATTTCACACCACTTTTGATTAACGCCCATTGGCTTCCCATAGATCATCGAATTACTTATAAAATAATGTTACTGATACATAAAACCATAACTTCCGGTCTACCTGATTTCATCAACAGGTTATTAATCCCACACCCCCCCCATCGCACATTACGTTCTTCTAATCAAAACCTGTTATCCATTCCCTCTTTAAGACACATTGGCACCATGTGTACTAATATTTTTTCTGTTATGGCCCCTACCATCTGGAACTGAGCACCAAATTATATAAGAAAAATTTCATCACTTGATAAATTTAAAAGTAGCTTGAAGGCCTTTCTTTTTAAAGACGCATTTGGAGTATAATAGTCCTTTTAAGGACTGTAATGGAACTTCGCTCCTTTCTTTTCTTATTCATTTTAGTCTTTCCTACAAAGTGCTAGATTATTTATTTTTTGTTCCCTCCCTTTTGTTTTGATCCTTCTCCCTCTCTTTTTTATTACACAAATGTATTTCTACCCTTTTTCATTTTGTTTCGGTAAGTTAATGTTCGTCTATGTGTTTGACTGTTTTAATAATTATAATTTGTTTTTAATGTATGCCTTTCTACTCTTTGTTTTTATATATTATGTAAAACCGCTTTGAATTTTGATAAGGCAGTATATCAAATTTTTAAATAAACCTGAAACCAGATTGATCTCAAAATATGCTCAAGGACTCAACTCCTTGGATAGTATTCAGATTGACCTCAAGGCACTCTCAAGGACTTGACTCCTTGTGATACTATTGAGTGCTCAGGCTGGCCTTGAAGAAGCAGGGTCAAGGCATGAGTCAATTTTGCAAGCTCCTGATGCAGAATGTCCTTCAACATATTCTGCAAAGCTGGCACCAAGACCACTGGAGCTGGTGCAATTGGGGAAGAAGACCTCAAGGACAAGTGCTTCCTCAACTTAGAGACACGCTTTTTGGAAAGTCTTGAAGCGACAGGTCCCATTGAGCTCGCTGTTGGAGTGGACTGTGACTTCTGAAGGGCTGGCTTCGATAGCTTACCTAAGGAGACACTGAGGGCAGCGGCCCCTCGGGGGACAATTTTGCAGATTTCCCCGAAGAAGACTTCCCCATCGAGGAAGGCTTAAGCGAGGCTAAGGTTTAAGGCCCACAGAAGACTTCGGCACAGTCGAGGTAGGAGTCGAGGGTTTTGGAGGAAGATCCATGGCCCCAAAGATCTTTTCAATTTGAACTCGACGGCATTTAAGGGCTCAATTTTGAAGTGTAGCACAGCGGGTGCACGACTCTGGACAATGATCAGGTCCTAGACACTGAACACACCACTTATGTGGATCAGTGATAGAGATCACACATTGACACTGGCTACACTTCTTGAACCCTGTGAGTGCCTAGGACATGGAATGGAAAACTGCTGTGGCTAGATCGAAGCCCGCAGGCCGAGGCTGCGGAACAGGACCCGCCGTAACATGACTGAAAAAATTGTTGTTGTTTTTTTTTTTAAACACGTGCACCGCAACGACTGTGAAGAAAAAATAAAGAACAAACACGAGCCACGGCAATGAGAAGACACGGTTTTATGAACTAGATCTCGCGCAAAGTGTCAAAACGAGGGTTTCTCAGCTCCGCTGAAAACTTAGAACTGAGGAGACGCTAAGGAGACGCACACCCTACGTTGGGCGGGAAGGCACTCGCACATGCGTGGTGCAGCAGTTGCGAACTTTCCAAAAGTTCTTCAAGCAAGTCTGCTTGTGAAGCTGTCTGCATTGGGGCTCCATAGTTGATATCACCCATATGTTGAGAATATGCTGCCTGCTTGTCCTGGGATAAGGTCCCTTCTCAGTACAGCTTACAATCTAAATTAATAGAAAATAGGACATGTAGGGGCTTAGGGAGTTTCTCAGGGTGAGGGGGCTATGAGTTAAATGCATTCTTGAAGCGGTGGGCTTTTACCATACAGGGACGGAGCTTGACATACTGATTCAGGCAATTTGGTCCAGGTGTATGGTGCAGTAAGAGAGAAATGATGTATTCTAGAGTTGGCAGTAGAAGAGAAGGGTACAGATAAGAGAGATTTGCCTGATGAATACAGTTCCTGGGGAGAAGTATAAGGAGAGATGACTGGAGAGATATTGAGGAGCTAAAGATTGAATACACTTGTAGGTCAATAAGAGGAGCTTGAACTGTGTGCAGTAGTGGACAGGGGAGCCAGTGAAGCGACTTAAGAAGGGTGATGTGAACATAGTGACTCTGGTGGAATGTAAGTCGGGCAGCAGCATTCTGAACAGATTGAAGGGGAGAGAGATGGTTCCGCAGGAGGCCAGTGAGAAGCAAGTTGCAATAGGCTAGGCAAGAGGTAAAGAGGAAGTGGATAAGGGTTGTGGTAGTGTGCTCAGAGGAAAGGTTGGATTTTGGTGATCTTATAGTAAAAGAAGCCACAGGTTTTGCCAATTTGTTGGATTTTTGCAGAAAAGGGGAGAGAAGAGTCAAGGACAACACCAAGATTGTGAGCTGATGAGATAGAGAGAAAGAGTGCTATCCACTGAGATAGAGAGTGGGAGTAGAGGAGATGTAGGTTTGGGTGGAAGTATTTCAGTTTGGGTGGAAGTATTTCAGTTTTAGCCATGTTTAGTTTTAAGTGACGGCAGGACATCCGGGCAGCAATGACAGACAAGTAAGCTGAGACTTGGGCGTGAATTCCTGTACAGATTTCAGGTGTAGAGAGGTAGATCTGGGAGTCATCAGCATAGAAACAATATTAAAAACCATGGGAGGAGATCAGAGCACCAAGGGAATGAGTATAGCTGAGAAGAGGTCCCAGGACAGAGCCCTGGAATACTCTGATCGATAATGAGAGAGCAGTGGAGGAGGATCTACGACTACATACACTAAAGGTGCGATGCGAGAGATAGGAAGAGAACCAAGAGAGAATGGGGCTCTGGAATCCAAGTGAGGACAGTGTGTCAAGAAGAAGCCAGTGGTCTACAGTGTCAAAAGCAGTGGATAGATCAAGAAAGATGAGAAGAGAGTAATAACTTTTGGATCTGGCCAGGAAAAGGTCAATGGAGACTTTGGCAATAGTAGTTTCAGGAGAGTGCATGATCTTATAAATAAGACCTTGCAATTTTCTATGAATTCAGTGAGCTGCATTAATACAGCCTTTTCCAAAATCTTTGCAAGCAATGACAAATTAGAGAGAGGGTAAAAATCAACAGTCACCATCTGAAGTTTTTCTTTTTAATTGGGGTAACCCCTGCTTCTTTAAGTGTAGTTGGAACATTTCCTGTCTGAAGAGAGAGCTTGATAAGATATAATTACACTGGTTTTAGTGTAGTATAATACCGAGACAAATAGCATTATGGAATCCAATCTACCAAAGGCACAGGATATTATCAAGTGTAATAAGTCTGAACTTCAAAATTTGAAACAGTCTGGAAATTACTCCATACAGTGTCTGAATTAGCTTTAGGTGAATTAGTCACATTTGTCCTTGTTGCACCTTCAAAAGAAAAAACACTTGACAGAAGGGAACAATTTGACCACTGTCTTAAAAAAAGAAATCTGCAAACCCTGCAAAAGCCAAAGAACAATTCAAGATAGCCTAAGTATATGAGGAGGTACGCTCCTGTATCATTTTAAATAACCAATGAGGGTTATTACCAGACGCAATGACTTTTTGCAAATTGCTTTAAAACTCTGTGGTGATAAGAGATATATCAATTTAATAAATCAAACTATATACTACATCACTGTTACCAAAAACAGAGCACTACATTTATGCTTTACAGTGTCAAAAAGGAACTAGGAAAATTATTTAATGTAGTAGAAATGTTTGGGTCAGTTGCTGTGTAATTAATGTAAATATTTTGTAAAGATACTTTTCTAGAATAGAGGTAGTATATGCACATTAGGTGTCTGGGGGGGGGGGATGTTATCAACATGAGCTACTATTAAGTTGGGTCATTTTAGCACAAGGTTTCATTGCATAAGAAGGGGACCCTGTAGTAAAATAACTTATCAGTAGCCCATGTCGTTCAATTTCCCTTTAAATGTCATCCCTTCTGTGTTTGCACTTTGAGGCAAAGGACAAAATACATAACACAATCAAATTAACAAATGGTGCAGGAAAATGTGGATATCTACACAAAAAGTTCAGACAGAGGAAGTCTAAAGCAAACAGTTTCAAGCCAATCTGTTGCCACGTGTGAAGAGCAATCATACCAGACCAAGAATGGACATTTCAGGGAAAGAAATTAGAAGATATTGTACATCAATGCATGAAAAGTATGTTCCATTCTTTTTTTAACACTCAGGTAAAACATCAATAACTAAGGACTACCTCAATATAATAAAACCAATGAGTGTGTTGGCCTATTTATTTGAGGTTCAGTACAGAGGGGCAACCCGTGATCCAGAAAAAAAGGTGCAGTAAAGTTTGGCTCTGTGGTAAGGAATACACCGTACCTTGCTTTTGATGCAACACTAGTACAAAAACAACTTGCTATATAACTTTCACAAATAGTAAAAGTAGCACTAGTCAATGAGAGTTATAACATCGACTCAACATTTATATATTGGGGAATTTACTAAAAGCATACACTAATACTGCAACATACATTTACCATAGTACCTGCTTCATAAAACAGGCCATGCAGCAAAAATCCACATCTAATTTGCAAAGGTAACATTTACACCAGCTGATATGAGGTAAAGGAAACCAAAATACAAAACAGAATGTGATTATAAAGAAGGCATAAGCATCTACTAGTTGTCACACTGGTCTATTAGTCTGTTTGTGAAGATATTCTGTATTTTTTAGCCACCCCTCAAAAAAAAAAAAATAAAAAAAAGTCAACCTGAAGGGAATAAATTGTAGGAAGGACTGAAAACAACTGTTTTCCTGCCTCAAAAAGTACACTATATACAACATGCAATATGAAAAAAGAGACAACTAAACTGGCTAAACATATTAAATACAAGCAAAAAAAAAAAATCCTGTTTAAGATATTTTCATTATAATTTATTTTTTATTTTTAACAGTCTAAGAAATTTGCAGCCATCAGCAGTTCCAGTGCAATTTCAGGGGCGATGGGAAATTCAGGAATTTCTGTGGAACTGTTAGTGTAGCGAACCTTGTATGTAAAATACATGCACACTTTGGAGAGCACATGGGATGGGATCTCTCGAAAATTCACTTCATTGGTTTCATTTTCTGCAAACTGCCCTGCAAAACACAAAATGAAATGTATCTTGGATATTTAGAAAAGTGATCTATAAACTTAATACATATTTTAGTAAGAGAATTAGAAATAGAAAATTTTAAAAATTACCATTTAAAAACAACCCAATTACTAGATACAGAAATCTACTTATTGTATAAATTTTTCAAGGACATTAGATTTTAAGGAAAAAAAAACATGCAAGTTACCTATTATTAAAATGAAGAGAGAAATAAAAATAAGACCTCTGTAGGGAGGGACTAAATGTAAACTACAGTGCCTTTTAAACATCTTAACATCCTTCTACACTTTTCATATTCTGATATATACAAAAGAAAAATTCAATTCGAAATGCATTAAAAGTTGCACTGATCTACATGTTTACTTTAAAGCCCGGATTCTATAATGGGCGTCCCAATTATAGGCAGCAGTAGGCATCCTATCTTTGTCTAACCAGCCAATCGGGATGCACTTTTTTTTTTTTTTAAAAGCTCCCGAGGCAGGCCACCTACATTGGAGGCGCCTCCGGGATCCATGCAAGCTCGCCTAAGGCTAGGTGTGGTTTGCCCCGGAAGTAGCCTTAGGCGGACCTAGGTGGCCATATATGTCTCCCTAGGCCAGCAGGAGATGCATACAATGTAGGCCAGCAAAATGCTGGCCTACACTGTATAGATGTGGCCACTGAGCTTATCGCGGCAAGGGATCTCCCTGCTGCGATAAGTTTAGCAGCCACCCATCCCGCCCAAATGATCACCAGCAGGAGGGATGCCCAATCCCTCCTGCCAGAACCCCCCCCGGTAGATCGCGACAGAAGGGATGCCCAATTCCTCCTGTCGGACCCCCCGCCCCGGCAGATTGTGCCACTCCCCCACCCAGACCCCCCCACTAACCTTTTAGGAAGGTTGGCCGGTCTGCCTCCATCTGAATGAGGTGGGCTTGCTCCTTCCTGGTGCATTGTGGGATGCACCGGGGAGGGGCCTAAGGTCTGATTGGCAATCTACAGGGAGAGTTGGGGGGGGTGTTCCGGCAGGATGGATTGAGCATCCCTTCTGCCGGCGATCATTCCGGGGGAGGGGGTTCTGGCAGGAGGGACTGGGCATCCCTCCTTCCGGTAATCGTTTGGGCGGCCGTTAAACTTATCGCGACAGAGAGATCCCTTGCAGTGATAAGCTCAGCGGCCGTATCTTACAACCAGATTCTCTAACCGGCATCTGTAACATGGATGTCGGTTAGAGAATCGGATTCACTTTAGGCGGGCTTAGTCACGATTCTGTATAGGATGCACGTCTGCTTCCGAGACCAGGCGTCCTATACAGAATCCGGGCTTAAAGGCCCAGTTTTATGTACTTGAGTTGTCTTCCTTTTTATGTTTTTGGCTGACATTGATGGACTAGAAATGATTTTGTATAGCTCTTGACTCATAAGGACCTTTTGGCCATCTGCTGACAGAGATGACCAGAGAATACTTCAAGATTTGGCCCTAAACATGGCAAACACCAATTGTTTCAGAGACTGACCCCCTCAGTCTTGCCACAACTTGGGCTCCTTTTACAAAGTTGCGTTAAGGCCTTAATGCACAGAATAGTGCTCGCTAGCCGCTACTGCCTCCTTTTAAGCAGGCGGTAATTTTTTGGCTAGCACGCGCTAATATTGTGCGTGCGCTAAAAACGCTAGCGCACCTTAGTAAAAGGAGGCCCTAGGGCAACTACTGGGAGTTTTCTAGGACATGTTGGGAAAAATAGCTAAAGCAAAATCATGACAGCTCAATTATGGAGGAAAACAGAAAAAAAAATCCCTATATTCTTTCTGGAATACTCAGGTCAAAGTGGGCCAAGGAGAAGCAGGAAAAAAAAAAAAAAAAAAAAGGAAAAATTAAGGGAAATTAAAAAGAATGAGAGGGCAAAACTGAACCTGAGCAACACTTACAAACAAAATTAGACCAAAAAGTTGTAAAAAAAACAACACACACCCCAAAACGACTAACAACCTCTACACTGATACAAATCCTGACAGAAGAGGCTCTGAAGGGCATCTTGTCAGCTCCATGGGGTGCGGGGGAGGAGACAAGTCAGTCTCATGTGGCCACAAGGGGCAGAAGGTGCATGCACATGCATGGTAGAACTCTAAAATTTTTGGAAAAGAAGCTGGGCATGTTTTCACACTGGACTCTGTGGGATAATGTCATCCATTCATGTTAAGTGAATTTTTATTAATTTGACACACAAGGAAAACCAGTAACAAAACCGAAAGGCAGACCAAAATCAAAAACTCTGGTTAAAAAGGGACCTTACATATAATAAAATTAATTACTTTAAGCACAGGCATAGTAAGGGGTAGTATTGCTGCCCTTAACTGCATTCTCCTCTATACCTCCCATACCTCTTGTAGTTGTTACTGACAATGAGCAGAGTCTTCTAACCCCTACTCTGAGCCTGCCCTCAGACATCACTTCCTGGTCCTGCAAAGAGGAAGTGACATCAGAGGAAGGGTCGAAGACAGCATGAGTGGGAGTGGGGGGGGGGGGGGGGGGACTGCTCACTGCCAATAACTACAAGAGGTATGGGGGGGAGGAATGCATTTTTAAGAGACCCCCCCATGCTGATGGGGAGGAAGGGGAGATGCCAGCACCCAGGGCTCTCCCCCAACACTACACCAATGACTAAACGGTACATCAACTAGTTGCCAAGTTTCTACAAACCCAGCTGCATTGGTTGGTCTTTATTACCTCCTGTTTCTAAAAGATAAAATGTGCACTATCTGTGGAATACAATCATTTAAAACTGGAAGACACCCCCCCCCCCCCATCCCAACAACAGAAACAGAGTAGAGAGTTAAAGAAATCATGGATGTGATAACCATACTTTCGGGAGAAAAAAAGGTGGTGTACAGTGGGGTATGCAGAGGCATGCTGCAGTAATTTTGGGATGCACACACACTAAAAAAAAATTTTTTTCAAGGGGGGCATGTCTGGGGTAGTGGTGAGTAGGCATTTTCTGCACTAAATTGGTTAATGCAGCTACATTGCTGCATGCTAACCAATTAGTGCATGCTTAGTGCACAAACCCTTTCTGCCTACATAATGGGTGACAGTAAGGGCTCATGCACTAATCTTTTTTAATGGGCATGCACTAATGGAAAGATAAAAATGGCTGTTAATACAAAAAAAAAAAAAAGGAAATTCAGCCATTTTATCCCATGAAAGATCTGCATAAGCGAATGTTAAAGCCGCTTTTTACAGCTATTTGGTAAAATGTCTTAAGGGTTTTTTTTTTTGTTTTTATTTGGGGGGGTGTAGATGAGGCAATGGAGAGTTAAGTGACTTGCCAATTGCTGCCTGTCCTGTTTTTCTTTCTTTGTAACCCGAGCAAGATTTTGAAATTTATACTGGGTTTTACTAAACCCCAGAAGAGCTTCTTACCGCAGGCCGGCAAGGTAAATGCTCCAATGCTCAAAGGAATTGAATGAGCATTGGACCATTTACCTTAGCCCAGGAAAAGAAGCCCTTAGAAAACAAGAAAATCAAAATCAAATTATTACTACAACATATGCAGATACAGTTGAGCCCAATATGGCCATGTTTTGCCCATGCAAAGGTAAACCTGTATCTTCATATGTTGTAGTAATGAAGTTTGATTTTTATTTTTTCTTGGTCCTGTCTACAGGATCACAGGAAGCTACAAATTGTCTTCATAAAAAAACAAACAAACCCCAATACTACCACCACCACCACAACACATCTCCAAAACAAAACATTTTGCCTGTTGGAAATTTGTCTTAAAAAAAAAAATAAAGATGACAACTCTTAGTCCCAAGTTTGTAATAACTGGAAACTGCTCATCTTCAGAGAAAGCACGGTCACTTAAACATATATTTATTGGAAGAGCAGTTCACTGATTACACAGTCAGTCTGCTCCATCTCATCAACACTTCCATTTTCTCACAGTCCCAGTCATGCTCAGTAGCTAAAAGGAAAAACTAGAACATATTCCCACTCAATGCCATGATCAATCACGTGATCCTGTTTTGTGAATAGTGAACTGCTGTTTTCAAAGACCTCTCGCTCAGCATACTGGTTAAAATCCATACTTTTCAAACTCAGGTACAGTAAAATAGCATTGGAACACAGAACACATCTGCAGCTGTCAGATAATACCATAGCAGATGGTCCAGTGAGCTGCATTACAGAAACTGATCTGATTCTTGAATTCAGGTCTCACTGTATAATAACTAGTGTGCACCAATGAGCAGATATAAGTTGTGATTCACACCACTGCCATATGCAGGCAAGCTAAAGATCTTATTCTCTCTCACTTGTTACAAGAGACTTTGCCAGTCATGAGTAAGGGCAGGTACTAGCAGAACAATTAAAAGAATGGCAGATGTAGCAGACTAAAAGGGCTTTGGGTAACTGAACCTCAAAACCTGGAGTGGCAGTATCTCAACCAGCTTTCAAAACTGGCTTTTATGGCTAAGCTGAATATGACATTTTGAAAGTTAAGAGCTAGTTTAAAGAAAAGACCTTACCTGGGCCACTCAGCATTGCTTTTATTGTCCCTGATGTTAGTGCATGCTCCCGCTTAACAATGAACTCATGTCCATCCGATGAAATTAACTTTACATACATAGCATCAGGGCCCTCACAGCCACCATATGTCCTCTCTTCTCCATCTATAGGAAAGGATATTCACAGCAATATCATTTGCAAAATGCAATGCCACCTTCAGATATTAAGACAAGTAATTTTTAGTAATCAGTTCATGACTGGTGAGTATAAATACAAAAGTTAGTGAATGTCTTTTTGGTACTGTGCTAACATTTCTAATAAGTGGACGCAGCTGTTCCTGCTTACTCTGGAAGCATACCGATTATCAGCATGACTGCATCTAACCAGTAGGTCATGGGGCACTACTGCCCATGAGAAGACCAGTATCCTTTCTTATGTGGCTAAGGTAAGGCTGATATGGTGCAATATGTACTGCACTATATATAGCAGAAAAAAAGGGAAGAAGAAAGAAGACAGAACAAGTTTAAGGGAAATGGACACAGCTGAGCAGGGAGAAAGCAAACAGGAGCAAGAAAGCAAACCAAGAAGAAAGAGGGAAACGGATAGAAAAGTGAGGGAGGGGAAAATGATGCAGGCTACTTCCAGGACTTAGCATAAGGAGGAAGATGAGCAGAAATTGCAGAGAAAAGCAAATGGAAGAGAAGAAATATCAGATTGAGATGGGGAAAGCAAACAGAGGGAATGGTCCAAAACGTTTGCTGAAAAAGAAATTCAGGGCATCACTCAGCACACTCAGATGAGTGTCATATCAGTTCTGTGCAAGCTATATCTGAAGGGACGTTAAGGCCAAAATCCTTACAAAGAAATAAAATGTAAATGACATATAATCGCAATGAATAAGAAAAATTAAAATCCCTTTCTGCTTGGTTTCTCTTCAGGACATGAAACCTAGTAGTTAGAAACCACAATAGCTTGTGTTACAATAGTCTAACTGCTAAAGCTGTATTTATAATTCTTTTAAGAAGGAAGAAAAGTTGTCTAAACTTAAGACTACTTAGGGGCTGAAATTCAGCAGGCGGTAGGCAGCATAGCGCTGAACCCAGAAATTCCATGCCATGCTGTATCTGGTGATCAGCATTGAATTTCCATTTCATTTTGAGCTGTTGGAACTTTAATTGATTGGGCTGAATATTGGCTTAACCGGTTAAGTTCCTAGTGGTTAGAGGTAGGACTGCTATTAATGCAATCCTATTTAACTGCTATACCCAGCACTGAAAATTTGCCCTAACCGGCTATATAATGCAATATAGCTGATTAGCCATTATGCACTAACCATGAATATTCAGCAGAGATAACCAGTTTTCTCCCACTGAATATTTGTGTTTAGCTGGTGAAACAATATTTAAGCAGTTAGTGGCTGTTGCTGAGTATTATGAAGTTAACCTTTTTCTTCTGGCAATTGACCCAATGACTGATACATTATTTTATGACAGAAGCATATATTGTCAGGACATCTTCCCAACCCTTATGCCAGTATTCTTCATGAAAACTGCAGGATAGTGAATGGGGAGATTACCACTAAAAAAAAAAAAAAAGAAGCAATGGAAGCATACCAAATCAGCAGTATGATATCTGAGGGCACCAAGCATACATTTCATAGTTACTCAGTATCACAATGGAAAAATTATGTTCTTACCTGCTAATTTTCTTTCCAAGTTTGTTTATTAAAATTTGATGAAACGCTAACCTTAAATGCTAAGGGGCTCATAATCGAAAGAGAAAAACGTCCGAAAATCGGCCTAAGTCGGCACTTGAACAAACATTTTTCAAAAACGTCCAAGTGCCGATAATAAAAACGGGGTTTGCACGTATTTCTAAATGACCTAGGCCTTCATAGTGCCGCTGTACGACCAAAGCTAAAAGGGGGCATTTTGAGAGGAGTGTCGAGGGCGGGAGTTGCATGGGACGTGGGCCGGCTTAGACTTAGTCATACAGCATTTATAACCAAAAGTTTTACAACAGAGTCTAGACGGAACTTGGACGTTGTGACTTAGACCATGTAAAACATGGTTTAAGTCACAAAAACCCAGCTAAAGTCAGTAGATAAGCACTGCAAACACATAAAACAGACCCCCACACACTACCCCAGTGATCACCAACCCCCCCCACCCCCATAACTTTAAAATTCAGCCTCCAGACCATCATCACCTGGCCGCCTGGCATAGGAAAGCCTAGTCGTCCAGCACAGAGGTGGCTTAAGTTATCTTGGGGGTGGGTTAGGGACCCATAGAGAGGAGGACCCATGTCCATAAGCCCCTGTAATCACTGCATTGATACTGAAACATGTGCACTGCCCTATACACCCCAAAAACCTTTTGCACTGGCATATAAGTGGCTCCTGCAACCATAAGGGCTATTGGGGTGGTAGATAAGTGGGTCAAGGGGATTCTGGAGGTGGTTTGGGGGGCTCATCATGACCAATAAGGGAGCTGTAGGGAGGAGAAGCCATGGCACCCTTTTTATGAAGTTCACAGCAGTGCCCCCCCACTATTTAGGTGGCATGTCTTGGTGTGTAGTCCATCACTTTGCAGACCCCTCCCACGTCCAACAGGGCTTGTTCTAGGTGTTTTGGACTTGGACGGAAATGTGGTATAAAGATAGACGATTTAGTGGCTTGGACGATCAAATTGGCAGGACGTATAATTAGACGATTTTTGAAAGTAAAAAAAGTTGGACGTATGTTTCGAAAATGTGTCTTAAGCTCTTTTTAACTTTGGACGACTTGCGAGATGGACGGAAACGGACTTGGACGTCCCTTTCAATTATGCCCCTCCACGCGTTTTAACAGTTAAAAAATTAAAATGGGGAACATAATTATTAGTGACATGACATTACTTACATGAAAACAATAGGATGGTAGGGAGAAATACAATTTTAAAAGAAAAGAGTACAATTAAGGTTAAAAACAAGAGGGATACAGAATTTGGCAAGAATGGACCCAGAGATCATTTAGCAATCATATATAAGAAATAAGAAACTTTTAAGGTTGTCCTTAAATTTATCTAAATTCTGTTCAGACCTTAAATGAGATGGTAACGAATTCCATATTGTAGGTGCTATAGTTGCGAATGAAGAAGCCCTTCGAATACTAATGATTTTTAAGTATGGGACATGAAGAAGGTGCGGAGATGCTGATCTTAAAGTTCTCAAAGGATCACGAGGAATAAGAAACTTATGAATAAAAGCAGGTTCCTTGGTGTTCATAGTTTTAAAGGAGATTAAAGCAATGTTATCTTAAATAATAAAATGCTAGCCCGCGCATGCGCAGTAGCGAATCGTGTTCCCTGATCCCTTTTCTGTAATGGTGTGGCTGCACGACTGCGCATGCGCGCTTAGTACATTACTGGCAGAAGACGAACCGTCACAGAGCGAGTGAACGCCGAGTCCTGTGGCACATCCGGATTGTGAGCAGTCCTGCCTTCGGTCCTGTCCCTGTTAAACTGGCTGGCAATAACAAAGTCAGATGCCATGGGTTCTTCCCTTTTGCCAAATTACTAAAGGCTCTGCCGGTCTCGATCCTGAGGGGCGGGATCGAGACCGGCAGAGCCTATAGCGATTTAGCAAGAGGGAAAGCCCCCGTGATGTCTGGCTTCGTTATTGCCAGCCGGTTTAGTGGGACCGAGACAGGACCGAAGACAGGGCTGCTCACAATCCAGATGCACCGCTGGCTCATCACTCCCCCCAACTTCCAGCGGCCGCCAAACAATGCCTTCCTCCCTGCCATGATCCTCAAGGCCTGAACTGCAAGTTTGAAGGTAGGGCACGGACGGTTTGAGAATGAGGGAGAGAACAACGCAGCCAGACGGACCGCGGGAACGGAAAGGGGGGGAGGAGGGTTTTGAGGGAGCCGGCTGGCTGCATAAATTATTTTCATTTCAAATCTGCCGCGGCGGCTCCTCTCTCATCTTCCGACGTAATATAAGTGCAGCTCATGAGAGGAGCCGCGGTGGCGGCTTTGAAAACGGCTTTTTTTTAAAGTTTAAAACTGCCGCCATGGCTCCTCTCACGATCCCGGCCTGTGTCAGAGAAGGCTTCCGACGCAGGCCGGATCGTGAGAGGAGCCGCTTAGGCATCTTTAAACTTTAAAAAAAAATCCAGCAAAGAACTAAGGGAGCCGTTTTATCTCCATGCTGCTACAAAGGAACAGGTGAGGGGGAGGGAAATGCTGATGCTGATGCACAGGGAGCAGGCAGGCATGGCAGGCAAGCAGGGGGAGAGGGAAAGGGGCTGCTTTGGGGGAAGGGGTGTGCTGGGGGTACACAGCAATCATGGGCAGGGGATCACAGAGCAGGCAGCCATGGCTCAACAAGGGGAGAGGGAAAGGGGGCTGCTTTGGGGTGAGGGGTTTGCTGGGCCAGACAGCAATCATAGGGGGGAAACAGAAGGGGGCCATGGAGCAGGCAGGCATGGCACAAAAGGGGGCAGGGGCATTGGGAAACGGGGCTGCTTTGGGGGGAAGGGTGTGCTGGGGGCACACACCAATCATGCTGGGGAAGAGAAGGGGGCCACAGAGAGATAGGCAGGCATGGGAGACTGTGCACGAAGCACAAAGCATATGCATCCCCAAGTTCAGAAAAGGGTGCAAAAAAAATAGAACAAAAAACCCAGTGTGGATAACAAGTGCAGTAAAGAAGGCGATAAGCGACAAGAAAGCATCGTTCAGAAAATGGAAAAAAGACCAAACAGAGGAGAACCAAAAAGGGCACAAAGAACACCAGAAAGAGTGTCACCGAGTGGTTAGAAAAGCAAAAAGAGAATACGAAGAGAGACTGGCAAAGGAAGCAACAAACTTTAAGTCGTTCTTCAGATACGTCAAGGGGAAGCAACCGGCGAGAGAAGAAGTGGGACCATTGGACAATGGAGACAGAAAGGGAGTTGTAAAAGAAGAGAAAGAGATAGCTGACAGGTTAAATGAGTTCTTCACGTCAGTCTTCACGATGGAGAATATAACCACCATTCCGGAACCCGAGGAGATCGTAATAGGAGACCAAGACGATAAGCTGGTCGATTTAGAGGTAAGCCAAGAGGATGTACTCAAGCAGATCGACAGACTAAAGAGCGACAAATCGCCGGGTCCGGATGGAATTCACCCAAGGGTACTCAAGGAACTAAAAGACGTAATAGCGGAGCCACTTCGACAGATATGCAACCTATCCTTAAAAACCGGAGAGATCCCGGAGGATTGGAAAATAGCAAATGTCACGCCCATCTTCAAGAAGGGCGCAAGGGGGGACCCGGGAAACTACAGGCCGGTGAGCCTGACCTCAGTCCCGGGAAAGATGATGGAGGCACTGATTAAAGACAGCATCTATGAGCACATCGAAAAAAATGGGCAGCTAAAACCGAGTCAACATGGCTTCTGTAAGGGTAGGTCATGCCTCACAAACTTATTGTACTTCTTTGAGGGAGTGAACAGCCAGGTGGATAAAGGGGAATCTATAGACATCATTTACCTTGACTTCCAAAAAGCCTTCGACAAGGTGCCACACGAGAGACTGCTTAAAAAGATATGGAACCACGGGGTACAAGGGGAGGTCCACCGATGGATCAAAAACTGGCTGGCAAACAGGAAGCAGAGGGTTGGCGTAAAGGGCCACTACTCAGACTGGAAAGGGGTCACGAGCGGAGTTCCGCAGGGGTCGGTGCTGGGACCACTCTTGTTCAATATCTACATAAATGACCTAGAGGCGGGAACTAAGTGTGAAGTCATTAAATTTGCAGATGACACCAAACTATACAGCAGGGCTCAAACCAAGGAAGACTGCGAGGATCTCCAAAAGGATCTAACGCAGCTGGAAAAGTGGGCCGAAAAGTGGCAGATGAGCTTCAACGTGGGGAAATGCAAAGTCATGCACGTGGGGAAAAAGAACCCGATGTTCACATACAAAATGGGGGGAACACCACTAGGGGTTAGTAACCTGGAGAGAGACCTGGGAGTGATGGTAGACGCAACACTGAAGGCATCGGCGCAATGCGCCACAGCCTCTAGGAAAGCAAACAGAATGCTGGGTATCATTAAGAAGGGTATTACGACCAGGACGAAGGAAGTCATCATGCCGCTGTATCGTGCAATGGTACGGCCGCATCTGGAGTACTGTGTCCAGTACTGGTCGCCGTACCTCAAGAAAGACATGGCGGTACTTGAGGGAGTACAGAGAAGAGCAACCAAACTGATAAAGGGAATGGAAAATCTCCCATATTCTGACAGATTGAAGCAGTTGGGACTTTTCTCCCTGGAAAAGCGAAGACTTAGAGGAGACATGATAGAAACCTTCAAGATCCTGAAGGGCATAGAAAAAGTAGACAGGGACAGATTTTTTAAATTAAGGGGCACCACAAGTACAAGGGGGCACTTGGAGAAATTGAAAGGGGACAGGTTTAGAACAAACGCTAGGAAGTTCTTTTTCACTCAGAGGGTAGTGGACACATGGAACGCGCTTCCAGAGGCTGTTGTAGACAAGAAAACATTAAATGGTTTCAAAGAAGGTTTGGATAGATTCCTAGAAGAAAAAGGGATTGGGGGGTATAGATAGGTATAGACCATTGCTCAGGCAATGGGCCATATGGGCCGCCGCAGGAGCGGACCGCTGAGCAGGATGGACCTATGGTCTGCCTCAGCGGAGGCAACTTCTTATGTTCTTATGGGGCAATGGAGAAATACAGGCAGGCAGGGCGCAAGACAGAGACACAGACAGAAAGAATGACAGACAGACAGAGAGCATCCAAGCACAGAGAGAGAAAGGAAAAAAAAAAACCAGTCGTCTACTCTAGCACCCGTTGCACAGGGGGAGAACGAAAGAGATGCTGATGGACAGGGGGTTGAAGAAAAGGAACGGAGGACTAATGTTGGACAGGGGGAGAAGGAAAGAGGTGCTGCTGGACAGGGGGGGGGAGGTAAAACAAAGAGAGAAGGGCTGCTGCTGCATAAGGAGAGCAGTGAAGGGGTGGTGGTGGACACAGGGGAGGTAAAAGGAAGGGAAAATGGACAGGGGGAGCAGGCAAGGGGTGGTGATGGACAGCCAAGGAAAAAGAAAGGCAGAAAGAAAAAAAGCGGCTAAGGAGAGAGAGAGAAAGAAATAAAGACAGACACACACACATATGTTCTAGCACCCGTTAATGTAACGGGCTTAAAGACTAGTATGTAATACAATGGTGGATTGGTAACCAGTGTGCACTCTTTAGCAAATGGGTAACGTGGTCAAATATCTTCTTATTCGTTATAATTTTTATGGCGGTGTTTTGTATTAATTGTAAACGTCGGATGTCTTTTTGACAGACACCTTTACATAAGGAATTACAATAATCGAGTTTGGAAATTATGAGGGAGTGTATTAAAATATTAAGAGACTGAGGATCAAGAATGTTAGCTAAGAATCTGATCATTCTGAGTTTCCAAAAACAATTCTTGACAACTGCACTAATCTGAAGGCGGTAGGACAGTTTATTATCAATCATTACACCAAGGATTTTGACTGAACTAATGGAGTTTATCGGTGTGCCATTGATAGTAATTGGAGATGTTGAATGAATATTTTCTTTCCATGGAAAAAGGAGACAATTGATTTTGGAGATATTTAACGAAAGCATATTATCACAAAGCCATTGGCTGATCTTATCTAATTTTGAGTTGACGAGATTGATGTCATTAGGATTGTCATTTTTAATTAATTTTATAAATTGTATAAATTGTATTTCTCCCTTTTACCTACTTGTTTCAGTTTGTATTAATAGAACATAATGATTAGTCTGTATAATAGTTTTATTTGTATTTGTATTTGTCATCCCTAGCTTTTACAATTATGTAATATGCATTGAAATATTGGATATTGCGTAAAATCAAAATTTAATAAACTTGAAACTTGATGCACAGCAGATAAATCCAGAGACTCACTAGTGGGATAGTGCACATCTACCAGCAGGTGGAGATAAAGAACTGATTTGCAGGTGCTCCTCTTGGATGGAACTTCTCTTGGCCAATTAGTATTGCTCTTTGCCCAAGCATCAAGAACAATCAAACTGCACAAGTAAAAAACTCTTTCCCATAAACGTCAGATTGAAAAACACCTGAACTGAAGCCAACTACCTAAACAAACATGCAACATGAACACTCCGGGAGGGTACCAACAGCCCGGGGGGGGGGGCAGTTATATCCCCTAAAGTCGGCACCGCTCGTCAAACACCCCTAAACTCCACTGATGCAAAAGCAACAGGAGAATAGAGCTCTTCTAGTCAAAGAAGCCAGGAGCTACAGGAATGGCATCCATCCGCCTTCTGGAGATACAGCATACTAATTGGCCAGGAGAAGTTCTATCCAAGAGAAGCACCTGCAAATCAGCTCTCCATCTCCATCTGCTGGTAGATGTGCGCTATACCACTAGTCTCTGGATTCATCTATTGCTGTTGCTAAGGAAACCAGCCTTATATAATGGCTACCCTAACTAAAAAATAGGTACAAAGCCAGTCTTTCAAAAGTATTCTTCCAGTTGTGTGTGGCCTATATAAAATGGAAAATACAAAACATAAAAAAACTAGATTCCTTCTTGGTTTTCATCCTCTGCTTCATTTAAAAAAAAAAAAAAAATTCCTGATGGAGCTTTTAGAGTTTAGCATTTCTTGTCCTACAGGACAAATCTATACTGTTTAATATTGAGCAGAACAGGTCATGCCTTTTGTGCACCATCATAGCGGTTTGTAGTTTTAATTCCTCTCAGCAGCAGCTACAGTCACCTGTTTCCAAGACTACCTTTTTTAAAAAACAAACTGTATATCACATTTTGGAAGCCAGAATGTCATTGTTCCTGTGTTCTTTTTCAGCTCTATGCAATACACTAGGCTCAGGCTACAGCTACAGCGGAGGTAACCAGCTGCGTCTGGGAGCCCAGTTGTTGTTCTGATTGGCAGAGTTCCATCTTCAAGCGATTTCCATGGGAGTGGATAATGTCCAGGCAGATTACCTCAGCAACGTTAGACACGGAAGAGTTGATATTATCTGCAAAAATGTTCCAAGCCATCATTCGTCACTGGTCCACCCAAATTTTGACCTGATGGCTACAGTGAGCAACAAGAGAGTGGACCATTTCTTCAGTCGAAGATATGAGCCCAGAAGCACAGGGCTGAATTCCCTAGTCTAGCAATGGCCAAAGAAGAGGCTCTTGTACGTGTTTCCTCCATGGCCCTTGATAAGCGTGGATACTCCACAGAATAGCAAGCCACACAGGGACAGTGGTGCATATGGCACAGATTGGCCACGGTGTCCTTGGTATATGGACAAGGTATGTCTACAGAGGGACAAATGTCTCAGACTACAGGTACATCCTGATCTTCTCTCTCAGGGCCCAGTGTAAGTGCTCTGACCCTCACAGGAATTCTATGAACGTCAGAGAATGTACTGTGCCGGCCCACTCTAAAAACTTCTAGCTTAGCTTGATAAAAGGGGCTATAAATTTGCTACACTGGAGATTTAGAGGGGTGATTCTAAGCTACAGACAGTACGTTGGATGATTTTATCTTGTCTAAGGATCTCAAGGTTGTGAAATAATGTGACCAAAGCCAAAAAATGTTAGGTTCCATAAAGGACAAAACAGAAAATTACTGGAAGTTGTAGAGACTAATAATTTGTGTAAAGCAAAATAGATAACACTTACCCATTATTTAAGAAATGTCTAACTTCTGCACAAGTTTTCACAGCAAGATTCTGTAAGCAAAACCAACACAACTGTTTAAAGCAGTTCCTTCATTGCAAAATGTACAGATGCAGTATTGGATTTTGTGTACCACATTCCAAGGACAGAATTAAATGAAACTCACACCCTAGCATTCTTGTGGTACATATTTCAAATGATTCTTCATTTTAACACTGTGCCTTCTTTCAAGTACAAGTGTCATTGCCTGAGTTTGGCTCCAGACTTGAACACCATTTGTCACCACAAGAGGGAGAAGCAAACAGTTTTTAACTACCGGTAGATCTCTCAGTACAATGGCCAATGCTGGGTAAGTTACTTTGTAAAAATATTAGAGTTACTAGTTACTGCAAGGAAAAAGTAATATTTATTTAATGAAAGTAATATGTTAAGTTACTGTGGAAAGTAATATGTTACTTTTAGTTACTTTTTACTTCTTGAATTTAAAAACAGCTGCTTTGACAGTACATAGAATTAGTTCTAGCAACTGGAAATCCATCCATTACGAAGAAAACATTTACACAGAAAATGCTCGTCCTCAAAATATAGGAATACAATAGAATTAGAGAGAGAGATTTAAATCAAATAAGAAAACCCCCCCCAAAAAGAGTTAGCATATGAGTGCAGAAATCAATCTATATTCAGCAGTCCTTGGCAGAGCCACCTTCTGGCCTCAATACCAGCAAAGAAACAAACTTGTTCAATCAGAATGGCTTATAAGGTTCCAGTTTTGAAGTGTCATTTAGAAATAGGGCCAATGACAATTTTCTTGCATCAAGACACAGTTTTTGAACTATAACATTGGCTAATGCTTTAACTAAAACAGTTCCTATTACAATGAAGGAACAATGTAATGTTTGTCATTCTGCATCTTCTTGGGCATCAAAAATTTGCTGCCCTTGCTAAAAATTTAGCCAATTTAGCCTTTCAAACAGAAGAACTTGAAGGCAAATCTGTACTATACTTTAAAAGAAGTGCCTTGATACAAGGAAACTGATACACTGATTGCTTCAGGAGAATTGTTATTTAGAAATAGGTCCAAATCAGCATCATTTGTCACAGCCACTCAATTTTAATTTTTTATTGGTTTTGCAATTTTATAATTTTAATTATAATGTGCCACAAAAAACATTTGCTCCATTTAGTGTGCCGGAGCTTAAAAAGTTTGAGACACTGTGCTAGAGCAAACATAATCCCCTACAATACCACTGTGCTAATTGTTGTGGCTATCACACACAAACAAACAAAGCGGATGTACTTTTTAACCTATGTGACCCATTTATTGAGTGTATAGGAAAAGGTGAAAAACAAGTATGGTGGGCTATCCAGAGTTTCTTCTATATCCTCTGTTAGGTTTGAGCCAACCTTTCAGGTGGATAGAGAGGGAGGGGTCTTTTTTATGATGGGAGTGGTTGGAGTTAATAAGGTTTCATCAGTTCTTGGATATTGGAGAAATGGTCCCTTCTGAAGAGCTACAAGAACTTTATCATCTTCCGGCGGCCTTTTTGAAAAGGCCAAGAGCAGGCAGGCCTCTCCCACTGAGGGCCATGCCAAAGGGGCTTTTAAGCAGCCCTTCGAGCGGACCAAGCAGGACCAACAGGCCCAGGAAGACAAATCAGCAGCCTCTAGCCCTCGCCTCCTGCTCCACTGAAGACCAAACAGAACCTAGAGATCAAACAGACAGACCGGTGATTCATGACCCTGCTCCCAGCCCCACTGAAGCCCTAGCCCTCCCACAATACCTCTCAAGAATAAACCTTGACTTACAGCCTTCATGCAGGTGGCAGCTTTGATATCATAGTAAAAGACCTCATTCAGATTAACCTCCTAGAATTCGAACTCAAAAACATTGAAATTCTAGCATGTCAGTTCTCCAATCCAAATCTAATAACCCTTCTCACCTGTATCCTCTTCTACGTGACTCCCAAAAACGGGACCAATGTAAAGGACATTTTCCACAATGTCATGTTCAAAATCTCCCTCACCTCTCCTAACTACATACTACTAGGGGACCTAAACCTCCACCTGGAATCAAAAAACGACAACAGTCACTGACCTACTCACTTTTCTGCAAGATCTAGACTAGTCCTGGCTACTCTTCTGTTCCATGCACATAAAAGGCCACCACCTAGACCTAGTTGCCACCTCTTCAACCTTCTATATACTCCTCAGAAGGCAGTTGGCACAAGCACTCTGGTCAGATCACTATATATTTAAATTCAAGTTTAACTGGCAACAATCCAGAACCAACAAAACTATATCTCCAACTGCAATTCTAACCAGAGGACCAATCGACAAAGCCACCTTTTGGCAAATTTGCCGACTCCCCATCAGAAAACTTCTATACAGCCTGGGAGTCCTTCAGTGACAATACTCTAAATTGCCTTGCACCTAAACGGCTCATGCTCAAATGCCTGAGGAAATCAGACAAATGGTTTAAAAGTGCTAAAGTCAGATGCCTGGAACACACATGGAACAAGACTAAAGAGAAGACACCAAACTGAAATGGTGTGAGAAATCACGAGAATATGCATTCAAGCTGAAAGAAACACAAAAACTACTACTCCTCCCAAATAAACCAGCACGGCCTCGATTCAAAGGAGTTATTCAAACTAGTCAACAACCTTATCGATGTCATACCTCTAACAAGCCCACCCATGACCTCCATCCCTCTGCCAATGTCCTCACTCACTATTTTAGATCAAAAATTCAAACGGCAAGAGCCTCCCTCAACACAAACCATTCCACTGAACTCAAGAAATCGCACACTCCAAGCCGACATGATCTGGAGCTCCTTCTCTGACCCACCTTGGTCTCAATTTCACTTCCTATTTAAAAAAATACGTGCAAACATACTCTCCCATCGACTCCTGCCCACCCGCTATGTCTAAAGCCTCCAATAAGTTCCTGGCAGATCTTTATTCCTGGCTAACAAGCACACTAAATAGAGGTAATTCCCAGCAAATAGAAGACACATCATTATCAGACCCATTATAAAAGACAAGAAAAACACCACTTCTCAACCTCACAACTACAGGCCCATTGCCCTAACCCCACTCTTCACAAAACTGATGGAGGGGATAGTACAAATCCAACTGATGAACAACCTGGAACACTTTATGCTACACCATGATTCCCAATCTGGCTTCAGCCAGTCATACAGCACTGATACAGTAATTGCATCTATACAATCTACTATGCATAGGTCTAAACGCGCTCATAATCCAACTGAACCTTAGCAGTGCTTTCGACCTCATGACCTGCTGCTATCCTGCCTAGATGCCTATGGACTATCAGGAAACATACTTAACTGGTTCCAAGGCTTCCTGAAATCCCGCAGCTACCAAGTGAAGATTGGGGATACACTATCTACAGCATGGACCAGCAAATGTGGCATCCCACAAGGCTTCCCACTGTTGCTCTTGCTTTTCAACATCTACCTTTCCTCCCTAGGGGACTCAGCAGTCTAAACATCTCCCACTATAGCTATGCCAACGACTTCACAATTGTCTTCTCTGCCACATCCCCAACACCCACAGAAATTCACAGAATAGACACCATCCTGTCTACCATAGAAAACTGGATGGCCCATTTCAAATTAAAACTAAACACTGAGAAAACCAAATTCTTCTTAGCCACAGCCACCAACTTCTCTATAAACTCCCTAGCCCTAAGAGGAACCAACTTCCCCATCTCACCTACAATCAGAATCCTGGGAGTGCATCTTGACATGTCTGCCCAAGTCAACCATGTCACATGCAAAGGCTTCAATGCACTCTGGAAATTCAGATCCATTAGAAAATACAAACTCTAGTCCTAAGCATCATAGACTAGTAGTGCATCATCATCTATCTAGCAGGTCTACGCAAACACTTCCAGAACTAAGCATCATCCAAAATACTGTAGTGAGGCTCATATTCAACCTGAAAAATTTGACCACATCACACCTTTCTATTAAAAACTGCAATGGCTGAAAACACAAGGCAACAAAAAAAATTTTTTTCGGAATCATCCAACAGCACAGCACATTTTTCTAAATCAGTTCTTCACCCTTTCAGATCCATTATTAGTTTTTTTTTAAGTCATGTAAACTTTTAAAAGTTACGACTAATGTTAGTTTATAGTGTTTTAGCATATCGGGTTTTAAGAACTGCAGCATCAACTTAAAGAAATGTTGCAGTATCTTCGGTAGAGAAAACAAAAAAAACAACATGCCAAATAAGCACACAGCATAGCATAATTATACTTCGGTCAAATAAGCACACAGCACTCTCCATTGAATCTGATCTATTGAATGTTTCTTCGAGGTCCAATGTTGGACCAAAGGAGCTGAAAGGGCTCCTGTGGTGATACGAGATTTGTGTTTGTTCAATTGCAGCTGGACGGGCCGTTTTGTATGACCCACGTATATGAGAGGGCAGGGACACAAATCTCGCATCACCACAGGAGCCCTTTCAGCTCCTTTGGTCCAACATTGGACCTCGAAGAAACATTCAGTAGATCAGATCCAATGGAGAGTGATCGATGGTTTGGGGAGAGGGCAACAGGGAGGAAAATTAAATTTTTTTATAACAGAGGTGGATTTACCGCCTCAATACAGTAATTCCTTTTGGGCTCAATTTAGAACTGGAATGGTTATCTTTAATATGAGGTTCCCTCAGGGGGGGAGGGGGGTCCCCTATATTATCTGTCAAAGAATTAAGTATTCCATGAATAGGAGCGTTACAGCACTTAAGAGAGTTTAAAGTTTTCGGTGAACATTCCCCCCGGCTGGCCTGTTGGTACCGTCCTTGCAATGTCACTGATAGCTGACCAGGAGGTATTTAGAATGAAGAGGAACACGCCGCGGCCATCTTGATAACAGGAACTCGGTTGTCGTTATGTGGGTGATTAGCTTCACAAAGGTGGGAATTATTTTAAGTGTTCTGATGTAGATTTAAATGTTTAGGATATTGTGAAGACATTGATTCATAATGATAAAGTTTATTAATAACGCAGGTTTTATTGTTGTAGGGATAGTAGCCCTGAAGAAACCCTCTGGGTGAAACATGTCGGCTTATGTATCCCTCGGAACCTGACCACTCAAGTTAAGTATTAAATAAATTATAAATTATTTAAATTGGAAAGGTATAACTAATTACATTCAACTAAAAATATAAAAAATTTATGTAAGAGACCCGGTGAAGATCAAATGCATAAAGCCAGATACTATGAAATACACTTGAGTATCTTGGTGGCATTTCTGAGGGTCTTGGTGATCAACATTATATGAGAGGGGAATAAAGAGGCAGCTGAAGTCAGCATATTCATATGATATACTCTCTTACCTAGGTACGCTGATTATCCAATTAAGATTTTGTCATACGGTGCGCATCAAATTGCCCAGAATTTATAAGGACAATAGTATCTTGTTTGCCACATGGAGCACTTTAAAAGTGTTATGTGGGACGCAGTTATCTCCTACATCTCCAATAGACAGGCATAAAAACAGGTTATTGGGTATAATGATTGGGGTAGCCATCCAAATGATTACAAAAACTGGAATAGTGACAGATTGAATTTCACTTTTTGGTGGAATTCGTTATGCTTGTGTTTTAGATATGAGAAAATGATTTCTGAGCAAAGAGGTGACAAATGGTTTAATCTGTCGTGGGGTCCATTGACCAAATTTATTGATTCTAATTGAATGGGTTTTCCCTTTTACTTTTGATTATAATATATACACCCAGGGAAGGGGAAAAAGTGGGAGGGAGAAGGATAGTGTATAGAGTCTTGTTTATTATTGATTTGTAAATAGTATTGTATGGTTATCTTGAATACATTGAAATCAGGGGGGTGAAAATTATTCTTATGTATTCTATTGTTGGATATAAGTGCTGTTTTTTCAAATAACTTGTATGAATTCTTATATGCACTATTTTAGATTGAAAATGAATAAAGATATACAGAAACCTTAATAACAACATTCCATTAACTGAATGTTTTTTGTGAAAACGTTCTCTTTGCTCGTCATTCACCATGCCAAGATTTTCCAGAAAAAATTCAAGAAGTGAGTGCAAAAAGTGTATTTTTAATGACTTGCGACAATCAAGTTTCTGATATGAGTCAAGGAGATTGTGAACTCCTTCCTTGTATGAAGAAGACTTATGGTTGCCCAGAAAGTTTTTCACTAATCACCTGAATGCCTCCAAGCTTCAAGCTCAGTTGCTGAGAGCGATTGCTTAAAATTTTCATCCTGCATAACAGACTTGATCTGTGGGTCTATAAAATATCCCTTCCTTTAGTTTTGCAGTGCTGATTTTTGAAAATTTCTTAACAAGATTTTGAAAACCTGATGAGTTTGCTTTACCCATGGCCTTTACCAGGTTCTTCATCAACCCCAACTTGATATGAAGAGGTGGCAGAAATATTTTATGGAGGATCCACCAATAGCATAAATTTCACATTGCTTGTCCCTGGGTTAAAGGTATCCCTCAGCTGCCAGACACACTTGACATAATGTTCAGCTGTAGATCTGCTATCCCACAAACACAGAAAACAGCAGTATTTAGTGAATCATCCTTGCATTCCCATTAGCATGCTAATAACCTTCAGATCACCACAGATGTCCCACTGGTGTTTATAACCGATTGCTTCTAAGTAAATTCTTCATATTCTCATATGCCTCCTTTAGATGAGCAGAATGAGCAATTGGTACACTTGGTTTGGAATTTCCGTTCTGCAGTAACACTGCCTTCAAGCTTCTCTGTGAAGAATCAATAAAGAGACGCCATTCATCTGGACAATGCACTTGTGACAAACTGTTGAAGAGCGCGTTTATGTCATGATAAAAACATAATGAGCCATTTACAGTGAAGAATTTTGTTAAGTTATGATCCCTTTTTCTGTAATGAGTTATATTAGCATCTTTTACAAGCTAGTGCTTTTGCTTAAGCCTTGAAGCAAGAAAACACAGAAAACAGCAGTATTTAGTGAATCATCCTTGCATTCCCATTAGCATGCTAATAACCTTCAGATCACCACAGATGTCCCACTGGTGTTTATAACCGATTGCTTCTAAGTAAATTCTTCATATTCTCATATGCCTCCTTTAGATGAGCAGAATGAGCAATTGGTACACTTGGTTTGGAATTTCCGTTCTGCAGTAACACTGCCTTCAAGCTTCTCTGTGAAGAATCAATAAAGAGACGCCATTCATCTGGACAATGCACTTGTGACAAACTGTTGAAGAGCGCGTTTATGTCATGATAAAAACATAATGAGCCATTTACAGTGAAGAATGTTGTTAAGTTATGATCCCTTTTTCTGTAATGAGTTATATTAGCATCTTTTACAAGCTAGTGCTTTTGCTTAAGCCTTGAAGCAAGAAGTTCTACTTTTTCTTTTGAAAGATTTAAAATAGATCACGAATAAGATCATTGAGCTCAGCTTGTGTAAAGGTGTCTGGTTCTGAATCTTCATCATTCACATCAGGATCAGATAATTCTGGATTGTGACCAGCTTCATCACATTCTGGATTGTGTATCATCATCACATTGTGCATCATCATCACATTCCTCATCATGTTCCACAGAAACAAGTCCATCTTGTAGAGGTATAGGGACAGGCAGTGAGTCATCATGAGGAACAGTCCTAATAGCAGAATCCAGAGTAGGATATATAATTTTGTGTTTAGTTTTAGCTGAGAATCCACTTGTGGTCACAAGGCTAAAGTAGCAATCTTAAATATGGTCTCGCGATTCCCTCCATATCATTGGGATTGCAAATGACATCACTGCCTTTTGTTGATTGAGCCAGTCACAAAGTCCATTGGAACAACTAGTACAGATGATATGTGAAGCCCAAGACTTATCCTGATCACTCATTGGACAGCCAAAGTACAATTTGTATACCTTCTTCAGATCTACAGTAATTGGGGGACATTGTGCTTTCGTCATGAATGAACCACAGACATAACAGAAACTATCTGGATGATTAGTACAATGTCTTGGCATGATAAAGACTGATATTAATCACCTTCTGTAGCATAAAACCCCCCCAAAGACAACGCATATTACTTACTATCTGGGGAAAAATACTGGGGGGGGGGGGGGAAAATGAGGCGTCACACACACAGATACATCCGATTTTTATATATAGATGGAGCTGCTTTGACCAACTGTGTGAAGCTTGGGGAATGATGACACACAGTTAGTTAACAGTATATAAGGAAGTGCAGCTGTGGTGGAGTAATCACTGAATACAAGTCTATTGATACCAGAAGACTGGAATAAATATCCGGGCAACGCCGGGTGATCAGCTAGTAATATCTAATAAGCCTCATTACAAAAATGTGATGTGCTAGTGAAAAACACCACAGATTTGAAATCAGCATGAAAAATACTACAAAATCCACCCAACATTAACTCTAATGAAAATGATGTGTTGATCTGTGAAATTGAGAGCAGTGTTTTTCAAATTTGGGTGTCTCTTCTATAAAGCTCTGCACGGTCTACTGCCTAATTACCTCACCTACCAGTTCATATTTGCTAGACCCGGATGATCCACTCGACCTCAGTCATTCTTCACCTTCCCCTCAATCAAGGGATATGCCCACAAAAAATTCATCAACAGACCACCTCCAAGGATCCTGAATGGAGCCAAATGGTCAGAACATCCACATCCTATATGAACTTCAGAAAGCTCCTCAAAACACACCTCTTGCCCAAAACCAACAACCCACCTTAAAACCCCAGAAAAACTCTGCCGACTCCATTGCTTCAACTCCATGTTGCTACTCTCAGATTATGAACTCCCTTCTTGGTTAGGTCCTCTTAATTCCCTCTCTGCAATCCTCCAGTCTCTCAGTTCTCTTCTCCTTTAACGTAGCTCGCTGACTCTTCTCAGCCACTTTTATGTAAACCGCTTTGAACTGAAAGGCACTCATGATATATAAATAAAGATTTATGTTGTTGGCTCAGGCAGGTTCCTGATGATGCACATCATTTTGAAAATCTATGTCTGGCCCTGGGAAAGTTAAAAGGCCCCATTTCTATTTTATATCTTTTTTAGTATAAGGGAATTTAGAAAATATTATTTTGTGTCTTTCTAGGAAACTGATGTGTAGACTGAATTAACTTGTAGTGAATGGAAAAGGGTGTTCCATGAAGTACAAAAATCCTCTATTTGTGTATTAAGGAAAAAACATACAAGGTTCATTCACGCTGGTATTATACTCAAGAAAAAATTAAAACTATGTTTCCCAATGTAGCCACTGGATGTATGCTGGAAATGTTTGTAGGAGAAAGGTTCATATCACATCTGGTGGTCTTGTGGAAACATCCAAGTGTTTTGGTCTACAATTGTACATCATATGGGAGTGGGTCTGAGTTCCTCATTTCCCTTGGTCCCTAAAGCTTGTCTTCTTGGTATATACAATAAATGAGGCTGAGATGGCATGTGTGCATCTTAAACATATGTGTCTAGCAGCTGCCAAGTGTGTAATAGCAGCCAAGTGGAAACATTCCAGTGGGCCTACATTTCAGGATTGAAAAGTTAACTGATAAATATCATGGTCATAATGCCAGACAGGAAATATGGATTCAACTTCTTGACTTGATCTCACAGGAGGGAATATGTGTTAGTATCAGATTGAATGTTCTCGTATAAGTAGGAGGGGAAAGGATCCAAGGTGCAGTTGCAAGATTTTAACTTGAGGCAGAGTTTAGAGACTTGGGAGTCGGAAACGAGCTCAAAGGCGGTCCAGGATCTATCGGCTGGGATATGGTTGGCCTCGGTTAGATTAGGGGTGGAGGTAGTGAGCACCAGAGAGTTGTAAGCGGGGGTTGGGGGAAAGGAGCATCGTAAGGTAGTCACTTTCTCATTGAATTTTGCAAGATCGTTAGCAGATGGAAAAGAGGGGAGTGAGGAGGAATCGTGTTTAGAGGATATGGAACGCCAAATGTTGAACAAAGTGTTACTTTGGTTGCTGGAGCTGCAGATTTTGTTACCGTAGTAGTTCTTCCTTGATTTTTTTAATTCGGTGTTGTAGAACTTAATGGAAGTCCTCCAGGACTGTCTGTGAGTGGGGGATTTGGATTTTTTCCATTTTCGTTCTAGTGTTCAACATTTCTGCTTTAGTTGTCTGTGGAGGGGAAGGTACCAGGGGGCCTTGCGGGTGTAGGAGACCGTTTTAGTGGATAGTGGAGCAAGGGAGTGGTAGGTGGTCTCAGAGAGGGTGATCCAATTGTGCCAGTTGGATTCAGGGTTTGGAGGGTTGGGGATGGTGGGAATTAGGTTGAGGAATTTGGCCCAGAACAAATCGCTCGCAATTTTTTTCCGGAAGGTAAAAGGATTGGGGAACGAGGGGGGGGGGGGTTCGAGGTGGGACATGAAAATGGGGAGGCAGAAAGTTTTTATGTGAAGTTGGAGTATTCAATGCATTAGGTGAGATTTTCTTTGGAAGGCACAGATCCAGGCCAGTTCCCCAGCCCAAAAAGACACGGATGAGGCAAAGTCCGAAAGTCCCGCACCCTCCCCCAGCACGCTACGGCACAAGTTTCAAATTCGCCGATCTAGTGCCCATCCGGCGCAATCAATGTCCAAATCCAATAGATTAGGGGCTGGGGAGTCCATCCCAACTGATTTCGAATCAAATCGAGGGGTTTATGAGGCAGAATTTAAAATTAGAAAAAAATATTGATTTTAAAATCTAAGATGGCAGTCACAAATTTGCACCAAAAACAGCAAAAATACAAAATCCAAAAATAAAAAAATAGTGATTTGGGCTCTAGAGAGGTGCGGGACCTGAACCCTACCTACAGAAACTGTGAAAAACAGTTTAAACTGATTTACAAGTCCACCCCCGAAGTTTCCATAGGAAATAATGGAGGTACTCACAATCTTTGCAGTAGTGCTGCCCGATTTTCGATTCGAATCAGGTGAATTGAATCGAATCAATTCAATTAAAAAAAACCCAAACCCCCCCAAAAAAAACAAACACAAAACAAAACACAAAAAACAAAATCGACCTCCTGATTCGATGACTGACCCTCCCCCCTGCCTTCCTAAAGCAGGAGCGGCAGCGCTGCCTCTTGCTGGCCATCCACTGCTGCTCCTGCTTGAGGAGGGAGGTTCAGTCGGAAAGACCTGCATGTTCCCCCAGCATCCCCGCTCTTACCTTAAGCTAATACAGCAGCCTGCAGGATCACCGGTGCTGTAGTGATCCTTGCAGCTGCCCGTCGTCCTCAGCGGCACGTTCTCTCTGCTATGGTCCCTCCCCTCCTCTGACGTCAGGGGCAGAATCGCGGCAGAGGGAACGTGCCACTGAGGACGGCAGCTGCAGGGATCACTATAGCACCAGTGATCCTGCAGGCTGCTGTATTAGCTTAAGGCAAAAGCAGGGGGAACATGCAGGCTTGCTGAGGGAGCAGGCCTTCACCGGGGGTGGGGAGGGGCAGTATAACACATTTGCTGTACTCGTATGTTGAAGATTGAGAGATGCCTGCCAGGCCTGTGCAGAGGGAGGAGGAGGAGGAGGAAGGGGCAAGAGAGAGTAAGAGAGGGGAGGGGAGATGCCAGACCTGGGGTAAAGTGAAGGGAAGAGAGAGACCAAACAAAAAAGAGGGTGAGGAAAGCAGAGGAGAGGTGCTGGACTAATGGGAGAGAGAAATGCAAGACCACAGGGGGAAGGGTACAAGAGGGACAGATACTGCTCCAAAGTAGGTGGGTAGGGTGGAGGATGGCAGGAGAGATAGTAGGAGAAAACCTGTACCTGGGGAAGGAGATACAGGAGGTAAGGAAGCGAGAAGGAAGAAGCTGGATATGGGGAGAGACATGAAACAGAGAAAAGATGCTGGGCATGGAGGGACAGGGACACAGAAGTGAGATGCTGGATATGAGAAAGGATTCAGAGGGAGGATGGATGGTGGACAGGGGAAGCTGGGGGAACATGCAGGCCTGATGTAGAAGTACTAGGAGGGAGGGAAGGGGGTTGAAAGAGACGTGCATATACTGAACTGGTGGGGAGGGAGGGGGAATAAATAATGGGTCTAAAAACAGAGGAGAGGGAGAGAGATGGACAATGGGATCTAGGGAGGAAAGGAACAGAAAGGAGAGAAGTTGGACACAAGGGATTGTGTGGAAGGGAGGGATAGAGATACTGGATAGGAGGGTAGTTGGGAAGAGAAAGGGAGAGCTGGTGGACCCTGGGGTGGTGGGGAAGGAGGGAGAGATGCTAGATGAAAGTGTAGTTAAGAAAAGGAAGGATGGTGGATCTAGGGATAGTGGAGACCACCGCTACAGCTGTGGGGGGATGGAGATGAAAAAAGGAAAGATGCCAGACCTCCGGGGGAGGGAAGGAAAACAGAAGAGGAGGACAGAGATGGAAGATGGATGCCTAGCACAGAGAAAGAAGAAAGAAGGAGACCCCAGCAAGCGAGTTTCCAGAAGACAACCAGAGCCTGTGACCAACATGATTTGAAAAATAACCAGACAACAAAAGGTAGAGAAAATAATTTTATTTTCTGTTTTGTGATTACAATATGTCAGATTTGAAATGTGTATCCTTCCAGAGCTGGTGTTAGACTGTGAACATGAGCTAGGATTTAACAGAGAGAGGAAAAGTATTTTTTTTGTTTGTTTACACCACAGGACCAGTATGGGTAGGAGAGAGCAAAAAGGATGAAGAGGCTATAAAATAAACCCACCAGGATGTTTGAAAAAAACAAAACAAAACAAAAAATCCCACCCAATTGGGCAGGAAAATCAAATCGAAAATTTTTTTTTTTTTCCTGAATCGGGCACCACTACTCTGCGCTTTTAAAGCAGCTGAGTGGAGAAAATGGACTGCCTGCCTCAGAAACAGCTCCAAATGCACTGGAATGGAAAATCTTCGGACTGCCAGCCGGCCAGAGACAGACTACACCCTCTGACCCCACGGATTCTCTACCATGTGGCTGGGGGCAGGAAAGGCAGCCTCTGCCTTGAAACCTGAGTGGGTTTCTGTCCAGACGCACTCAGCATGCACTAAAATCCTGTGAGTGTGTTCACCAGCCAGCAAACTCCACAGGAGGGACCCTGGGTACTTCTAGAAGGTGGCAAACAGCAGGCTGGCTTCACAGATCCACCAGTTTCTCTGTGAAGCTGCAGTCCAGCTCTGCAGGACTGCATCCTTTTCTCCAACTGCGGCCCACCGAGAAACAAAGCTTAAGTGAACTTTACGTGAAAAATAAGAACCAGAAGCAGAGCAACAGCAAAAGACTTGCTCGGACTGCTTGCAGAAATTGAAACTGATCTACCACTAGGGGGAGTACAGCATGTGTTCTGAAAAGATTTAGGGCTCCTTTTATTAAGGTGATTTACCATTTTTAGCTCACGCAGATTAACGCGCGCTACACGGCTAGAACTAACGCCAGCTCAATGCTGGTGTTAGCGTCTAGCGCACGTGGCATTGTAGTGCGCGTTAAAGCCCTAACACAGCTTAGTAAAAGGAGCCCTTAGATTTCTGCAATACCCGGACTGCGGGTTGGGATTGAACACCTAGAGTATGGAATCTGGAAGGGACATAACAGAATATGTTCTCTCCTCATGTACCTTCTCTCCCTCCCCTCCAGCATACAGCACCTTTCCTTCCCTCCCCTTCAATTCCAGCAGCATCTTTCCCTTCTCCTCCCCTTCTGCCAGGTCCAGCAGCATTTTTCTCTTCTCCTCCCCTTCTGCCAGGTCCAGCAGCACCTCTTCTCCCTTCCCTTTCCCTCCCCCTTGTCCAGCAGTACCACTCTTCTCCCTAGCGGCAGCTCACTGTGTGCTTTTAACTTCCCCACACAGCTAAAGCTAGTGTTAGTTTAGCCGTGATTCCATCAGGCAGCCTCGGGGCCTTTGCTAGGTCGGCCCGCCTCTGATGATGCAACTTCCTTTTTCGTCAGAGGCGAGCTGTTCTAACAAAGGCCCGAGGCTGCCTGATGGAATTGCCAACTAAACTAACGCTTGCGGCAGTAGTGTGGGGAAGTTAAAAGTACAAAGTGAGCTTCTGATGCTGGTCCCGGGGGGGGGGGGGGGGGGAGGAGAGGAGGAGGAAGGAAGGCGATACGCAACAGCAGAAGGAAGTTGGGAGACATACAGCGCCAGCACCATATGGGGTATGTGGAATATGTGTACCGTGTGTTGAGAACCTCTGCACTATGGCGTTTTAACAGTATTTCTTGAAGGTACTGAAGGCTCTTTACAGAGCCCCCTAGCAGTGATGTGGGTAAATGGCATAATCTCCAAATCATCCAGACTAGATAGAGCAGGTACCAAATAAGATTACCCTGCATCTCCCTTACTTTACATGTTATACTAGAGCCCTTGTTAGTAAGACTGAAGTCCTGCAAGGCGGTCCATACTAGGAACAGAGTAGTTTAAATCCTGGTCTTTGCAAGCATTAATGACACTAACAAAACTCTTAAGAACATAAGAATTGCCATACTGGGACAGACTAAAAGGTCCAATAAGCCCAGTGTATCCTGTTTCCAACAATGGCAAACCCAGGTCACAAGTAACAGATTTTATGCTGTTTATCCTAGGAATAAAGGAGTGGATTTCCGCAAGCCATCTCGATAATAGTCTAATGGATTTCTTTTTTAGGCCATTATCCAAACCTTTTTTAAACCCTGCTATGTTGATTTCACCACATTCTCTGGCAACGAACTCCAAAGTTTAATTACATGTTGAGTAAAGAAATATTTTCTCTGGTTTGTTTTAAATCTACTACTTAGTAGCTTTATCGTAAACCCCTAGTCCTAGTATTTTTGGAAAGAGTAAACAAGCAATTCATAGTTACCCTTTCCATTCCATTCAGATCATAGAAGAGTTTCAGGAATCTTGATTAATTTCAGGGTTAAAACTAATCTGTTACAGTCAGAGACTTTACTGTCTCACCCAACTCTTAAAAAATTGAGATAGGATTTTTCCCTTGACTTGGGTTACAGGACCTATTAAATACCTGGGAGTTCAGACTGCCTATTCAAATTACATAACTCGCTAACATCAGTTGCAATCCTTAATGCTAAAGGTTTAAGGGTGTTCCACAAAAATCTGGTAAGCCCAATTTAGGAATGAACTGAAATTTTCTTACTGATGTATTCTTTCTTAGGACTGCTCATTGTCTACTTTTGCTGAAATCAAGTCCTCAATTTAGCCATTGCAAAATGTTATTGCATCTTTGACTTTGTGCAAAATCCTATTACGTCCACAAGAAATAGTTCCTCCTATTACGTCCACAAGAAATAGTTCCCCCACAAGAAAAGAAATAAAAAGGAAAATTTCCTAATAATCAATTTGCACATACAATATTTTTGTATCTGCTAACAACTGCTATAATTAAAGAGCTAATTCAGGTCAATTTAATTTGAGTGAGAATTCTGTGTAGTAGAATGTGTTTTGACCCATGCTTTATTAAGCATGTGTGTGCTAGCCCAGTGTTCTTCAACTGCCGGTCCACAGAAATTTCCTGCTGGTCCACAGGGCAGGCACGTGCATTGGGCCCAAGATAGTGTTCTTCAACTGCTGGTCTGCGATGCGATCAATGCGGTGTTATCTTCTGGCCTGCTCCCTCTTCCTCACTGCTGCAGTACACAAAGCTGCGGGTAGCAGCTCCTACATGTGTCCTGCGCCTGAACTGGAAGCCTTCATTCTGACATCGCAATGTCAGAGGGAAGGCTTCTAGATGAGGTGTGGGATGCACAAGGAGCCGCTGCCCGCGGCTTTGTGCACTGCAGCAGTGAGGAAGAGGGAACTGGCCAGAATATAACACTGGGGGGCGGCATAAAACAGTCAGGTGGGAGCAGGCTAGAAAGTAAAGCACCTAACTGAAGCACAGCATGGAGGGAGGGAGACAACAAAGGTAGGGGGGAATGATTTTATTTTTGAATTTAGCGATTCAATTGTGTCAATTTTGAGAATTTACATCTGCTGTTTGTATTTTGCACTGTTCAGGAAGAAATACATTTGTGTTCTGGTAGGAATGAATGTTGAGAAGCATACAGTGTGCTTTGTGTAGTTTAATTTTGTGGTTAACAACTATGTGTTGTTAATAAGATTATATTGTGTATATATATGAAAAATTAATGGAAAAAAATGGTGTTACAATTAGTACTATTATGGGGACGGGGTCTGGGGCGGAGATTGGGTGGGGTCTGGCCCATGACTTAGCCTATGTTTTGGATTTTGGTCCCTTAATGCGATTGAGTTTGTAATAGACCTTGCCAAAGTGGAGAAGCTATGTCTGTGGAATATAGAAGCAAACACGCCAGTAAGCAGAACAGTGTCTGAGGGGGAAGATTAAAGATTTAAAGTGATTTTGTAGAATAGGAGATTTGGTTGGTTTTGTTGTAATAAACTCCATAATTACTTTCAAATTTAAGTCTACAAAGCAGGACTATGGCAAAGGTTATGCTATATACCAGTGTGCCGGTCCACAAAATAATTCTTTTATTTCCGCCGGCACATAGGTGTAAAAAGGTTGAAAAACACTGTGCTAGCTTAGCCAATCATTCAGCCATCCAGAATCTGTATCTGTGAGGAAAGGCGAAAAAATTAAGTATCAAATCATGTCGACTCTGAAATGAAAATGGGAAACCAAGGAACAGCAGCTGGCTGTTTAATGTGAGTATACTTAACAGATTCTTGCACACCACAAAAGTAGTGGATGACAACTTGTTTGTGCAATGAACATGCCAAGAAAACAAAAATGTTAACACTTTTATACAGTGTTAAAGAACAATAAATGTTAGCTTTTTATTAGCACAACTATTGTATTATTAATCTGACACTATTTAGACAAAAATATGTTAAAAAGCTTAACAGACATTACAGTATTTATTATTCTGAATAACTTTGTTACATGAACCAAAAAGAAACAGGAAAGTCATACCCCATGCAGTAGATACACAAGCAGAAAAAAGTGAGGACAAGAGGATAGTCCTTCCTTAGGAACACACAAACCTTATTGGAGAATCACTCAACACGGCCAGTGTTTCGACACATAAATAATGTGTCTTCTTCAGGAGTCTATAAATTAAAATATAATATATCAATTTCTTTAAAAAAAAAAATCCATATATCATTAACATATATAGATATGTAAAAATCTCAAATATAAAACATACCATTAATATAATCCTATACTCATATTATACATACAAAAACTAATTTTTAAAGCTATTATCTATCTGAAACTGTGTGTGCCATACCAGAAACCATGAAGAGGCTAATATGTAATGTAAAAGCCATATTTCTAGCCAAGTACAAAAAATGCATACAAATGCTTTGGTCTAAATTCTAAAGCTTTCAATGTAGACAGCTTAAAAGTAAACTGGAATGGTGATAACAGGGAGATCCTACCGTTATGAATCCTCTCAAAGGCATGAGAATGATAAAAGTAGGCAGTAATCCATAAACTAAAGAAAGAGGAACAATATAAGTTCCACTACAAAAGATGATAAAAATAGAAAAATGCCAAACCCAGATAAGAATGAATCATGGACTTGCCTGAGCAATTCACCAGAGCAGCAGCATGCAAAAACCACTTCCAAATATTCAAGTGAAAGAAACAGAATCCTCAAACATTTAGTCCTAATAAACACACCTGTGCAAATCAAACAGAGGCTTAGAAAACATGTAAGTCAGGCAGAGAGATTCAACCCCAGGCTTGGAACACTAAGAACCAGAGAGAGGCTTGGTGAGCAGAGAAATGCAAAGAAAGGCTTGGAAAGCCTAAACTGAGGCTTGGAGAGCACATAGTTCAGACAGTGAAATTCAAAGAGGTCTGAAACTCCTATTATGAGATCTATTGTGAAAAAAGCTTAGAGAGCATGTAATACAACCAGGGAGAAACAAAAACCCTAAAATTAAATAACCCTAAAATTAACCCCCTCTTCTACAAAACTGCGCTAGCTGTTTCTAGCGCAGAGAGCCACGCTGAATGGCCAGTGCTGCTCCTGACGCTCATAGGAACTCAATGAGTGTCGGGAGCAGTGCGGGCCATTCAGCACGGCTCTCTGCGCTAGAAACTGTTTCCGCAGTTTCGTAGAAGAGGGGGATAAATAAACCAAAAACAAATTTCAACAAAAAGCATGTATGCTAAAAATGCACAGTTAAATATATACTATATACATTTCATTAACAGAGATAATGACCAAATTTCATAAATAAAACAGAATAAAATGTTGTGCTAAAATACAATCATAAACAAAGACAAAATGTATTAAGTCTCAATAAAAAAAAGATGAAAAACAAGAATATAAGCTGAAATATGCTAATATGAGACACCTGGCCTTAAAAGGAAGGAGCTCCAATCTACCTCCAAATTGAGGCCATCTCATAAATTACTCTTTGTTCTTCTTGTGAAAGAATAAGATCCATGTCTCCTTCTCTCTTCCTTCATTTAATGACCTTAAAAGGTTTAAGTTCTCCAGTTTGGTACCCCACTTCCATTTGGTTATTATATTCTCTACTAGTCTTTAAGCCCGTTACATTAACGGGTGCTAGAATAGATGTGTCTGTCTGTCTGTGTTTCTTTATCTCTCTCTCCTTGGCCGCTGTCTGTATCCTTCTGTCTCCCCCTCCCCCCGAGCAAAGCTGTCTGCTCCCAGCACCCACCTCCCCCCCAAATGTCTCTCCATGGCCCTCTTCTGTCTTCTCCCCCAGAGCAAAGCTGTCTGTCCCCAGCACACCTCCCTCCAAAGCAGCCCCCTTTCCCTATCTCTCCATGGCCCCTTCTGTCTCCCCCCAGCACACCCCTCCCCCCAAAGCAGCCCCCTATCCCTCTCCCTGTCTCTCCATGGCTCCTTCTGTCTTCCCCCCAGAGCAAAGCTGTTTGCCCCAAGCACACCCTCCCCCCAAAGCAGCCCCCTTTCCTTCTCCCGCTGACTCTCTCTCTGTCCCCCTTTCTCTGTCTGTTTTTCTGTCCCTCTCCCTGCCCCTGTGTCTTTCTTTCTGTCTCCCTCCCTCCCGCTGTCTATCATTTTTCCCCATTTCCCTGTGCAGCAGCATTTCCATCCCACTTCCCTATGCAGCAGCAACAGCATTTCCCTCCTATCCCCCCTTTCCTGTGTAGAAGCAGTAGCAGCATTTTCCCCCACTCCCCCTTTCCCTTCTCTTCCCTGCTCCGTTCGGCCCCTCCCCCTTCTTTTAATGCCGTTGTCGATCCGGCCTGCTCCTGACCCTCCCACCGCCGACAAACCTCAGGGCTCCAGCTGCGTAGGCAGCACTTTAAACACACTGCTTCGCGGCCTTCTACTGGCGATTTCCTCTACCACGTCTGTCTCCGATTATGTCATCAGAGACGCGGCAGAGGAAATCGGCAGAGAAGCGTGCGAAGCAGCGTGTTTATAGTACTGCCTACGCTGCTGGAGCCGGGAGGCGACGGAAAGGGCAGGGGGTGCTAGCGACCGGCAGCCGCCGCTCTGCAGGTGGAGAGCAGGGAAGGGCGCGCATGTGAATTTGTATTGCCTCGCGTGAGGCCAGACCGTAAGCCGCGCATGCGCATTTCCTATGGGTTGCTTCAGTTCACGGAAAACGGACGCACACAAAGGAAGTGCGCATGCGCGGCTTACCGTTTTATTATATTAGATTGATGATGAAATATATATATTTTAACTTTACATTTTTAGCATAAATGCTTGATTTATTGAAATTTGTTTTTGTATTTTAATAATGTTAGGGTTTTTGTTTCTCCCTGGTTGTATTACATGCTCTCCAAGCTTATTTCACAAAAGATCTCATACTAGGAGTTTCAAGCCTCTATCCAACTTTCACTGTCTGAACTATGTGCTCTCCAAGCCTCTTTTTTGGCTTTCTAAGCATCTTTGCATTTCATGACTCTCCAAGCCTGGTGTTGAATCTCTCTGCCTGACTTACATGCTTTCCAAGCCTCTGTTTGATTTGCACAGGTGTCTTTATTAGGACTAAATGTTTAAGGGTTGTTTCTTTCACTTGAACATTTGGAAGTGGTTTCCCGCATCCTACTGCTCTGGTGAATCGCTCAGGCAAGTCCATGATTCATTCTTCTTATCTGGGTTTGGCATTTTGCTATTTTTATCATCTTTGTAGTGGAACTTATATTGTTCCTTTTTCTTTAGTTTGTGGATTACTGCCTACTGTTTATTTTCATGCCTTTGAGAGGATTCATAACTGTAGGATCTCCCTGTTTTATCACCATTCTTGCTCTACCTTTTCTAGTTTACTTTTAAGCTGTCTACATTGAAAGCTTTCTGAAAAATGCTTGCTTTAGACCAGTGTCTCTCAAACTCTCTCGAGCCAGGGCACACTAAAGGTAGTGGCCATGGCTTGAGGCACCCAGAAATGCGCAGATGTCTCCCTAGGCCCACCCAAGCTCTGCCCCAGATCCCATCCCCTTTACTAATTGTAATGCAATTTTTTCCATTCATTTTTCATATACACAGCAGATATAAATTCTCAAAACTGACACAATTCAATCACTATATTGAAAATAAAATCATTTTACTTACCAGCAATCCTTTGCAGGCTACTGTAATTAGCTTTAAAAGGTGAGACGGGAGGCCAGGAGGGAAGCCGGAGGATGCTAGAGAGAAGGGGGGAAACATGCAGACCTTCGACAAATCAGGCAGCACTGGCGAGGTACTGCGTAGGGAAGTCAGCTGGCAGACACCTGTCTTCCTCCTCAGTGTGCTGCGGCACACTTGGAATCTCAGGAGGCACACGGTTTGAGATACACTGCTTTAGACCAAAGCATTTGTATGCATTTTTTGTCCTTGGCTAGAAATATGGCTTTTACATTACATGTTAGCCTTTTAATGGTTTCAGTTATGGCACACAGTGTTTCAGATAGATATTAGCTTTATAAATTTGTTGTTTTATTTTGTTTTTATCTGAGTATGGGATTATATTAATGGTATGTTTTATATTTAAGAGATTTTTACATATCTATGTTGATATTATATGACTTTTTTTAAGAAATTGATGTATTATATTTTAAATTTATAGACTCCAGAAGAAGACATGTTATTTATGGGTCGAAACACTAGCCATGTCGAGCTGAGCTGAGCTGTAATCCGTCTTATATGATTCTCCAATAAAGTTTGTGTGTTCCTAAGGAAGGACCATCCTCTCATCCTCACTTTTTTCTACTTCTGCATAACTTTGTTACGTCATTAAAACAAACAATAATATAACTATGATTTATAGCCGTCACAGGAAAAATATCCAAATACAAGAACTGCTTCTATCAAAAATTTGAATTTTAAGACTTATCAGGTTTTTGTGCAATGTATCTCACTTCCTCTGACCTTGATAGGGTAAATGTCCTTATATAAAAGGATTGTGATCCTTAAGTGTTTTTTTATTAGTGCTGCCTGATTCAGGGGGAAAATTTTGATTTGATTTAGCCTACTGAATTGATTTTTCCATTCGATTCACTTTTCCCGCTCAATAAGGCGTTTGTTTGTTTTTTCAAACGACCTGGCGGGTTTATTTTGTAGCCTCTCCACCAACTCTAGCACTCTTTGCACTCTCCATCCCCATGCCAGCACTGTAGTGTAAACAAAATACTGTAAACAAAAAAGACTTTTCCTCTCTCTGGGCTAGATTCCCAAAAATTTTAATTAAAAACCAACAGGTCGCTGTTGCAGCCGCGATTAAAAAATAAAAAAGAGAGAGAGAGTTATAACGCTTATGCAAATGAGGTTGGCGGAGAATACTGAAGGTTCGCTAAATTTGCACGTGCTGATCGCTGGTGATAGCGACGGGCACATGTGCAGAATAAATGCAAAAAAAAAAACAAAAAAAACCCCAACCCAAATTGAACTGCCAAAGTCAAGCAACCCTCCACCTGACAGCGGGAGAAATGCCCACTCTCTTCCATTGCCAAGCAACACCCCCTCAGCAGTGGGAGAGATACCCACTCTCTCCCGCCCGACACCCCCCTGCCACGGCAGCGGGAGAGATGCCCATTCCCTCCCGCCGCCAAGCAACATAACCCCCCCCGGCAGAAGAGATACCCCCTCCCTCTCACTGCCATGCAACCCCCTCACACCCCCTCCATGCCTCCAACCTCCCACCCCCTCCCCTTAATTATGATGGCTGGCAAGAGGGATGCCTACTCCCTACAGCCAGCAGGATTTCCTCTTCAAAATAGCGGGCCTTCCCCTCCTCCAGTGCATCCTGGGATGCACAGGGGAAGGGCCTGAGGCTCTGATTGGCCCAGGTTAAGGCCCCTTATATGGGAGGGGCCTTAGGCATCTGGTAGAATGTTATTATTTTAATTTGTGGGGTGGGGTGGTCTGAGCTGTCAAACCTTACTTTCCTGTCAATGTCTGAGCCAGTCAGTGCTCAGACACTGATCAGAAAGTAAGGCAACGACAACTCAGACCTGTAGGCGAATTTTGGCCACAAATGTAGCACAACAAGGTTAGAGAATCACTTGGTGATTATAGAGAATCACTCAGAGTGATCGTTTTAATATTAATGACCTTGTTGTACTACATTTGCATAGCAGTATCAGAGACTGCTAGAAAACTTGGAAAAAACCTCGGTAAGACATTTTGATAATTCACTGCTAAAATACATGCACGCTAAACCGGCAGGAACTGGTTTAGCAAGCATTTTAAAGGCAGATTTTAGCTTTGAGAATCTGCCCCTTTGTTAGGTCCTACCTCTCACTACCTCTCACTGTCTACCACCACCTCTCACTGTCTAACACCAGCTCTGGCAGGATGCACACATTTCAAATCTGACATACTGTAATCACAAAATAGAAAATAAAATAAAAATTATTTTTTCTACCTTTTGTTTTCTGGTCATTTTATTGTTCAAATTATGTTGGTCCCAGGCTCTGGTTTCTGTTCGTCTTCTGTTAACTCGCTCGTCAGGGTCTCCTGCCCATTTGACATTTTCTTCTTTCTCTGTGCTCACCATCCATCTTCCATTTCTGTACCATCCCTTCCACTGCCATATCCAACATTTCTGTTTCTTTCCACTGTCTACCATTTCTCTCTCTTCCTGCCTTGTGCCCTGGGATCAAAATCTCTCTATTCACCTCAATGCAGCATCTCTTCCTTCCTCCCCTCCATTATTATGCACACCATTTCTTCCTGCCCTCCACCCTATTTTCAACATTTCTCCCCCTCTTCTTCATGCATGTTTCCCTAACCTCCACCATATACAGGATATTACCCTCTCGCCTCTTTCTACCTCTGTTGCATCTCTCCCTTCCTCTCCTCCATCCCATCTCCACCAATTCTCTCTCTTCTATCCCCCCACCCCCTGTGCAGCAGCTTTAAATCCCTCCCTCCCATCCCCCTGCTTTACATGATAGAAACTTTCAAGATCATGAAGGGCATAGAGAAGGTAGACAAGGATAGATTCTTCAGATTACGGGGAACCACAAGTACGAGAGGGCACTCGGGAAAACTGGAAGGGGACAGGTTTAGAACCAATGCCAAGAGGTTTTTCTTCACTCAGAGGGTTGTGGACACATGGAACGCGCTCCCGGAGGAGGCGATCGGGCAGAGTACACTACGGGGATTCAAAGAGGGATTGGATAGATTCCTGAAAGATAGGGGGATTGAGGGGTACAGAGAGAGATAGATAGGGTATAGAAAGAGTATAGATAGAAAAATAAGGGGGCTATAGGGCTAAATCAAGAAAACCTGACAGGTCATGGACCTGATGGGCCGCCGCGGGTGCGGACTGCTGGGCGCGATGGACCTCTGGTCTGACCCAGGAGAGGCAACTTCTTATGTTCTCCTAGTCTCCTGTGCAGCACCTCCCAACTGAACCCCCCCCCCCCTACAGGCCTCCTAAAAGTAGCAGCAGCGGTGGCCAGCTTTGTAAAGGCAACGCAGTGAATAGGCTGTGGAAAAACTGGAGTGCTTTTCAGAGCTCACTCTCAACAGAAGCTTAGAGCACACCATTGAATGTGTGACCTCAAATGTGAAGGGAGAGGCTGGCAACAGATTGTACCCTGGAAATTAAGTTTTGGAGAGGCGAGGTGGCAAGGCTTAATTCCTAAACGGGAAAGGTGCCACATTACACAAACTGTGAGCATTCATATGTGTGGACAAAAGTAAACTTATTTTTAAAACCCCCAGTATGAATAAGACAGGAAAGTGGTGAATGTTATGCCGATCTTCAAGAAAGGTTTGAGGGGAGATCCAGGAAACTACAGACCAGCGAGTCTTTCTTTGGTACCAGGAAAAATGGTAGAGGCATTGATAAAGGACCGCATCATCGATCACCTTGACAGACACAAACTGATGAGGACCAGCCAGCACGGCTTCAGCAAAGGAAGATCTTGCGTGACAAACTTACTGCACTTCTTCGAGAGAGTAAATAGGCAGATAGACAAGGGTGACCCAGTCGACATTGTATATCTAGATTTTCAGAAGGCATTAGACAAGGTCCCGCATGAACATCCACTTCAAAAAACTGTGAGCCATGGAATCGAGGGCGATATACTCATGTGGATTAAAAACTGGTTGGTGGATAGGAAACAGAGATTGGGGATGAATGGACAATACTCTGACTGGAAAAGCATCAACGAGTGGAGTGCCGCCCGTGTTCTAATTCTCCCTCTCGGCGAGAGGGAGAATTAGAAGGCCTTGAGCATGCGCAGATGCATTCTCAAGGCCGGCAGAGGCACGAAGATCTTCTAGTGGCACCAGCACGTCCTGTGGGCTGCGTGCCGGTGCCAGACAGGGGGGTAAGTTCAAGTTGTTCAAGTTCAAGTTGTTCGGGCGGGGGGGGGTCCCGGTTCTAGTGGGGGGGCCTTTGCGAGCGGGGTGGAGTGATGCCGGTTATCGGGGGGTGTTTGCAAATCGAGTCAACACTTGGTTTGCGAGACAAGTTTTGCGAGAAAGTTTTGCTCGTCTTGCAAAACTCTCGCAAACCGAGGTTTGACTGTAATTAGATATTTGCCCTCTTTCAAATGGTATAGAGGTTTAAAAAAGGGAAAGGCGTTAATGAAGTCATTATGTTCAATCTAGCCATTTATTTCTGCATGAATTTAAACAACTAAAAAAAAAAAGATAAATATAACTCGTCCAGTCATACAAGAATGGTTCCACAGCAGGAGTGCCCACAATTTTTGGGCTTGCGAGCTACTTTTAAATGACCAAGTCAAAATGATCTACCAACAATAAAATTTTAAAAAACACAAAGCACACTGTACGCAGAGAAAATATTAATTGCTATTTATATTCCCGGATTTTCAAAAAGGTCAAGGCAGATAACCTTATGTAATGTCACCTCAGGAACAACTATACAAAATAGACAAATATACCCCCTCCCTTTTTACTAAACCACAATAGCGATTTTTAGCACACGGAGATGCGCTGAATGCCCTGCACTGCTCTCGATGCTCATAGGCTCCCTGCGCTAAAAACCGCTATTGCGGTTTAATAAAAGGGGGCCATAGTGCAAAATATAGACAGCAGATATAAATTCTCAAAAATGGACACATTTTGATCACTAAATTGAAAATAAAATCATTTTTCCTACCTTTTTATCTGGTGATTTCATGAGTCTCTGGTTGCACTTCCTTCTTCTGACTGTAAACCCAATATTTCTTTCTGTCTGCCACTTCCCTTTTCATTCTGTCTCTCTCCCCCTCTGACTGCCTGTTTCTCTCTCCCCCTGCCCCCTCTTTATTTCTGCCTTTCTTTCTCTCTCTCTCTCTCTCCCGCCCTGCCTGTCTTTCTTTCTCTCCCCCTGCCCCCCCAAGCCATTGTGCCGATTTCTCCACTTCCCCGATTCTTTCCCTACCCCCTAAGCCACCACGCCGATTTCTCCCTGCTGCTTCTCTGAGCTAAACCAGGCATATACAAGCGCCGGACTCACAAGAACTTCACCTCTGACGTCAATTCTAACGTCGGAGAGGAAGTTCCAGGTCAGCCAGGCAGTGATTGGCTGACCCAGAATTACCTCTCCGATGTCAGAATTGACGTCAGAGGTGAAGTCTTGCGAGTCTGGCACTTGTACGTGCCTGGCCTGGCTCGGGGAGGCAGGAAGAAAAAGATTACAAAGGCAACGCAATCGACTCACATTGCCTTTGCGATCTACTGGTCGATCGCAATCGACCATTTGGGTACCCCTGCTGTTATGGTATCCTGTCCTGACCTGAGGAAAGGGGTTTAGTCCCAAAAAACTGCCTTATTTCAATTTCCCATTTATAAACTTTAATTAATACAGTTACAATACTAAATTTTACGTAAAGCAACAAAAAAATTTCTTTTCTACCTTTTGTGGTTTCTGCTTTAATCATCTTCTCTTTGCTCTCTTCTTTCTATTCAGCGTTTGTCCTCACTCCCTTCCATGCAACATCTGTCCTCTCTTTGCCCCTTCCACCCAGCCTCTGCCCTCTCTATCTCTACCCCTTCCATCTACTGTCCACCCTCTCTCTGCCCCTTGAATCCACTGTCCACCCTTTCTGCCCTTTCCATCCAGTGCCCGCCCTTTCTCTGTTCCATATGGCATCTTCCCTCTTTCTATATCCCTTCAATAACCTGTATATCCTGTGCCCTTTCTCTCCTTTATACATGATTCATTTCAGCTTCACCCCCTCCCCTATGCTCTGGCATCTCTCTCTTCTCCTTTCTTTCCTTCCTTCCTTCCCACTCCACCCTATGGTCTGGCATTTCTATCTCCTTTCCTTCTCTCCCCCCATGCCCTGGCATCTCCCTCCTCCCCCTATATGCGCTGACATCTCTCCCCCCCATGTTCTGGTAGCTCCTTTCCTTTCCCTCCCTCCCATGGTCTTGGCGTCTCTTGCCTCTCCTCTCCCTTCCCTGGTCTTCCTTCTCGCCTCTCTCTCCTCAATTGGGTGCTGCTGCTGCAGCACGTCTCTTCCCCTCCCCCCTCTCCAATTGGGTGAAGCAGCAGCTTTTCTCTTCCCCCTCCCCCCCAAAAAATTGGGTGCAACAGCAACATTTCTCTTCCCTTCCCCCCAAAATGGGTGCAGCAGCAGAATATTTCTCTTCCCCCTCCCCTCCCCTATTAGGTGCAGCAGCAGCATTTCTCTTTCCATCCCTCCCAGCTCACAAACCCGTCGGTAGAGTCTCTAGGCAAGTTGTAAGCTTTCCTCCATCGCTGACCTATCTTTCACAGGTCAGCGATGGAGGGAAGCTTACAACTTGCTGCTTTTACTTGCTTCGGGCCTTCCTCGTTGTTGGGTCCTGCCTACTTTTTGTTTCTGAAAAGGCAGGACCCGGCAGCGAGGAAGGCCTGAAGCAAGTAAAAGCAGTAAGTTGTAAGCTTCCCTCCGGGGCTCTATAGTGTGCGTGCCGGCTTCCCTTCTCTTCGAAACCGGAAGTTGCGTCCCGTGGGGGGGGGGGGGAGGGAAGAGAAGGGAAGCCAGCACGCACACATTAGAGCCCCGGAGGGAAGCTTACAACTTACTGCTTTTACTTGCTTCGGGCCTTCCTCGCTGCCAGGTTCTGCTTTTGCGGAAACAGAAAGTAGGCAGGACCCGGCAACGAGGAAGGCCCGAAGCAAGTAAAAGTATGCTGGCAAAAAAAAAAAAGGCAGGCGTCAAATAAAATTTTTGGCGGAGAGTCAGCTCGGGAAGGAGCATCAGCAGCAGCAGAAGGATTTGCTGGGCGGTCATCTAAATTAGCTGGGCGGTGAGCCCAGCTAAAAGGCCCTGGGGAGAACACTGCCCTTCACGGATTCAAGAAAAGGTTAGATAAGTTCCTGCTGAACCAGAACATTATGCAGGTAAGACTAGACTAAAATAGGGCACTGGTCTTTGACCTAAGGGCTGCCGCATGAGCGGACTGCTGGGCGCGATGGACAACTGGTCTGACCCAGCAGCGGCAAATCTTATGTTCTTATATTCTTGGCTGTGAAATCCTGGAATGTTCTACCTTTAACGTTAAGAAAAATGGCAGACTATAGTAGGTTTAGGAAATTTTTTAAGACTTATTTCAGAAAAATGTGTTAGGTAAATAAGATATGTTTGACTGGTTCATAAAAGTAATTGAATTTCCTGAGTATGCTCAGTCAATCTTATTGTAAGCCACCTTGAACTTTGTGGTAATGGCAGATAACAAATGTAATTATAATGAATATGCGCCAACTCAATTTTCCCAGACCTTAAAAAAGGGCACCTGCCCTCCACTGTCTTGAGTCTCAAACTCTGATGTGCTTTGTCCTACTGTGCCATGTACTGTCACACTTTATATTGCCCATCATATAATGCTCTACCCTACCAAGTCCCCTCCGGTGGTATAATGTATAGCCTCCACTGTGCAAGATCCCACCATACTATGTACTATGTCTGACCATGCCACATTTGTCATACTCTCACTCTACTATATGTCGTATCTTCCAGATTATGTTTGCCATGCTATATCTGCCATGCTACTTTTCTGAATCTGACTTCACCCAGCTACTCTATGTCTTAGTCCTCTCCTACATGGACTACTGCAACACACTATTCAACAGTCTCACGACGAAGAACATACCATATCTCCAGCATGTACAAAACACAGCAATCAGACTTATAAAAAAAACCTCAGTGTTCCTGACCCCGTCTCCCAGGTTCTATCGTTGGTTCACTGGCTGTCTGTAGCCAAACGTTGTGTCTTCAAGGGCCTAATGCTAGCATTCAAATTCTTATACGTCATAGAACTGGGCTATATGACCAAGATTCCTCCATATGTGCCTAACAGGTCCCTCTGCTCCCAGGATGAAATATACCTCAAAACGCCCCCTGGTCATGCCCTTCAACTGCAAACTGCCAAATGACATTCCTACTACCACTTCATACAAACCCACTGGAATCAACTGCCCCCACAGATTAGATCCCTTGAAAGACTCCTCAGTTTTAGGAAAGCAATAAAAACATCTCTCTTCATCTAACTCCCCTGCCCACGACTGCTAGATTACAAAGAACGTATATTGAGACAAGATTCTCAGTATGTGTTGCGTTAGGATTTAAAAAAACTTGTATTGAAAAATCTTGCACTGTAACTATGACAATTTTAACCTGTAAACTTTATTTACGTATATTGGTTTAGATCCCTAGTTTGTGTCGAGTTAGGACAAAAACTTGTATTGAAAAATCTTGCAATGTAATTTATGACAAACTGCAACCTGTATATTATGTATTTTAGCCTGTAACCCGTTCTGAGCTCTTTGGGGAGGCAGGATAGAAAACAAAATAAATAAATGTTCTGAGCTCTCCTGTGAGGATGGAATATAAAACCAAATAAATAAATAATTATGATGACATGCTTTATCTAGCATGTAGAATGTAAGAGATTACCGCTTCAGTGCCTAATATGGTATTGGGATAACAGGCATTTTCTGTGACCCAATCATCATCCTCAAATATTTCCTGAGAAGGAATGATTTTGTTATTAGCATTTTCCCCCAAATCTGTTTAGGTGGGTAGGCCAGTGTTCTTCAATGCAAGCCTTGGGGGCAAGTGGTGGCCCCTGGAGACCTCTAGAGCAGCCCTCATCATTCTAGTTTTTTTGTGCTATGCTCTTCCTCTCTTCCCAAGCTCAAGGCAGAAAAGGGAAAGCAGATGGGAGGAAGAACTGCATACTTGAAGGACATGAATGCACTTCTCAATAGACAAAGAGAAAGTATTTGGAAATGCCCCCATTAAAAACAGGCTAGCGGAGGTCCTCTTGGTTGTTACCCATACTGAACCTATTTGGAAAGTTGTGGAACAAGAACTTGAATTGGTGGGGTGGATGTCTATCGACACACACTAATCAGAAGTATCATACTTGGTGGTTCTCCTTTAGCTCATTTGGATCCATAGTAACATAGTAGATGACGGCAGATAAAGACCCGAATGGTCCATCCAGTCTGCCCAACCTGATTCAATTTAAATTTTTTTTTTTTCTTCTTAGCTATTTCTGGGCAAGAATCCAAAGCTTTACCCGGTACTGTGCTTGGGTTCCAACTGCCGAAATCTCTGTTAAGACTTACTCCAGCTCATCTACACCCTCCCAGTGGCCTCAATTTTAAAATTAGGATACACAGCTGGGGTAGGTAAAAAGGGCCATCATCCCCTAAAAACAGCAACAAGAGAGCTTGGGGTCAGAGCTAGTTTTTTTTTTTTTTTTCTGATCTCACACACTCAAAAATATTCTACTACCGGTATGCCAGATGAATATTCATAGCCTTATTTAAAAAAAGACTGTATGTTAATCATTGGGCATTTTCTCCTTTCTTATGCAAGATTTATTTCCACTTTAAAAAAAATTAATATTAAAAGGTATGTTGATAGTTATTTTATACAAACAGGAAAAAAAACCCTTCAGCTATCCTCAAAGAACCGTGAAACCGCTCGGGGGGGGGGGGGGGGAGGAGTTAAAAAAAAATTACTGGAGCGGAGGATAAGGAAAGTGTGAAAGATCATAACATGGTCAAGAAGCAACATAAATGGACCTCAAAGCAAACACAATCACAGACTAACTGAAATAAAATCCCACCTATGACTTGCAGTAGATTAACCCTAGCAACACGAACACCCCAATCCGGAGATTCCCATACAGTGACAGGAAAGCCTCCCGTCGCCAGCAAAGAGGACCACGCACCAGAGCAGAGTCAAAAATATAGCTTTCTAACTCAGGTCCCAGGACAAAGAAAGCACTAGGTTCCAACTCACCGGGACCTGGCGCCTCTCCGTCACCAGCCACCATAGAAGTCTCTAGGACTTGTAGCAGCTCGCGTTTATTGTTTCCGGCGGTCAAGACGGGGGAAGAGAGGAAAGACTCCACAAAAGGATTCAGCTTCATAGGCACGGCATGACGTCAGCAAATTTACAACCGGAAGTGCAAAACTAGCGACCGCCCCTTCCCGGACAGGCTTGTACCAGTAAGAGCTTAAGAAAAAGGGCGGGGATTTATCTTTTTTGTGTACTGGTGGGATCTAATGAGGGCGCGCGGAGCTAGTGGCGTTGCTTGGGTTCCGGCGGGCGGGTCATAAAGAGAGCAAACGGAGATTGAGTTAATTGATATCTTTTGGTATAAGAAGGGGATGTTGGAAAATAGGTTGAAGGAAAAAAATTAACGAGATCGGGGGTTTGAGAACTGTTTCAGAATCTTTACTTTGCGGGCGGGCGGGGTTTTCTTTATTGTCTACCGTTTCCCCCTAAAGTGGTTTATCAAATAAACATTGAACCTTTTGGTAGACTTAGGGCTTCTTGAAGAGGTTCTGGCACGCTGAGTTATCCCCTCCCTCCCCTCATCCTGTGGGAACGAGACACACAAATGGGGTACATTTTGTGCCTGTAATAGAGAAGTAGCCTAATGGAAATAGACCTGTTTCAGTCACTAGTAAATCAGAAAAAAGTGCCCTAGCTGACCACTGGAGGGATGAAGGCATGACCCCCCCCTTAATCCTCCAGTAGTCACTGACCTCCTCCCACTCCCCAAAGAGGTGACAGTAGATACCAGGCTCTATGACAGCTCCAGATATTATGACCAAACCTAAGAAAGCAGCAAGCAAGTGGACAGTGCAGTGGTTCCCAACCCTGTCCTGGAGGACAGTCAGGCCACTCGGGTTTTCAGGCTAGCCCTAATGAATATGCATGAGAGAGATTTGCATAAAATGAAGTGACAGGCATGTAAATCTACTCCATTCATGAACCAGAAATTTAGACATTTTTCTGGCTCAATTTTATGGCTGTGTGCTAGACATTTTTGGCAAAATGTCCCAATTTGGACTTAGACATCATATTTATAATGCCCCTACTACTTATCATTTCTATAGCATGATGTTATATATTTTTAATCAAAACTTTTAATAAAAATTTATTACGAAAAAAAAATTCAAGAGACAGTCCCTGCTCAGTAGAGCTTACAATCTAATCAGACAAGTAGGGGGTTAGGGAGTTTCTCAGGTATGGATGCTTTATAAGTGGGTGGGGGTTAGGAGTTAAAAGAAACCTTGAAAAAGTAGGCTTTTAGCTTGGATTTGAATACTGCCAGGGATGGAATTTAATGAACTTAGGCAGTGTGTTCCAGGTATATAGTACAGCAAAACAAAAGGAACGTAGTCTGGAGTTGGCAATAGAGAAGACAAATAAGAGAGACTTCTGTTATATCTACGCAGTAGTCCGAACGTTAGGTGATCAATCCACAGCCATGAACCTGCTTTGCAGAAGTGTGTCACTCAGCTTTCAGAACCTCCCTCATTCTCAGTGGAGTATAGTGCCCCCTTCAGTGTTTTTTTGTGCAAGCAAATTGTACAGAGGTGTTTCTGATCTGCTCTGTTTAGTTTTTTTATTTTTGTTCTAAAAGGTCTCGCTCAGCCTCCGTATGAGCCGCTGCAGGAGACATCCATCTTGAACCTCACGGTGAAGTCAGTTCCTGGTGGTGATCATCTTGGCATAACGAATATTGATATTGCAAGCTCTCTCCTGCAGAGAGTCCTTCCTCAGGATCACAGAAGCTGGGGTAGCTCTGTACTGTTCCTTCCTGCCTTCCGAAGGTTGTATTAGATTTCCTCATTAACCAAGAGGTTCATCTGCCTGCTTTTCAAACCACAGGCTCGGGTAAGCAGGATAGGATTTTACAGAAACTGGATGTGTGTAGCTTTACTTCACTACCTGGAAAAGACTACTCAATTTCGTCTTTCAGACCATCTGTTTGTGCTAACCAGGCAGTCCAAGGCCTCTATAGCCAGATGGATTTGTATGGTGATTTTATTGGCATACATCACCTGTGGCAAGCAGCCACTGGTTTCTCTTAAGACACACTCGACCAGGAGTGTTGCATCTTTATGGGTCGAGTCTCGGGCAGTTCCTCCCACAGGAGCAGCTTCTTGGTCTACTCTCCATACCTTTCCAAGGTGTTAGAGAGTGGATGTGGGAGCTTGAGAGGTATGCTACTTTGGGGTCCTTGATAAGAACATAAGAACTGCCGCTGCTGGGTTAGACCAGTGGTCCATCGTGCCCAGCAGTCTGCTCCCGCGGTGCACCCCAGGTCAAAGACCAGCGCCCTAACCGAGACCAGCCCTACTTGCGTACGTTATAGTTCCACAGGAACTTGTCTAACTTTGTCTTGAACCCCTGGATGGTGTTTTCCCATATGACAGCCTCCAGAAGAGCGTTCCAGTTTTCCACCACACTCTGGGTGAAAAAGAACTTCCTTACATTTGTACGGAATCTATCCCATTTTAACTTTAGAGAGTGCCCTCTCGTTCTCCCTACCTTGGAGAGGGTGAACAACCTGTCTTTATCTACTAAGTCTATTTCCTTCATTATGTGGAAGGTTTCGATCATGTCCCCTCTCAGTCTCCTCTTTTCAAGGGAGAAGAGGCCCAGTTTCTCTAATCTCTCACTGTACGACAACTCCTCCAGTCCCTTAACCATTTTAGTCGCTCTTCTCTGAACCCTTTCGAGTAGTACTGTGTCCTTCTTCAAGTACAGGCGACCAGTGCTGGATGCAGTATTCCAGGTGGGGGGGCGTACCATGGCCCAGTAAAGCGGCATGATAACCTTCTCCGATCTGTTTGTGATCCCCTTCTTAATCATTCCAAGCATTCTGTTTGCCCTTTTCGCCGCTGCCGGGCAGGCTCCTCTGTCCGACCCTAGACATCAGCCATTGCTTTGGTGCCTCACCCATCGTACACATTCCTTTGTAGATATAACAGAATGAAAGATTAGGTTCTAACCTTGATAATTTTCTTTTTCTTAATCTTCATAGGAGCCCACCCTCATTTTTCTGATTTGCCTGCTTTCTGCCTCAGATATTTCTAAATTCCAGAACTTGAGTTTTTTCTCCTGTCAGTCAGATGGCTAAGCATAAAGAAATCCTGTATAAGTAAATAACATGTTGAACTTCTGGCTCCTGTAATGTTAGTGCTTATTGCATACAGTATATTGGTTCACTATTGCTACTATGTTATACAGTAAATTCTTGTTAATAATTGTTCTTTTTATAAGTTGCAGAGCAAAACAAATATGTATTGATACCTGCGGGGAAGTTGTACTCCTCCTTTGTATCCTATTCCAGTGGAGATTGATTGCTTTGGTACAAACCGAAGGGGCACTCCACTACACTGGGATTGAAAGTGGTGCTGAAAACTCAGTGACACACTTCTGCAAAGCTGGTTTGCGGCTGGGTATTGATCACCTAACGTACAGACTCCTGTGAAGATTAACAGAAAGAAGATTATCTATGTAAAAACATAATCTTTCATTGCCTGATGAATAGAGTTCCTGGGGAGGACCATAGAGATAAGAAAGGAGAAATATTGAGATGCTGCAAGTAAATAAGAGGAATTTGAACTGTATGCAGACATGGTTAGGGAGCTAATGAATTGACGAGGAGAGAGTGATGTGAGCATAGTGACACTGTAGAATATAAGTTTGGTAGAATTTTGAACGGATGGTTACTTGGAAGTACTGTGAGAAGCAAGATGCAGTAGTCTAAGTGAGAGGTGATAAGGGTGTGGATAAGGGTTTTGGTAGTGTTTGATACCCAGGGAGGATCATAATTTAACACATACCCTCATCTATACTACTGACATTGTTTAATATTGCTGGTACATGGTGATTGAACAAACCAAATTACTTCAGATTACTAAATATAAATTTCATGCTAAGAAAATACCTGATCCTGGTCGTGCAAACAGAATACAGACAACAAATATAGAATAACTGACAACAAACTATAAATAAAAATATGTAAACAAAAATTAAACTGAAGCATCAACAAGCCAGCCTTGACAAATACCAGAGAAATAGAAAGATCCATTTCCCCCTGTGCTGTACAAAATATAAAGACAGATATCAGGATGGTGGTATTGGCGGGGGGGGGGGGGGGGGGGGGGTTTGGGACAGTAATGCAACCTGGGCCTGCTTGACTATGAGGAATATACAACTTGTTAGTGGGTTTTGGGGTCGCCTCCCATTCCCCAATTTCTTCCCTGGACACCAGGACTGAAGTATGTTGCAAATATTCTAATCACTACATAGAAAATAAAAATTATTTTTCTTGTACAATCCCACTTTATTCCGGGACTAGTGGATTATTTCCCTCTACCTGCCAGGACTTGTAGGAAGCCTCATATTCCAGCGACTTAAGCTCCACCCCTCTCAACCTCGGTGACCCGTCAATAGTGCATAGTACGTTGCCGTGCTGTCAATCCCGCCCCGACATTTATGCGCAGGACAAATGCACGCTGCCCTATTTCCTTCCCGTTTGCGCTCTGGGGGGGGGGGGGTGTTACACTCCCACTCTCATTGAGGTGTGGGTTCGGGGGGACTCCAAACTTTCAATTTTCTGCTCTGAGGGTGTATGTGGGGGGAACCCCCACTACAATGAGGGGGTTGCCACAAATGAAGGAAATAGTATGGCGCACATTTGTCCTGCGCGCAAATGTTGGGGCAGGATTGTCGTAGCGCCAATGTCCTTCGCGCTACCCTTACCTCAGCACTGTCCCCTCAAGAATCAGTTTCTTTCCTACATGCCAGGCTGTAGGAGCTTATATTTTCTGCTCATGTTTATTTTCCTTTGCGGTTTTCTCCCTCATGCTGCAGAGTAGAGGTCTGCACGGGAACGGGGATCGCGGGGATCCCGCAGGTTCCCCCCCTGGCCCACGGGACTCCAACGGGGACGCCCCCTGGCCCATGGGACTCCAATGGGGATGAAAACAGCCTACCTAAATTCTGGCGATGTAGGCATGCAGCTTACAAGTCCGGCGTCGCGGCGGGAAATAGCCATGCTGAGCAGCGAGCTCAGCACGTACACAGATGAAAGCCTTGCTTGCTGATTGGTCCGGCGGCCCCGCCCCGCCGTGCCGCCGGACCAATCAGCAAGCAAGGCTTTCATCTGTGTACGTGCTGAGCTCACTGCTCAGCATGGCTATTTCCCGCCGCGACGCCGGACTTGTAAGCTGCACGCCTGAAAAAGAAATCATCCTGGCCGGGGTCGGAGTCATGCTCCGGAGCTTCTACAGCCTTCCTATCTCCCTCTCCCTTCTACCTGCTTTCGGCCACACCCCTTGCTCCGCGGCTCTCTTCGGCAACTCAGCAGCAGCGATCGACACAAGCTTCTGATGTCAGGGCCTACCCTTTGCGAGTCCCGCTTGTTTCAACTTCCTTTTTCCACAAAGGCGGGACTCATAGAGGGAAGGCCTCGATGTCGGCAGCTTGTCTTGATCACCGCTGCTGATGAGTTGCTGAAGAGAGCCGCGGAGCAGGGGGGTGTTGCCAGGTGCAGGTAGAAGGGAGAGGGCCAGATGCAGGACTCATGGGTGAGGGAGGAGAAGAGAGAGAGAGAGGGGAGGGAAACAAAAGGAAATATTTCATACTGGGCTGGGTCGGAGTGGAGGGAGGGTGGAAAGATTCTGGCTACCAGGTGCAGTAACAAAGGAAAAGGGGGGAAAGCTGAAAATGGAGATAGTGACACAAAGAAGAGAAAGAGTAAGCAGGACCTACTGAATAAGGATAGAGATACAGAGGGGACATGAAGAGGAGATGAAATAGAGACATATAAGTAATGCTGAAAAAGTGTGGGGGGGGGGAGATAAAGACATTGAAAAGGCAAATGGTGAACATGGGGTAAAGACAAGGACAGAGACAAATGAAGATTCTGAAAAAGTGGTGAGATAGGGATATAGGTGAGATGGACACAAAGAAGGGTGATGCTGGAAAATAGGTGGAATGGTAATTCTGACAAACACAGAAGGGAAATGCTGGATCAAGGAGAGATGGGGCTCAGGCTGGATGGAATGAGGAGAAATGCCTTGTTGGCCCGGAACTTCCTCTCCTATGTCAGAATTGACATCAGGGAGCGGAATGCTGGTCAGCGCGACGCTTCTGCAGGGAAAGCTTGGGACAGCGGTGGCTTGGGGGCTATTCCCCGATGGCGGTGGCAGCAAACCGAGTGGCTTGGGGGAGGGCACGGAGAAAGAAAGAAAGGGGGCAGACAGGGAGACAGAAAGAAGGGGGAACAGGGAGACAGAAAGAAAAAGTTGGGGGAGAGAATGAGGTCTGGAGGAGAGGAAACAAACAGGAGGCTGAAAGAAAGGAAGAAAGATTGGATGCACAGTCAGAAGAAGAAAGTGCAACCAGAGACTCATGAAATCACCAAACAGCAAAGGTAGGAAAAATGATTTTATTTTCAATTTAGTGATCAAAATGTGTCTGTTTTGAGAATTTATATCTGCTGTCTATATTTTGCACTATGGCTCCCTTTTACTAAACCGCAATATCGTTTTTTAGCGCAGGGAGCCTATGAGCATTGAGAGCAGCGCGAGGCATTCAGCGTAACTCCCTGTGCTAAAACCTACTATTGTGGTTTAGTAAAAAGGGAGGGGGTGTATTTGTCTATTTTTGTATTTTGTTACAGAGGTGACATTGCATAGAGTCATCTGCCGTGACCTCTTTGAAAAAACCCGGAATATGAATAATTAACATTTTCTCTGCCTTTCATTGTGCTTTGTGGTTTTTTTTTATTTTATTGTTGGTAGATCATTTTGACTTAGTCATTATAAAGTAGCTCGCAAGCCCATAAAGTGTGGGCACCCCTGCTCTTACTCTGGGGCACCAGACCTCCCTCAAGGCACACACACGGCAAATGGAAGAAAGAGGAGAATTTTTGGTCGTAGGGAGGAAGGTACAGAATGTGATAGGGAAGAAAAAGATGAGAGTGAGAAATGTGGCAAGGGAACAATGGGACAGATTGAAAGGGATGCAAGAGGGAGGAATATTGGCAGTGGTGAAGGGAATGGAGGGAGAGATGTGGCATAGTGTTGGAGAGGGGTGATAGAAGGAGAAATGTTGGGCATGGGGCTGGTGGGCAGGCACGAAAGATGAGAAAGAGATAAATGCTGGACCATGGTAGGGGGAACCAATGGACAGCAACAGAAGAATTTACAGAAGATGGGAAAGCGGAAAAAAGAAACTGGGACCAACTTTATGGAAAAATAAGTCTCCAGACAACGAAGGTAAAAAATGGAATTTATTGACTAAAATATGTTAGCTTTGGGAAATGTATATGGCAGATGTCTTTGTTTTGTGTTCAAAAGAAAAGGAAATGCATTTCTGGTTTTATTTCTACAGTGTTGAAGTACTTGTTGACCCTTGCTGTGACTGGTGGGGATCCCCAAGCACCGCCAGCAGAGGACCTCCTCTAGAGATGGCCAGAACTCCCCTCCACCAAGCGCAGCAGTCGCTGGCAGCATCCATGAGCCACTGAGGTGCCAGCATCTGTGACTCAGGGACGCTACTGCTGCCTGCCAAGCTTGGCAAAAGGGACCCCCGGCCAACTGCAAAGGAAGTCCTCAGCTGACAGTTTGTGGGTTCTCATCAGCTGAGTATTTATATTTTATATTTACATTAGAGGTTCTGGTAGAAACCCATTTACAAAGTATGTATTATTCCCAATTAATATTTCCAAATTAATAAAGTCTCTTTGCTTATTTGTAAATGGGTCTCTACCAGAGACTTTAATTCAGTAGCATAATTAAATAAAATAACTATTTCTGAAGTTTATAGGGAAGGATGGTGACGGAGGGGATTCCTCGTGGGGACGGGTGGGGACGGAGGGGATTCCTCGCGGGGACGGGTGGGGACGGAGGGATTCCTCACGGGGACGGGTGGGGACGGAGGGATTCCTCACGGGGACGGGTGGGATTTCTGTCCCCGCGCAACTCTCTACTGCAGAGGTTCCCTGCAGGGACAGCTCTAACTGCGGGAGATCGCAGACCTTTGGAAAAGCCTGTTTCCAGGGGGTTGGCTGCCTGTCATTGCACCCTCTGGACAGCCTGCACTTCAGATCAGGGCTTGGACCGTTCCCTTGGGAGCTTGCTCACCCCAGGTTTGTCTGCTAGTGGGTCGACCGCAGGCTGCGTGGCTCCTTGGAGGCGCGCCTGAGATCAGGGCCAGACTGCATTCCTCCGCTAGGCATCTGCATGTCCAAGGATGGCGGAGGTACCCAGCCATGGATGTCTAACCGGTGGAGCAGTCCAAAGATTTGAAGTCCAGCTTGCCTGCTTCCTAAGGCAGAGGATCTCCCTGTAAGCTGTTTCAACTCTCTCAGAAGTGATTTTCCAGTCAGTACATGTCACAGTGAGTACAAGCTTGACAGCCTGAATCGGTGATTTTGGGGGGTATTGGGAGGTTTCCTTGCATGGCCTACCCCCATCCTTAAAATCGCCATTTTTTTTTAGGGCTTCTGGTATTTTTTCCTAGGCTATTTTTGACACCCCTGCCCTAGACATATGGAGAGATAAGTGAAGATAGATAATGAGGGGCTGCCCAGTGAATGCTTTTGTAGGTAATTGTTAAAAACAAACAAATCCGGGAATGTGCCAGGAAAAGAAAAAAATATATATCAGTTTTGTGCGTTATCAACCCTGGCTGTATTAATCCTAAAGTTCATCTCTAATTAGAACTTTCAAACAGGAAAAAAAAATTGTATGCATATGAACTGTAGCATTAATTGACGAGGTTACGGGAAAAATCTTTGGAAAAGCAGAGCAGTAAAAAGGAAAGAGAGTTGTCGGGCAGAATTCAGCCAACAACAACAACAAAAAAAATCACCAACTCTGCCTCGCTATCTTTAGCCATAGGAACTATGGAAGGAGGGGGACGCGTTAGAACACGGACCCATTTTGTACTTGCAGTTCCTCTACTAAGAAAGGTAGTTATTAGCAGTCCTGGGGTTGCGCTTGCACAGTTCCGGTTCCGGAATGTGCATCGGAACTGAAGGCGCGGGTTTAGAAGGTTTTGCAGCCAAGATGCTTCTCTCTGTGGCAGGAAGCTGCAGGTTTCCTGGCTTGTGTTTTGCTGTGCGGATCGGTAGGGGTGGCATTGGGATGGCATCCCCGGTGTTCTGCGGATGGCGCATATTCTCGCGGTGTAACAAAGCAGTAGTTCTGAGCAGGGCTTGCGACATTTCGTTCCCGGAACTGAGATGCGCACGCGGAGTGACAACAACATCGGGCACTCACAAGGTAAAGGAAAACGCTTGCGCAGAGCGGGTGTATACAAAACAGTAGTACAGTACATGCCTGAATAATAGATTCTGCAGAAGGAAAGAATAGCATGCATGTGTTTGGTTTTGATTTTAGAGCTTTGTAACTGCTATGCTACGTGTGAAATTATAAAATACAAAAAAAAAGGCAAAAACAACATAATTTCATTAATTTTTTTTCTCCATGTGTGTTTTGAGCTCTTCTGGGAGGATGGGATATAAAGCCAAATAAATAAACAAATCACTGTTCAGTCTTTTTGTGAGCATGATGACCAAATAAAATTGTGTGACCCCTCCTCCCGAGGTACAGAATAGCGATTCATTCATGGAGAACCCATCCAAGTTGGAACTCTAAATGTGGGTTTTGTGACCCCATTTGGAGCCGTGTCTAGAGCTAGCATATTTTTTGTGTGGTTCCTCGCGAGTGGAATAAGCTTCCGAGATATTTAGGACAGCAATCTAGTTTGAGTAGTTTTAAGAAAATGTTGAAGGAAAACATCTCTTCTGAAAGATGAAATACGGGACTTGATTTATAGTTTTTTGATGCGAGGCGCTGGTAGCCTCTTTGTAATTTTAGGAGGCTTTAAATTATTATTATAATGTTGTATTGATGTTTGATTTGTTGTATTGTATGTGATTCTGTTTGTGTATGTACTTTACTGTGACCTGACTTGGGAAAGGCGGGGTATAAATAAAGAAATACAAATACTGACCCATAATTTGGGGAGCTCTGTAATATAGAACCCTATTGGAAACAAGCATCTAATTTTGGAGGGGTGGTGATATTTCAGAGCCTTTGCCTTCAGCTTATTTTTGTACTAGTTTTATGGTCTCCCTAAAGTTTGGGGGCATTGCTTGGGTAGGCAAACCTTCAGTCCTGTGTTCCTTTAAATATCTTTCAGGACTTTTAGCTCCTTTCCCCTCCTTTCCCCTCCTTTCAAGATTTTGGTAATTAATCTCAAGTCATAATCATCATAACAGTATCTCTAACAAAGTCATCTTATAAAGCTCCTTATTGGACATCATTTATATTCTAATATCATTTTTTTTTGTACAGCAAACAATAAAAACATAATACAATAAAACACTAAAAGTAACTTTGAATTAGTTAATACAGTACAGTATCTTTTCCCTCTCTCCAAACATGGATATTGGTATCCTAGAGCAGGGGTTTTTAACCCTTTCCTGGAGACAAACCTAGCCAGTCAGGTTTTTGGTATTACCACAATGAATATGCATGAGATAGATTTGCTTGTACTTGAGACCCACTGTATACATATCTGTCTCATGCATATTCATTGTGGTTATGCTGAAAACTTGACTAGGCATGCCTTTGAGAGAGGACTGAGAATTACTCCCCTAGAGCAGTGGTTCTATGACAACACATCTAATGGTCAACATTTCTGTGTCACACACTGGATCAATACAGGAGGAACTTCCTCTTATGACTTGGCTGACTGGCCTCCTCTTACATGCTCTCTCACTCTTGCACACAAATTCAGGCACATTCTCTCATGCCCCCCATCTCTAGCTCAACCTCTCTTTTCTCTTTTGCTCCCCCCCCCCCCCACCTGTCCTTTTCTTAAAACTTACTAAAGGGAGGAGAGCTTTAGGCTATCTCCTCTTCCTCCATAGCCAGCATGTGATAGTGATTGCATCCAAGGTGGGAAGGAACAGAATCCAGATTTCTAGTCCAGACTGGCAGGGAAGCAGTGATAAGAATATGATGTACCAGGGGCTCTACTCTGTAATCTCCTCAATCAGCAGACACGTGTTTTTTATATAAATCTATAGATTAGCTGTATATGTCAGATTATCAATGATGCACCTCCCAAATTCTGTTGACACGCGGCAGCCAATCAGCTAGTGGCTCTGCACAGGCAGGAGCAAAGGAAGGTCGCTCCTGCCGTGATTCACCACTGGACCATCAGGGATTGAGGGGTACAGATAGGAGTAGAGGTAGGTAATAGGGATAGAATTAGAGGATTAGAGGCAGTTACAAAATTAGTCATGGACACTGTTCAGGCAATGGGCCGCCGCGGGAGCGGACCGCTGGATAGGATGGATCTCTGGTCTGACTCAGCGGAGGCAACTTCTTATGTTCTTATGATACTAAAAGGTACACAGGGGAGGCAAAAAATATTAGAATCGGCTAGGACAGGAGGCAGGAGGGATCCCTCCTGTCCCGGCCACTGCTAAACCACCAAGTCTCATGGCAGGCCCAATGGAGGCCTGTAAGTCAGTGGAAGAGAGGGGGGACAGAGTGCAGAGACTGGCAGGGGAGTAAGTGAGTGAAGGGAGGGGATGGATGCAGAGCCTGGCAGAGCAGCAAGGGGAGGGGGAACAGGGTGCTGAGCCTGGAAAGACACTGCACTTGAATATTAAATCCCCCCCCCCCACATACACACGGTTTATATTTGAGTCAAACATATTTCCTTTTTTGGGGGGAAGGTTACTTCGGTTTATATTTGGGTCTGTTTATATTCTAGTATACACAGTGCTTAATTTTAGCAAAAGGTTACTGCTCTGTAAGTACAAATTACTCAACAAAAAAGCAGATTAATACAGCAGTTTAAAACAGACAAAATTGAAGTGTTGGAAAGTGATGTTTATTTTTTAAATTTTGACAGCCTTTTTACTAAGCGATGCTAAAATATGATTAGTACTATGCCCAGTGTGGGTTTCTCCCATGCTTTGAGGCCACTTTAGCATGGCTGTAAAATTTGAACATGACCATGCACTAATTTCCCCATTAGGGCATGGTCATTAGCGTGTGAGCTCTTACTGCCACCTGTTTTGTAGGTGGTAAGGGTTCATGTGCTAACAATTAGCATATGGCAATGCAGCTGTGCTAACTGATTAGCACAGAACATGCCTACTCTCATTTATTTATTCAATTTTCTATACCGTTTTCCCAGGGGAGCTCAGAACGTTTTATGTGAATTTATTCAGTTACTAAAGCATTTTTCCCTATCTGTCCTGGCGGGCTCACAGTCTATCTAATGTACCTGGAGCAAGGTGGGGGGGGGGGGTTAAGTGACTTACCCAGGGTCATAAGGAGCAGCATGGGTTTGAAGCCACAGCCTCAGCGATAAATCAATAAATTCTGTTTTTTCATGTGGGAAGCACATGCTGATCCCCAAACCCTGGCCTAAATACACCCCATAGTAGTGCTTGTTAACCTGTGATAAGCAAGCATTAGTGCGTACCTGAGCTTTGTAAAAGGAACCCTTTATTTATTGTATCATGATATACCACCAGTCACTCCATAAAAGTGCCTCTAGGTGATGTACATGCTTACAAAATAAAGAAAAAACAACCAATTAAAAACAAAAAAACAGCAGTACCCAAGAAAAGTAAAAGAGAAGGCTTGCAGAGAATTTGGGGCTGAATGTTTGAGGAAAACGCTGTGTTTATTATTTTTTTGAAACTGGAGTAAGAGGCTTTAAGTTGAGTTCACAAGGGAGAGAATTCCTGAGGTAGGGCCCAGCATAGGCAAAAGCAGTATCTCGTGTGATGTCCAAGCGAAGACCTGAGGGAGGGGGAAGAGATAAACATGCTTGTTAAGATGAGTGCAAGAGGTGTGTAGGAGTATAAGGAGTCAGACATTTAGAAATGTTCTCTGAAGCAGTCCATAGTCTGCCTTTGAACACAACGGTAAGTTATTTAAATTTTTTATGTGCTGAAACTGGGAGCCAGTGTTCTTTGATTAGAAAAGGTGTGACATAATCAGATTGAGCAGAGTTATGAATAATTTCCCAGCTGAAGATGTTTCAGAATGGAAAAAAGACCAGACTAGAGTTCATCTTTCACGTTGGAACTGCTGTAATAACTAGAGTCTGACCACACCCAGGATCTTTGGTTTCTGCTGAAACCGAATCTGCAATTGACCACTCAGTTTCAGCAGGAACTGAAACCATAAACTGTTACCCCCCTCCCCAATCTCTTCTGACATGGGCTTACCTTAGGAAACCCTGGTGGTATAGTGGCCTCTTCAGGGACAGAAATAAACACCATTTTGTTCCTGCCGTGCTACTGCTCCTGACACAATGGCTGCCAAGACTTGCTACAGCTGGCCATCTTTTGTTTCTTTCTGGAGAGATCCCTTATCATTGGCCAAAGGCAAAGATCGCTTTGTCTGATGATAGTCCTGGCTCTCATAATCAATTATTTTGTTTTGGTTTTTTTGGCCAGAGAGCCTCTTCTTGGACAGTGGTGTCAATTGCTGCTGGTTTTAAAAAGGGTTTGGACAAGTTCCTGGAGGAAAAGTCCATAAACTGCTGTTGAGACAGACATGGGAGAAGCCATTGCTTGCCCTAGATCGGTGGCATGGAATGCTGCTACTATTTGGGTTTTTGCCAGGTGCTTGTGACTTGGATTGGCCTCCGGGAAGATGGGATATAGGCTAGATGGACCATTGGTCTGATCCAGTAAGGCTATTCTTATGTTCCCATCTTATCGAAGCATAGCTGCTCCTAGAGATTTAAAGACATGGCAGAAAAGCAGCTTATTGAATTTTCAAAATACTGACTTGGTCAATTGGTTTTAATTGATATGGTTTGATAATTTTACTACCCTTTACTTTATGAATTTTATGTTAACAGCATGCTGATCTTATTTTGCAGAAAACTTTTCCTTATGTGAAATGTGTCCAGTGCTTTAGTACATCCTCTTCTGGAGACGAAAGTGTGGGAAAACTAGTTTACACCGGAAATTTGGCAAAGGCAGTGCTTGGTATGTAATTGAAGTTCTGTTTTATTTTCAAATATTTTTCATAAAAAGACAGTCCTCTTTTCTGTAAAGATACCCTTGGCTTTCGTAAAGCTTGTTAGACCCTTGGTTCTCATAAAGCTTGTCAGACATTTTGTGTTTGAGACTGATATAGAAATATCACTGTACACTTCCCCCTCCCCATTCGTGGTTTCCGTACTTGCGATTTCATATAATCGCGATTTGGGGAGGGGAGGGGGAAACCCCCCTATATTTTTGCCTTCCTCCCGGCATCCCGGCCTTACCTGGTGGATAGCAGTTCCTCACACACCTCATCTTGAAGCCTTCCCTCTGATGTTATGACATCAGAGGGAAGGCTTCCGGTTCAGGTGCAGGACGCGCGTAGGAGCCTTTTCCCACAGCTTTATGCACTGCAGCACTCAGGGAGCTGGCCCGAAGACGCTGCGTTGATCGCACCTTGGACCGGCGGCTGAAGAACGCTGTCTTGGGCCCAATGGATGTGCTGGCACTGTGGACCAGCAGAAAATTTCTGTGGACCGGCACCAGTCCACGGACCGGCAGTTGAAGAACACTGTCCTAAATTACAGTACATACGAGGGGCTGCTCTAAAGTTCTCAGCCCAACCAAGAAGAAAATCATGTGGAACCATTAAACTTACAAGTTATTTCACATTTTTCTTGACACTTTTTGATTCATTTCAATATGAAATGAATCAAAAAGTGTCAAGAAAAATGTGGAATAACTTGTAAGGATAGAGTCGGTCCAGAGGAAGTCTACTAAAATGATTGGTGGTCTTCATCATAAGGCATATGGGGACAGACAGGAGAGGGAAGATATGATAGAGACATGTGCATTTCTGCCATGTAGGTATTTAAATAAGTCGAGTCTCTTTCATTTGAAAGGAATGAGAGGGCATGGGATGAAGTTAAAAGGTGATAGACTCAGGAGTAATCTAAGGAAATACTTTTTTACAGAAAGAGTGGAAGATGCGTGGAATAGTCTCCTGGTAGAGATGGTGGAGACAAAGACAGTCTGAATTCAAAAATGTGTGGGACGGGCACATGGGGATCTCTTAAAGAGAGGAGAAAATAGTGGATGCTGTAGATCAGCAGTCTCAAACTCAAACCCTTTGCAGGGCCACATTTAGGATTTGTAGATTCTTGAGGGGCCTCAGAAAAAGTAGTAAATGTCTTATTAAAGAAATGATAACTTTGCATGAGATAAAACTCGTTATAGTTTATAAATCTTTCCTTAATTGCTTCTGATTGTCCTCTCCACTCCACCTCACAATTGCGTACAGACGCAGGAAAGCACTTCATGAGATTACAGCAGTGAGGTGGGCAATGTTCCAGAACAATGGTATCATACTGAGGGCCTCAAAATAGTACCTGGTGGGCCGCATGTGGCCCCCGGGCCAAGGGTTTGAGACCACTGCTGTAGATGGTCCATTTGGCCTGATTTTTCTGTGTTTCTTATCAAATCTATGTGCAAAAACAATCCTTCACTACTTAAGACATAAGATGGCCATACTGGGACAGACCGAAGGTCCATCAAGCCCACTATCCTGTTTCCAACCATGGCCAACCCAATCCCAAGTACCTAGCTAGATCCCAAGCAGTAAAACAGATTTTATGCTGCTTATCCTAGGAATAAGCAGTGAATTTCCCTAAGCCATCTCAATAATGGCCTTTGGGCTTATTTATTTACTTTAAAAAATGTATACACCGCCTAAATTTAGGTGGCTTAAAAATGACCAAAAATAATATAAACCAGTTGTCCCAACAAGGATCCCAGTTTTAGCATATATGAGATGCCTTCCTCAAGAGACACAAGTTGTTGCCTGTCAGGTCTAGAGCACAACTTGACTGGCAACAACTTGTGTCCCTGAGGAAGACGTTTCCTATACGCCGAAACTGGGATCCTTGTTGGGACCACTGGTTTATTTAAATAAAGACTTGATCATTGGTTGAAAAGACGCCTCTCTTGCCTTCTGTTAGACTTTCTATATCCTTAGGCAAGGTGTTCTTCTTTTTGTCTGCTGCATACATAATTATTTAAACACCAGTAGAGATGTATCAACTGGGATCTTTATTGTTTATTGGTAGATGTTTTCAACCAATAAGCAATAAAGATACCAGTTTATACATCTCTACTGGTGGTTATTTCATTTGGAATTTCATAGAGGTTTGTTTTTCAGATCTATGATTCTCATAAGCAATCAAACATTATTTCATCTCCAGATTACATAGGTAGCAAAAATGCAGTTGCAAAAAGTTGGGTCTTAAAAAGATTTTTTAAATTAACCCCTCCTTTTATGAAGCCACTTATTTTTATTGCCGGCCATGGCGGTATTAGCTCCAACGCTCATAGAATTCCTATGAAAGTCAGAGCTTTTACTACAGTGACCCGCAATAAAAAAAAACCTCTAACCTAGCTTGATACAAGGAGGCCTATATTAGTCATAAAAAATTTTGATAGAAAAATTAATCTAAACATGAACAGCTGTATGTGTTGCCTCACTAACAATTTGTTTTAAACCTAGCGTAATTTAAGACATTCTTTTACTAAAATGCACTAATAAATTTAATGTGTTTTAGTAAATGCTAATGGTTAGTGTGCACTAAGGTCCCGATTCTGCAAAGTGCATCCCGATTGTAGGCAGCTGTAGGCGTCCCACAGCTGTCTAATCAGCCAATCGGGAGGCATGTTTTCTAAAAAATGCTTCACAGGCAGGCCGCCTATATTGAAGGCCCAGCCTAGGGAGGCCCGCAAGCCTGCCTAAGCTTGCCTAAGGCTAGGCGGTAGCCTTAGGCGAACCTAGGCTGCCCTACACGTCTCCCTAGTAGAGCGAGAGACGCTTACAATGTATGCCAGCAAAATGCAGGTCTACATGGTAAGTAGACATGGCCCATATACTTAATCGCAGCAAAGGATCTCCCTGCTGCGATTAGTATAGTGGCCGTGTCAACGTCCGCCAGTCTCCCCTCCCCCCCCCCCGATGATCGCAGCAGGAGGGTGCCCAACACCTCCTGCTCACAGAACCCTACCATCGCCAGCAGGAAGGTGCTCAACCCTTCCTGTCGGTAGACTACCCCACCCCCGACATTCGCGGCAGGAGGGTTCCCAACCCCTCCTGCCCACAGAATCCCACCATCGCCAGAAGGAAGGTGCTCAACCCTTCCAGCTGGTAGGCCCCACCCCCCCTGAAGATCGCTGGCAGGAGGGTACCCAGCCCCTCCTGCTGGACCCCTCTCAATGACCCCCCCCCAACAAATAAATTTAAACCTATGATAATCAGGCTTCTTCCACTAGTTTAATTTCTCTGAATACCCAATCCCAAATACTGTATAATTTGTTGGATAATGTTGATTTACGGATACCAAATCATAGTCACACAACTACAATTCAGTAATGCAAAGAATATCTAATGACTTTTCAATTAGCAGATCATGATAAACATTTTATTTTTAACTCATCACAGAACAGGTGTATGCAAGAAGGCTGTTATTTCAGGATGCATAATTTTGTGAACTTTTCAATCATAAATCTTGTTTTAAAGTGGTCTGTTTAGACACTGCTAAAGAACTAAGCTGTTAGTGAGCTGTGGGTAGCTAAATTGCAGTTAAGAACCCAAATCTATTAGGTGAGGACCTTACAATAGTTGGATTACATTGAATTTTCTTGAGGTGGTGGTGAAGGTGGGTGTTGTTATAACAATAACCCAGTGTCTTGACCCATGGCCACTTAGGGCTCCTTTTACAAAGCCGCGTTAGGGCCTTAACGCGCAGAAGAGCGCGCGCTAAATTGCAGCGTGTGCTAGCCGCTACCGCCTCCTTTTGAGCGGACGGTAGATTTTCGGCTAGCGAGCACTAATCTGGTGCGTGCATTAAACGCTAGCGCACCTTTGTAAAAGGAGCCCTTAGTTAGTGGCAAAGAAGAGACTTGGTCTTATAGGGGGCTGATGTAATAAGATGTGAATGCATTAAAACAAGTTAAGTAAACAAAATGCATAGGATCTTCATTAACCAAAAGTTACACAACTTATGATTCAACTAGCATTGCTCTCATTTAAAATCCATTTATACATTCTCCATATTTACCATTATTTATATTGACATTGCTTGATGTTATTGAAGGGACAGAAAATACAATCCTGGTTATATTTATTTATTTAATTTTTTTATTGCTGATACTTATCTTAATTGTATGTCTGTTATTATGTTACTTTTATTTATCATCATTATATGATTTATTCCTGTGCAATGGATATAGAGATACCTCAAACCACTTGTTTGTAAAAGGCATCATTTTCTCAACTCCACCTCCTTCCTCAGTGAGCTGTGCTGTAGCCCTTCAGTTCTTCCCTTTGGCAAGCATGTTCAGAAGATATCTGATCTTCTCTGTCTTTTTAGTTTTATTTTTGGGGGTTTTTGTTCCCAGATTTCGAGGCTTTCGGTGCTGCAGACGTTCCTAGTGCTCCTGGGACAGCTATGACTGCGAGCAGACACAGATTCTCATCAAAGAAGTTTGTAGCTGTCAGGCTTCTCTGTCTAGCAATTAAGGACACTAAGGGACCGTTTCCCAATGTGGTGAGGCTCGCCCTAGACTTTGTCAGATCTTGAGCACAGGCTGTGGGACCCCAGGTCAGTCCAGAGGGCCGGAGTGGGAGCCAGCTGTTTTTTGACCTTCCCCCGTCACATGGCATGGATCTATGGGGGTCGAGATCTCAGCCCACTTTTTCAGGTCTGGCATGCAGCCTGAAGAAGCAAGCACCTGAATTCCATGCTTGATGGAGGTAGAAAGTCTTCTGTCATTCATAACTGCAGTGGCAGTTGGGGTAGTTCCCAACACCAGCAGTCATATGTGAGTACTGGCTATTGCAACTTATAGGGAAAATTGGTGTGTGTGTGTGTGGGGGGGGGGGGTCCCTAAAAATTGCATCTTAAAAGGTTTCTTGGGCCAGATGGGGGATCCCCCATCTCATTTTTGTTTTTTAAAAACCCTTCCCAGAATTTTTTGAGTTCTCATATAGCTCTCCTGAGCTGTTTTTAGTGATAAAATCACTTATGGTGGCCATCTTGGATTTCCTGATTTGGATTAAAAAACCTCTAATCTGCCTTAATATCCCTTGATTTTGTTAAAAATCACCATAGATTAGTGATCTCAAACTCGCAGCCTGCCAGGTACTATGTTTATCATAATCACAAAAGTAAAATAAAACAGTTTCTTGATCATATGTCTCTTTAGCTATAAATTACAATATTATTATTAAGACTTAGCCAAAAGGAAAGATTTATAAACTATAAAGAGTTTTACCTCATGCAAAATTGTCATTCTTTAATAAGACATTAACTATTTTTTTCTGAGGCCCTCCAAGAACCTACAGATCCAAAATGTGGCCCTGCAAAGGGTTTGAGTTTGAGACCACTGCCATAGATGGACTTCTCAAGCTTTGATATACTGGATTCATGGCAGATTGAAGCTGGATGGCCAGTGGAGGATTGGCCATGTTCCACTTGCCACAAGTCACATGATGAAGAGGCGGGGGCCTCGGGCTCAGCCTCCTCAGATACCTTAAGGGTCCTGGGAGTACAGATGGACTCTTCTGGGGGGGGGGAGGGGGTTAAGTCCATTTCATAAGTGGCAAAAGCTGATTCAGCATCTGTAGCAAAGAAGCATCACATGGAGGATGATGAACCCTCAAAAGGGTGCCATGAGCACCCGAACGGGTCTTCTAGCCCAGAGTGTTTGATAGCATTGTGTGCCGATGGGAGTGTCCAACATTTGATCTCATGGCGACAGCAGCCAACAAGAAGGCTATAAGGTTCTTCAGCCACAGATTCAAACCCAGAAGTGCAGGCATGGATGCCTTGGTGCAGCTCTGGTCCGTATCTGCTGTATGTTTTTTCCCCTTGGCCCCTGATAGGCAGGGTCATTCGAAGGATAGCATCTCATCCGAAACTTGTGAGTCTCGTAGCCATAGATTGGTCGAGACGGCCCTGGTATGCAGATCTATTGCATCTGAAGAGGAATAGGAGTCTTATGCTGCCTTTTCATCCAACTTTGCTCTCGCAGGGCCTGATTGCCTGGGAAGATTTGGAACACTTTGTGCTTATGGCATGGCTCTTAAGCACACAAATCTAGAGTGCAAGGTCTACTCAGAGATAGTTATTACAGTTCTTCACAGTTTAAGAAACCAGGGACAGTTGCAGCCTATGCAAATTCTTTGAAAATACATAGTAACATAGTAGATGACGGCAGATAAAGATCCGAATGGTCCATCCAGTCTGCCCAACCTGATTCAATTTAAATTTTTAAATTTTTTCTTCTTAGCTATTCTGGGCAAGAATTCAAAGCTTTACCCTGTACTGTGCTTGGGTTCCAACTGCTGAAATCTCTGTTAAGACTTACTCCATAAGACGCACCCTTATTTCCACCCCCTTTTTGAGGGGTGGAAAAAGTGCATCTTATGGAGCAAAAAATACGGTATAGTCTGCTTTGTATAAGCAAATACCTGATTCAATTGGATCACAATACTTAAAACAAATATTCTGTCACTTCATATATAATGCTAATAATAGTAATATTAATACAATCTCTGACATTACCCATTCATTATAAAATACTACTACTGTTAATCATTTCTATAGCACTATTGGATATATGCAGCGCTGTAGAGAGTCACGAAGGAGACAGTCCCTGCTCAATGGAGCTTACAATCTAAACAGGATACCATGGATACAGTTAGAGGGAATGGTTAATCTGCTGGCTAGGGCAGTGGGGAGTAGGGTTATAGATTGAAGGCTGCATCAAAAAGGTGGGTTTTCAGTCTGCTTTTAAACAAGGGAAGGGGCGTGGCAGACAAACTCAGGTAGTTTATTCCAGGCATACAGGGCAGCTAGATGAAAGGAACGAAATCTGGAATTGGCAGTGGAGGAGAAGGGTACAGCTAAGAGCAGCTGATCTAAGCTTAAGGGCTCCTTTTACTAAGGTGTGCTAGCATTTTTAGCACGCGCTACATTGTCACTCGCGCTAACCCCGCGCTATGCGCCAAAAACTAACGCCAGCTCAATGGAAGCATTAGCGTCTAGCGCATGCGGCATTGCAGTGTGCACTAAGCGCACGCTAAAACCGCTAGTGCAGCTTAGTAAAAGGAGCCCTAAATGAATCACGCATATATCTACAGATATATGCCATTTTTAGTGTTCTGTATGTATTATTACATGCCATCCATACTTTTGATATAAGTAAATACAGTATATATTAATCTTTTCATTATTTTGCCTTTATTTAAGGTTAGAGCTGGGATTTTGTCATAACGACTTAAAATCCTGTGGTTTGAATAGCACTAGATATATTTACACAAACTGATTTTAGAAATCCTTCACAACAAAGTGGTAAATAGAAAAACTGAGTAGATATGGCAGAAATAGTAGAGTTCTAGTGCTGTACTGGTCTTAAAGAAAAAGGGGTTCTTGGTTGGCTGAAATATCTTTTGTTTGACCAACATGAAAATTACACACCAATTTTATACATGAGCTTTGGAGACCACATAAGGCCCTTCTTCAGAAAAATAAGACAGAGGACCGATCCGTATGTTCACAAAGGCTCATGTATATCTTTGGATCATTTTCCTGTCTAGTAAAAAGTATCACAGGCTGAAAATCTTCTGTCTCGCCTATCTGTATATTTTCTACTTATGTGGTCTCAGCAGTCCTAGCTCACCTTTGCCATAGTCTTTTTGCCTGAGCTGCAGGCCATGACATTCTGGTGAATGATATTGGCCCGCATCTTTTTTTTTTATTTCTTCCTTTTGGCCTTTTCCCTCCAGCTACATTTGCAGTATGTTTCTGTGAGCATAACATATGTCTGTTCTGTTCAAATGGCTAAATTACTCCACTTCTCTTGCCTTAATATTATTTGTGATCTCAGTTACCTTCAGCATTTTTTTCTAATTTCTTCAACCCTGACCTTGTCATATTGGGTCATCCCAAGCATCTCTTTCTCATATTCTAGCACTGCTCCATAGACTATTTCAGGTAACTGCATGTAATCCATGATTAGAAATACTAATTTCATGGTTTCTTAATTTTTTTTTCACAGGTGTGAAGTTGTTTTCCTATTCCACGAGTATGTTTAGCCTCTGTGTGATGCCTTACCTTATTTTCAAGACCGGAATTGGTGTGGACAACTTGATCTTACAGATTGCATTCTATAGCACTATTGGATTGTTTACCTTTGTAACACCAGTTATTCTGCATCTGTTTACAAAGGGCTATGTGGTACGCTTGTATCATAAGGCTGAGATGGACACCTACACTGCTGTTACCTACAGCGTTGTTCTTACTGAAAAGAGGACAGTATTCCACCAGAAGGATGTGAAGGTTCCTGGCGTCAGCAAGATGTTCACAACATTCTATGCACAGACAAAGTCCATGTTAGTTAACCCAAGTCTGTTTTCAAATCCACTTGACTACAATCACCTAATGGGCTATGACAAACCCTTTACTTTTGATTTAGAAGAACTAAATGAACCCACTGAAAGGAAGGTTCCACAACAGTGAATGTAAAAAATTGTCTAACACAAAATATATGTTTTGTGTGCTTTTATGAAAATAAAACAATACATTGTCAAATATTTTAAATGGACAGAACCAAAATAAAATTTTTCCATTTTAATGGCAGAACACAAGTTAGACATTTTTTGTTCCCTAAGTTTGTGGTGTTCCCTTAAATTATACATATTCATTCAAAGTCTTGTATATATGATGCATTATTCCAGGATGTGCTGAAGGTGGATTTGATGAACAAGTACATTGATTTAGGATAGCTGACTGACTTAGATATTCTGCAACAGAAAAGGATTAGGTATGCAAGGAGGAAAATTGTGATAGATATGTATTACAAAAACTTTTAGAGAGAGAAGATGTTCAAACCATGGCAGTGAAATCCAAACTTGCCTGATCGAAAGCATTTAATATGAAATCTTTTTTTTCTTCTTTTTTGGGATTAACAGTAGTGCTACCTATGAGATTAAATTTTGCCCCGAGTACAGAGGACAGGCCTGCTTTACATAACGAAGACCAACCAGGGCAGAATTAATATGTCGAGGGCCCCTAGGCACACAAGTCCACTGGGTCCCCTGCCCTACCCTCACCATGCCCCGCACCCATTTATTTACCCATTTTTTTCTTTACTTCTTTATTTCCATTTTATTTCTTTTATTTTAAAATTAAAAACAAAGATTACCATACCAGTGCCAGTGTACATCTAAACATCTCTGAACATCCCCCCTTCCTTCCTAGAGGAAGAAATCTTCAGCTGGCAGGGCTTTGGAAAGCCCACCAATTTATATTTTGCATATGGGTAGGAGGCATGGGGGGGAAGAAAATTTAGTGCCCATCATTTTATTGGACTAATACATTTCTCAATTAGCTTTCAGAGGTTAAAACCTCTTTCTTCAGGTCAGTAAACTATACTGCTGTTACAGTATCGCTGTCCTGACCTGAGGAAAGAAGTTATGGTCTCTGAATTAGTTTAAAAAAAAAAAATGTATTAAAATTAGTCCAATAAATAGGATCACCTTATGCCCACTCCTCCTTCCCATACCTTACAATTTAAATTGTAAGGGATGGGAAAGAGGAATGGGCAAAAGTGATTAAAAGCAAGGTAGCAGGATGTGGACTTGAAATGCCATCCAGGTCATGAGAGGGTCCTATGATCTGACTTCCTATGATATATGATATGCCCACCCTCTATTATAAAAAAATGTGTTTGATGGGAATAGTATATGAGATACGGAAGGTTGTCAGTGATAAATCTAGTTGAAACCTTTGGTTAAGTTAGGATCTGTCAGCAAGTCTTAGCGACTACAAAAAAAAAAATATAGGAATATTACTTAAAGATAACTGTCTTTGATCATCTTTTTACCCACTTTCTCTATAAAGACCGATATGGGTAGGATGTTATTTTGATGCCTGGCCTTTTTTTGGTATTCATTTGAAGAAATGACATGGGAAACATTTCAAAGAAATGCACATCCCTAATAATAGTACTGTTTGAGTACAGTATAGATTCTAGACCAGTGGTTCTCAACCTAATCCTTAGAGACACCCAGTCCGGTTTTCAGAATATCTATATTAAAAATGCATAAGATAAATGTGCATAGAATGAAGGTGATGAATGGGGCGACATGGTGTTGCCCCATGTGCAGTGTTGTCGGCTTTATGTAGCCTACCTATTCAGTCCTGTACACATCACATAAGAAAGATGATGTTCTCCCTGGAATAGCAAACAGTGATTGTGGAAGGCTGTGTGTGAAACGGATCGATTTTAAGGAAAAGCAAGAGGCTTTCGCCAACAAGTACCCAGGAACAAAACCATCAGCTAAACATTGTATTCAGTCTGGTTCGGAAATGGCATCGAACTGGCTCTGTTGCAAACATGAAGACATTGAGGCCTCACAACAGTTGATAATTGATTGAAGTTAATATATTACCAAGTTCCTGACGTTATCAATTAGAGATCCCTTGCTTTCATATTCATGCACATTTATACCATGCACGCATGAAATTTCTCTATCATATTAGAGAGTTGCACGGGGACAGAAATCCTACCCATCCCTGCCGTCCCCGTCAGGATCCTCTCTGTCCCCCACCCGTCCCCGCAAGGAATTGCCTCCATCCCCGCCCGTCCCCATAAAAAGCAGCAATTACTTCTGACAGGATCATCAATTCCACAGTTTCTTTTGTGTTTGCGCTACTGTTTTCCTTGTGGAATCTCTGGTGGAACCCTTTTTTTGCGTTCAGGTAATTAACTTATAAACCTCCTCTTTTACTAAGGCTGACGTGTCCATTATATCATATGGATGAATCTTGCTTCCAAAGCCTTCCATCCCCGTGGGAGTCCCGTTGGCTAGAGGGGGGTCCCCGTGGGAGTCCCATGGGTTAGGGGGAAATTTCTGCGGGACCCATGGGATTCCCGCGATCCCTGTTCTCTATATCATATCTCTCCCCACTTTTCCTCCAAAGTATGAGGTCTGTTCAAAAAGAATCAGACTTTTGTTCTTAAAAAATAAATACTCGTATTCAGATACAACAATCTTATACTAATCTTCAAAGTAGTCCCCTTGGGCTGCCACCCACTTCTTCCAATGGTTTTACCACTGTGGAAGCAGCGCTGGAATGCCTCTTTTGAGATTGCTTGAAACTGATCCATCGCATTCTGCATGATATCTTGACTGAAATCTGGTCCCTTTCAGGGGCATTTTCAACTTGGAGAAAAGCCAGAAATCACACGGAGCCATGTCAGGAGCAGTTGTACCACTCCTTTATCTGTGTGGTGCCCATTGCTTTGTCCTCGAAGGCCTGTTGAATCTTGCGGATCATTTCCATTTGGGAATTGCCAAGTTTTACACAAAATTTAATGCAGTAGCGTTCCAATTTTTCTGTCATTTTGTCAAAAATGAAAATCGTATGGTGCTCACTTATACTTCCTCACTCATCGGCAATCTGCCGGTGACTGACAGCTTCTATAGGCGGGAAAAAATTCAAGCATACGCATTAGGGTCACCTATATACATGCACTAAGCCACGCCTCCATAGCTTTATTTGTTTACACAAGAAAAATTAAGGTCTGATACTTTTTGAACAGCCCTCGTATACATATTGTGATCTTTAAGTCTGTCCCTGTATGCCTTTTGATGAAGACCACTGACCATTTTAGTAGCCTTCCTCTGGACCGACTTCATCCTGTCCATATCTTTTGAAAGTGCGGTCTCCAGAATTGTACACAATAATCTAAATAAGGTCACGCCGGCGTCTTGTATAGCAGCATCATTACCTCCTATTTCCTACTGGCCATACTTCTACTTATGCATCCTAGCATCCTAGCTTTCGGTATCGCCTTTTCAACCTGTTTAGCCACCTTTAGATCATCATATACTATCACACCCAAGTCTCGTTCCTCTTTCATGCACAAAAGTTCTTCACCCCCTAAACTGTCCTGTTCCCTCAGATTTTTGCTGTCTAAATGCATGGCCTTGCATTTCTTAGCATTAAATCTTAGCTGCCAAATTTCAGACTATCCCTCAAGTTTTACTGGGTCCTTACACAGGTATTTCACATGCACTAAGGCATGAATACAGGATGTCCGGGGCGGTACTTGGAGAGACCTCCCAGGAAAGGGACTTGGGAGTTCTGATCGACAAGTCGATGAAGCCGTTCACACAATGTGCAGCGGCAGCAAAAAGGGCAAATAGAATGCTAGGAATGATAAAGAAGGGGATCATGAACAGATCAGAGAAGGTTATCATGCCGCTGTACCGGGCCATGGTACGCCCTCACCTGGAGTACTGCGTCCAGCACTGGTCGCCGTACATGAAGAAGGACACGGTACTACTCGAAAGGGTCCAGAGAAGAGCGATTAAGATGGTTAAGGGGCTGGAGGAGCTGCCGTACAGCAAAAGATTGGAGAAACTGGGCCTCTTCTCTCTCGAACAGAGGAGATTGAGAGGGGACATGATTGAAACATTCAAGGTACTGAAGGGGATAGACTTAGTAGATAAGGACAGGTTGTTCACCCTCTCCAAGATAGGGAGAACAAGAGGACACTCTCTAAAGTTGAAAGGGGATAGATTCCGTACAAATGTAAGGAAGTTCTTCTTCACCCAGAGAGTGGTAGAGAGCTGGTACGCTCTTCCAGAGGCTGTTATAGGGGAAAACACCTTCCAAGGATTCAAGACAAAGTTAGACAAGTTTCGTCTGAACAAGAACGTGCGCTGGTAGGGCTAGTCGTAATTAGGGTGCTGATCTTAGACCAGAGGGCCGCCGCGTGAGCGGAATGCTGGGCATGATGGACCACTGGTCTGACAGCAGTGGCAATTCTTATGTTCCTCATGTTTTCCACACCATCAGGGATATCTACTCTATTGTAGATTATAGTATCATTCACAAAGAGGCAAATCTTTCTTACCTGACAGCCTTCAGCAATATATAAGATGTTGATGGACTGCTGATACTGTGACCAAGTATGTATTTCTGTCCATCAGTCTTAGAAGTAAAATTCAAATATTTTTATTGAAAAGAACTGATGACAAATGAGGATGTATAACACATTTTTTACATCTAACATTTTTCCTACTTTAAAATAAAGGCATGTAGTTTCCTTTTTTGTTAGTTTGTTCATTGGCCCATATAATATTTACTTTGTCTTATCCTATAACTATTTTCTGCTGTTCCATTTTTTATATTCTATATTCATTTCAGCTATCCACTGGAATTCAAGGAAACACCTCCCCCCCCCCCCCAAAATGAAACTTAGTATTTGAGACGACTACGTAGCCCACAAAATAGAGACAATAGCATCATTAGTGTCTTGGTTGTCAGTGGGCTTCAGCTGTCACTTATCCCTCCATTGCCTCAGGTGCAAACTTAGAGGTCCTTTTGCAGAGGTGTGAGCCTTAGCACACTTACACAGGTATTTCACATACACTAAGGCTGTTTGCTTCCACAGCCAGAATATGGCCAAATTCCAGCATTAATGGCAATGTTAACAATTACAAGTAGAAGTGAAACAATATAAACCATATATAACTTTATCTTAAGCTATATATGGTCAACAGATGTGCTTTCCGTGTATGATCATTTTTAATCAATGGAAATGTGTGCACAGCTTAGGCAATGATTTCATAGATTTTGGTCATTACCAAGCACTCCTCATTGATCCAATTTTCTGCGCTTTATTTCTGCTTGCTAGTAATATGTTTCTTTTCTTACCTTGTACATTCAGGTTTACTATATCGGCTGGGGACTGTTTTCCTCTGACATGTTTCACCCAGTGGCTTTATCAAGGCTGTCCCCTCAAACTGCACTGAGAGTGGTGAGAGATGGACCGAATGCACCGGGAAGGGGCCTAAGGCCCCTCCACGGTGCATCCCATTTTGAAGAGGCAGGCTTGCCAGTCAGAGAGAGTAGGCATCCCTCCAGCCGGCCTTCCTTGTAGAGGTACAGTGAGGGGTGGGTGACCCTGCAGGAGGGAGTGGACATCCCTTCTGCTGCTCTCAGGTGAGGTGAGGTGGGCAGGGGGGCTGTTTGGGAGGGAGCATCCCTCCTACTGATCTTGGGAGGGGGGGATTCTCTGCCTGCTGTAGCCAGCTGAGCTGATGGCGGCAGTGGAATTTCTCCCAATCAGCTGAGCCGGCAGGACTTCCCAAACCCGTGGTTTTGGAGAGTCCTGCCTGCTCAGCTGATCCTTGCTGCAATCGGCTTATGGCAAGCAGCAGTCTAGTTTCAGGATCAGTGGTGCTGAAACGTAGGCCAGGGTTTTCCAGCCTACATTTCAGCCGCCTATCTTTGAAATCAGGCACGATTCTTTGGGGATGGTTAGAGAATCCAGGAGTAAGGTATCTGTTCCTTAATGTAGATGCGATTCTGTTTCAGATGCTGGTGCATGATTGACATGTGATCAGTGGCCGCTTCTTGGGCAGCCGCCGAGACTACCATCCTATACAGAATCTGGCCCATATGCTATTTTGCATTCACAGAAAACCCCATAGCTCCTCTTCTAAGCATAGATGCAAAGCAGAAAAGAGGAATTTCCCCAGGAACTCACTATCCAATTAACGCTGATTTTAGTGTAGTCGTGGTAAAAACATAGACCCTCTCCAGGCCCAAGTGTATTGTGAAGTACCTGTAATACAAAGCATACCACAAAATCACTCAGAACCTATAGAGCTAGTCTACTGTAACACTACTAACTTATAAAAGTAACACAATAAGGACTCTGCCTAAGAAAAAGCAACACAGTAAATATTGCAGTTGGATCTATGTGATCACGTGACCGGGCTGAGTGGTATTACCCATCATATAGCCACATCCTCAGGCACCTTAGTTCCCTGTAGAAACAACACACAATAGGATTAAATATCTAATGTTCATTCCCTTAAAATCCATGACCAGCGCCTTCCCAACCCTCCTGGTCATTCCCCGAGGTCCTCCCTGGACTCCTCGTTCTCTGGGATCCTCCCTGCATCCCGTCCCCTCCAGGTCTCTCCTGAGTCCTTCGACCCTGTATTAGCCCTCCAAATCTTCGGCAGCTTCCTGTGCCATTACCAGTCACTCCGCCAGTTGCCACCGTCCCAGCCGGTCCCTCTGCTAGACACTCCTTAGGTCTTAAGCCAATGCTCCCAGGGTCTCTCAGGCTGCTTCACCTGGGGTTTTCTCGGATGGCTCTCAGTGCCATCACCGGTCACCACCAGTCCCGCTGCTGAACAGCCGCTGGACTCCCTCAGTCTTGGACTCTGCCAGATCTTCCAGCTGTCCATGGGGCCACCACCAGTCTCCTGGGTCCCCACCACCTGGATCCATCTTCACCTGTCCCACCGCTAGTCAAGTCTGAATCCCCTCTGACTCCAGGCTCTACTGGGCCATCCGGCTATTTTTAGCTCTTTCCTGCTGGTGTATAGGTCACCACGGAGCTTCCTACCAAAGCACCCCACTCCAGGGGCCTGATCTCTCTCTGCCGGAGTATAGGGCCCCGCAGACCCTCCCACTACTGGACTTCTGTTCTCTGCTGCACCTGACCTCCTCTTCATTTCTATTGACACTATGCTTTAGGGAAAGGGAATAGGATTTGATTTACCACCTTTCAGTGGTTACAATCAAAGCAGTTTATGAATTATAAACAGATACTTATGAGGGTAAATCAGAAAGTAAAAGGCAAAATACATTTAGTGGCTTTAATAGAAGTACTGTAACTGTGAGCAATTGAACATATAATTTTTCCACATAGTCCCCAAGCAAGATGATACTTTTGTTGTATTGTTCAACTAGCTTCTGCATTCCTGCAGAGAAGTTTTTTGGCTGCTCCCGAAGCCAGGTAAGCACCAATTCCTTTACTTCATTATGCTTTGTCTTTTGCTCTTTGAGTCACAGTGATGCAGTGACAGTTCTCTCCAGCTTACTCGGGTCTTCTTCATACTGCCTCAGGAACTAGGTCACAACCTCCACACGCTGTTGCTTGTGCAGATCAGTAAACTATTTGGGAACCCATCGTGTGTAGGCTTTCCTGTATCTCAAGTCATCATGCGTTATGGAAAATGCAGATCCATAGCTGATATCCAGATTTGCAGCCAACTGAGACACCGTTATCCATTGGTCTTCGCTAATCAAGGCATCAATGTGCTCTTGTGTGCGTGATGTTAATAGGCAACCAGAACAACCTTCATAGGTTACACCTATTCTTCCCACTTTTAACTTTTTTATCCACTTATAAACCTTTTGTTGATTCATGGTGCTCTGTTCATACTGAGTCAATATCTGATGGTGAATTTCCACAGGTTTCACTCCCTTTGCCCAAAGAAAGTATACTACTGCACGTTGTTCTTCAATGGTGCAATCCTGCAATGGAGTATCCATGTTTCTGACCTTGTGGCTGCCACACGACTAAAGGCTGAGCGTTGCACTGTGGCGGTACTTGGAGAGACCTCCCAGGAAAGGGACTTGGGAGTTCTGATCGACAAGTCGATAAAGCCATCCATGCAATGTGTGGCGGCAGCAAAAAGGGCAAACAGAACATAAGAGTTGCATCCGCTGGGTCAGACCATAGGTCCATCGCGCCCAGCGGTCCGCTCTCGCAGCGGCCCATCAGGTCTATGACCTCTGAAGTGGTTTCTTTACCATCTCTATAACCTACCTCTGCTTTTATCTGTACCCCTCAATCCCCTTATCCTTTAGGAATCTATCTAAACCTTCCTTGAACCCCTGTATTGTGCTCTGGCTTATCACAACCTCCGGAAGCGTGTTCCATGTGTCCACCACCCTCTGGGTAAAAAAGAACTTCCTAGCATTTGTTCTAAACCTGTCCCCTTTCAATTTTGCCGAGTGACCCCTAGTATTTGTGGTTTCCCACAATCTGAAGAATCTGTTCCTGTCTATCTTCTCTATGCCCTTCAGGATTTTGAAGGTTTCTATCATGTCTCCTCTTAATCTCCTCTTCTCCAGGGAGAACAGCCCCAGCATTTTCAACCTGTCAGCGTATGAAAAGTTTTCCATACCTTTTATCAGTTTAGTCGCTCTCCTCTGGACCCCCTCAAGAACCGCCATGTCCTTCATGAGGTACGGCGACCAGTACTGGATGCAGTACTCCAGGTGCGGTCGTACCATTGCACGATACAGCGGCATGATGACTTCCTTCGTCCTGGTTGTGATGCCCTTTTTAATGATATCCAACATCCTGTTTGCTTTCTTTGAGGCAGTCGCACACTGTGCCGATGGTTTCAATGTTGTGTCCACCATCACCCCCAGGTCTCTTTCAAGATTGCTCACCCCTAGCAGTGATCCCCCCATTTTGTAGCTGAACATTGGGTTCTTTTTCCCTACATGCATGACCTTGCATTTCTCAATGTTAAAACTCATCTGCCACTTTTTTGCCCACTCTTCCAGTTTTGTTAGTAGGTCTTTGCAGTCTTCCGTGGTTCTAACCCTGCCGCAGAGTTTGGTGTCATCAGCAAATTTAACAACCTCACATTTCGTCCCGGTCTCCAGGTCGTTAATAAATATATTGAACAGGAGCGGTCCCAGCACCGATCCTTGCGGGACTCCGCTCGTGACCCATTGCCAGTCTGAGTAATGGCCCTTTATCCCAGGACAAGCAGGCAGGTATTCTCACTAGTGGGTGATGTCATCAGACAGAGCCCCGGTACGGACGTCTCACAAGCACGTGTTGCTTGTAGAAACTTAAAGTTTCTAGATGCCCGCACCGCGCATGCGCCGGTGCCTTCCTACCCGGAGATCCGGGCGTGTCTCCTCAGTTCTTTCTTTTCCGCGGAGCTGAGAAGTTCAACTTCTTCATGCGCTAGCTGAATTCAGTTAAATTTGCCTTCCTTGTCCGCGTTTTCGTTTCTTTTAATTACAGTTAACAGTTCTTTTCTTTTTCAAAAAAAAAAAAAAAAAGGAGAAGATTATTTCCTCCGGCGGGTCGAACGGGCCGGCCACGTGGCTCAGGCCCACGGGCTTCGACCTCGCGGCAGAGATTTTCCGGCCTATGTCCCGGCCAATCACCGGTTTTAAAAAGTGCAGCAAGTGCCAACGCGCGATTTCACTCACGGACCCTCACTGGCGCTGTTTGCAGTGTTTGGGCCCTGACCACATCCCGAAATCGTGCGGGCCTTGCTCTACCCTTACGGCACGCTCATTCAAGCGGCGTTGCCTATTGTGGGAATCGATGTTCAAAATGGACGCAGCTAAGGATCCCTCAGCCTCCACTTCATCTGATACCTCCCCGGTTCGGGCGAAACCGGCATCGACTCCTCCTGCATCGAGTGCGGTGAAACCGGCATCGCTCGCCCCGACACCATCCACGAGCTCGACGTCGGTGCCTGCCCCGGTCTCCTCGGTTCAGGTACCTCTTCCTTCCACAGTGCCACCAATGGTCATCAAAGTGCCGAAAGCTACTAAGCATAAGCACTCGACCTCGAAGGAGCGCGATGCCCGTGCAGGAGGACCCCCTTTCGGTGCGGATCCCTCCCTATCGGCTTCGCTACGGTCCGTGCTGGAAGCTCAATTCGTTGAGCTCATGCAGACCATCGGACCCGGGCTCATCGCTGCCATACAGGGTGACCTCCCGGTACCGGTCCAAAGGGGCGGTCCGCCCCCTCCCCCTCCCCCACACCGTTCGACCTCGACAACCGACGAGGACGAACGAGGGAGGGCGGCGATACCCACGCGGCAAGCCTCGCTTACCGACATGCCGCCATTAGAACCCATTACGCCTCCGCGCCAACATGGGACCAGACCTCCGATCGATACTCGAAGCCCTGGGCATAGTCAGGAAGAGTTCCTCCGTACTCCTTACCAGACTTGGGTAGCATCGCAGGAACCCGCATCGCAAACCCAGTGGCGATCCACTGCTTCCAGCCCTATCCACTTGGGGACCTCGGGAGACCATGCGATGCACAGACGATCCCGATCCCCGTCCCGCCACCGAGACGGGCACCGATCGAGACACTCATCCTGGCACTCCTCACGCTATTCGGAGGTGTCACCGCAGAAAAAACTGCAACGTAGGGGATACTCCTCATCAGAGGCGTCCCCCCCGAGGGGCCCGGAGTACGAGGAGACACCGGTGCCCGATTCTCCTTGTCACTCCCCGATGTCCACGGACCTGGAGGCCTCCTCCTCCGCCAGCCCGTCCCACAGACCGACGCTGGCGGAACAATTGTCCTTCTCATCATTCCTCCGACAAATGGCGGATGATCTGGATGTGACCCTTGACACGGGCTCCCGATACTCCAAAGAGTATCTGGACACCATGCATTTACCTAACCCTCCAACGGAGTCGCTTCGGCTTCCCCTGCATAAATTACTGGACCAGACCTTCATGCAGTGCTTCGAAACGCCGTATTCCATACCGGCGATCCCTAGCAAACTCGATGCTCGATACCGCATCGTGCACCATAAAGGGTTCGAGGGCCCCCAACTCTTCCACCAATCCCTGCTGGTCGAGTCCTCCCTAAAACGCTCTCATCCCTCCCAGGTCTACGCCTCTGTACCGCCGGGCCGAGAGGGGAGAACGATGGACAAATTTGGTAGAAAATTCTACCAAAACTCCATGATGGCGTCACGGGTGCTAAACTACAACTTCTTTTTCTCTTCCTATTTGGAGTTCTTCTTGCCGGTGCTCCGCAAGTTCACTCCGTTCATAGACAACCAAGCTCGATTCGAGTTCGAGGAAGTGGTAGCCTCCCTCTCCCAATTACGCCTCCAGCTGATGCAATCCCCCTTCGATGCATTCGAACTCTCGGCACGCGCCGCCGCAAGCGCGGTAGCGATGCGTCGCCTGGCATGGCTCCGTACCATCGATATGGATCCCAACCTTCAGGACAGACTCGCCAACGTACCATGTGCTGGAGCTGACCTGTTCGATGAGTCTATCGAAACTGTTACCAAGAAGCTGTCGGATCATGAAAAATCCTTTCAATCCATCCTGCGGCCCAAACCCAAACCTCAACAGTCTCGACCTTCCAGGCCACCCCTGATTTACCAGCGGCGTTACATGCCCAGACAAACGCCTGCTGCGAGGCAGCCTGCGAAGAGACAACCTCCCCAGAAGTCTCAGCAAAAACCTCAGCCACCGGCCGTACCTAAGGCCCCCCAGCCCTTTTGACGCCCCCCCCGGGAGCATAACCTCGGCCTCTCCCATAGGGGGCCGCCTCCATCTTTTCTACCATCGATGGGAGGCCATAACTACGGACCTATGGGTCCTCACCATCATAAGAGAAGGATACTCTCTTCAATTCCACCGGGTCCCCCCGGACCATCCCCCAAGAGAGTATCCTTCAAGCTCGACGCAGACCGCCCTTCTTCAGGAAGTCCAAACCTTACTCCAGCTTCGGGCTGTCGAGCCGGTCCCGTCAGACCAATTGAACCGAGGGTTTTACTCCCGGTACTTCCTCGTCCCGAAGAAAACGGGCGACCTGCGACCCATTTTAGACCTTCGGGCCCTCAACAAGTTCCTGGTCAAAGAGAAGTTTCGCATGCTGACTTTGGCTTCTCTATACCCCCTCCTCGAGCAGAACGACTGGTTATGCTCCCTGGATCTCAAGGAGGCCTACACTCACATCCCCATTCACCCGGCCTCCCGAAAGTTCCTCAGATTTCGGGTGGGAAATCTGCACCTACAGTATCGAGTGCTACCATTCGGCCTATCTTCGTCCCCCAGAGTCTTCACAAAGTGCCTGGTGGTAGTGGCCGCAGCACTCCGGGACAGGGGTCTACAGGTATTCCCATACCTCGACGACTGGCTCATCAAGGCCCCGTCAGCCCCAGAGGTCACTTCGGCGGCCTTGGCTACAACCTACTTCCTCCAGAATTTGGGCTTCGAGATCAACTTCTCCAAGTCTCATCTACAACCCACCCAGTCCCTCCCCTTCATCGGAGCGGTCCTGGACACCACCCGACTCCGAGCATTCCTACCTCGGCAACGCATGGAGTCTCTTCTTCATCTCTGCCAGTCGGTGTCGACTCGCCAAACCCTACCGGCGAGACAACTGATGGTGCTCCTGGGCCATATGGCCTCCACAGTACATGTGACACCCTTTGCCAGACTCCACCTCAGGATCCCCCAGTGGACCCTGGCATCACAGTGGAATCAGACATCCGATCCACTATCCAAACGCATCTTAGTCACACCTGCTCTTCGGCAGTCTCTACTTTGGTGGATGACCTCTTCGAATCTATCCAGAGGTTTGCTGATGCACTCTCCCCCCCCATCAGAAAGTTCTCACGACCGATTCGTCGAATTACGCATGGGGGGCCCATCTGGAGGGTCTCCGCACCCAAGGATTCTGGACCAATGCGGAGAGACTACACCAAATCAATCTACTGGAACTCAGAGCCATCTTCAATGCGCTCCAAGCTTTCCAACACCTACTCCATGACATGGTAATCCTCATTCGCACAGACAATCAGGCCGCCATGTATTATATCAACAAGCAAGGAGGCACGGGCTCGGCCCTCCTTTGCCAGGAAGCTCTACGAGTCTGGGACTGGGCGGTGCGCCACAACACCCTACTCAGAGCAGTATACATCCAGGGGGAGAACAACGTCTTAGCAGACAAACTAAGCCGTCTGCTACAACCGCACGAATGGACTCTCCATTCCAGCCCCCTTCACCAAATCTTCACGCAGTGGGGGACGCCTCAGATAGACCTCTTTGCGGCTCCCCACAACGCCAAACTGCCTCAGTTTTGCTCCAGGATCTACACTCCTCATCGCCTCGAGGCAGATGCTTTTCTACTGAACTGGGGGAAACGATTTCTATATGCGTTCCCACCATTCCCGCTGATCCAGAAGACTCTGGTCAAGCTGAAACTCGAACGGGCCACCATGATTCTAATAGCTCCTCGATGGCCCAGACAACCTTGGTTCTCCCTCCTACTTCAACTCAGCAGCAGGGAACCAGTACCACTTCTAGTGTTTCCTTCACTACTTACTCAACATCAAGGATCACTACTTCATCCCAACCTGCAGTCTCTCCACCTGACAGCTTGGTTCCTCTCAACGTAACCCCTCACCAATTCTCACAAGAAGTGAGGGAGGTCTTGGAAGCTTCCAGGAAGCCCGCCACTCGGCAATGCTACTCCCAGAAATGGACCAGATTCTCCTCATGGTGTGTTTCCAAGTCAAAGGAACCCCAGCGAGCTTCCTTATCCTCCGTGCTGGACTATCTCCTACACCTATCTCAATCTGGGCTCAAGTCCACATCCATACGAGTACACCTGAGCGCTATCGCGGCGTTCCACCAGCCCCTACAAGGGAAACCCCTCTCGGCCCATCCGGTGGTCGCCAGATTTATGAAAGGACTCTTCCATGTTAACCCGCCTCTCAAACCACCTCCAGTAGTTTGGGACCTCAATGTAGTCCTTTCCCATCTCATGAAGCCCCCGTTTGAACCACTCAACAGGGCCCCTCTGAAGTATCTCACCTGGAAAGTGCTTTTCCTTGTAGCCCTTACGTCCGCTCGCAGAGTCAGCGAACTACAGGCATTGATGGCGGACCCACCATTCACAGTATTCCACCATGACAAGGTGGTCCTCCGCACTCACCCGAAATTCCTGCCTAAGGTGGTCTCCGAATTTCATCTCAACCAATCCATTGTACTTCCAGTATTCTTCCCTAAGCCTCATTCTCACCACGGAGAATCGGCCCTTCACACTCTAGACTGTAAACGTGCCTTGGCTTTCTACCTGGATCGCTCCAAGCCACATAGAACCACTCCTCAACTTTTTGTCTCCTTCGATCCTAACAAGTTGGGAAGACCCGTATCGAAGCGCACCATCTCCAATTGGATGGCGGCTTGTATCTCTTTCTGCTATGCCCAGGCTGGACTATCACTCCCTTGTAAGGTCACAGCCCATAAGGTCAGAGCAATGGCAGCCTCAGTAGCATTCCTCAGATCAACACCAATCGAGGAAATTTGCAAGGCCGCCACCTGGTCCTCGGTTCACACATTCACCTCACATTATTGTCTGGATACCCTCTCCAGGCGGGATGGACAGTTTGGCCAAACAGTATTGAAAAATTTATTCTCTTAAATCGCCAACTCCCCCTCCATCCCACTGAGGTTAGCTTGGAGGTCACCCACTAGTGAGAATACCTGCCTGCTTGTCCTGGGATAAAGCAATGTTACTTACCGTAACAGTTGTTATCCAGGGACAGCAGGCAGCTATTCTCACGTCCCACCCACCTCCCCTGGGTTGGCTTCTCAGGCTAGCTACCTGAACTGAGGAGACACGCCCGGATCTCCGGGTAGGAAGGCACCGGCGCATGCGCGGTGCGGGCATCTAGAAACTTTAAGTTTCTACAAGCAACACGTGCTTGTGAGACGTCCGTACCGGGGCTCTGTCTGATGACATCACCCACTAGTGAGAATAGCTGCCTGCTGTCCCTGGATAACAACTGTTACGGTAAGTAACATTGCTTTACTCCAACCCTCTGTTTCCTGCCTGCCAGCCAGTGTTTGATCCATCGGTGGATATCTCCTTGCACCCCATGGTTCCACAGCTTCTTGAGTAGTCATTCGTGAGGTACCTTGTCAAAGAATGCTAGGAATGATAAAGAAGGGGATCACAAACAGATCAGAGAAGGTTATCATGCTGCTGTACCGGGCCATGGTGCGCCAGCACTGGTCACCGTACATGAAGAAGGACATGGTACTACTCGAAAGGGTCCAGAGAAGAGCGACTAAGATGGTTAAGGAGTTGGAGGAGCTGCCGTACAGCTAAAGATTAGAGAAACTGGGCCTCTTCTCCCTTGAAAAGAGGAGACTGAGAGGGGACATGATCGAAACCTTCAAGATAATGAAGGGGATAGTAGATAAGGACAGGTTGTTCACCCTCCAAGGTAGGGAGAACGAGAGGGCACTCTCTAAAGTTGAAAGGGGATAGATTCCATACAAACATAAGGAAGTTCTTCACCTAGAGAGTGGTAGAAAGCTGGAATGCTCTTCCGGAGGTTGTTATAGGGGAAAACACCCTCCAGGGATTCAAGACAAAGTTAGACAAGTTCCTGCTGAACAAGAACGTGGGCTGTTAGGGCTAGTCTCGGTTAGGGTGCTGGTCTTTGACCAGAGGGCCGCCGCGTGAGCAGACTGCTGGGCATGATGGATTACTTGTCTGACCCAGCAGCGGCAATTCTTATGTTCTTATGCATGGATGAACTATTCAACAGGTAATAAACGAGTAAATATGTTGCATTTCACTAGTTCTCTTCCGGTTATTGCATAACCTAACAATTGCCTTTAATTTTTGATGTGCCCTCATATTTTGAATCTGGAGCAGTTGAGGGTTAATTGAGTTAAAAGGAGCTGCAATGGGAATCAAACTGGGTTCTCCAGCCACTGTACTAACCTTTAGACAATGCTTCCACATGCAGCATGCTGAAAATAAGCCTCAGAAAACGGTTCTGTACATCATTGTTTCTCAACATGCAGTACACATATCTTTGGGGGTATGCGGGCCGCATGGGGGTACATGGCATGGCTACTGCGGAGAATATTCCCTGCCTGCCCGTCTTTCGAAGCTGCGCTGCCGCTGCTGAGGATCCCTCTTTGCTGCCCGCCCCACTGCCAGGGATCTCTGCCTCCCCTCCCTCCCGAAGCCGACCCACAGGGCTTCCCTTCGATGTCAGAGGAAAGCCTTCCAGGTCAATGGGGGAGGGAGAAGGGAAGGGGGAAGGGAGGGGGGTCCCATATATTTTCTTCCTGCACTCGCTCCTGCTTTCAATGGCTTGTTGGGATGTGCAGCCTGCAGCAGTTCACACGCTGCACGTAGCTAACCCAGATCTGATGTCGGAGGGAAGTCTTGTGGGTCAGCCATGTGCAGCATTTGAATCGCTGCCTGCATGTCCCCCCAACAAGCTGCTGAAGATAGATGGAGTGAGTGTGGCTCGAACAAGTAAGGGGACACAATCTTTCTGGGACAGGGATCAATAAAGGGGGGGGAAGGAGTACATTGGGGCATTAGAGGGTCATGATTCTGGGACAATGGCTGGAAGGTGGGAGGGGGAGAGGCATGAACATCGGATACAAGGGAGGGAGGAAGGGGGCACTAACTTGGAACATAGGAAGGAGGAAATGGAAAGGGAGAATTGTTGAGCATGAGTGCATGAGTGAGAGGGAAAGAGATGGTGGTACATGGGGAAAGGAAAATTGGGCATAGAGAGAGAGAGAGAGGAGAAGGATGAGGGAGAAATGTTGGATATGGTGGAGGAGAGAGAACAGAGGGACAGATTGAAGGGGATGCAAGGGGGAGGAATATTGGACATAATGATGGAGGGAGAGATGTGGCATTGTGCTGGAGAGGGATGATAGAAGGAAAAATGGGCATGGGGCTGGTGGGCAGTGGTGAAAAATGCTGTACAAGATCCAGGGGATGAGAGAGGGAGAAATATTGGATTCATGGAGGGACAGAGAGAGATGTTGGTTGGGGAAGGGAATGAGGTCCGGAGGAGAGGAAGCATGCAGGAGGCAGAAAAAAAAAAGAAATATTGGATGCAAAGTCAGAAGGAAGTGCAACCAGAGACTCATGAAATCACCAGCCAACAAAGGTAGGAATAATGATATTATTTTTAATTTAGTGATCGAAATGTGTCTGTTTTGAGAATTTATGTCTGCTGTCTATATTTTGCACTATATTTTTCTGGTTTACTATAGTTGTTACTGAGATGACATTGCATATTTTAAAGTCATCTGTCTTGACTTCTTTTGAAACAAAAAAACCCCTGAATATAAATGATAGTTAACATTTTCACTGCATACAGTGTACTTTTTTTAAAAAAAATTTGTGGATACCATTATATATTAATACGTTTATATTGTGTGTATATGAAAAATAGATGGAAGAAATTGCATTACCATTAGTATTATTATTATGGGGGTGGGGTCAGGGGCAGAGTCTGGGCAGGTCTGGGGTGGAACCTGGATAGGTCTGGGGCGGGGTACTTGGTTGATATTTGTTAGACTTAGGGGATACTTGGCTTGAAGAAGTTAAGAAACACTGCTGTACATGATTACAATCTAATGGCAGTTCTCCTTTAAAGTATTTCTTTTTGGACTCCAGAATACAAACAAGTGTAGCTACAATACAGAACTATGTTATAATACTTTACAGAACTACATGGAAACTAGTACAAATGGAGGATTAAAAAAAATAAATAAATAAATAAAAAATAGATACCATGTGATCAGCAACTAATTACAATATTGTTCCTGTTTGCTGAAAAAGATCTCATGCAACTCTGCACTGGTGACATGTTTCAGGAAATGTGATCATGTTTTACAGTTTTTTGCTAACTGTCTTTGCTTTTCTGTGTACCAAAGCCTCGGAGAAACATTTGCTGTGTGAATCTTCAAGAATGGAACTTTGGTATTCTATTTGTGGTAAGTAAAAATAGCTTTTAGAGACCCTTAAAGATGGTAAACTTGCTTGAGAAGGTTTCCCATACACTGTTCTAGTATTAGTGTATTTCCTTCTCTGGAGTCTGATGTCTTGCGGAAAGGAGACAAAGAAGGTGAAAGTTCTGCATAACCTGTGAACTACTGAAAAATCCTGCCAATAAGCTGATGGTGACAACCAAAGGTCTCTCAGCTTATAACACAATTATGAATTTCTACTTACTGTAAGAATAGTTTTTGTCATAGGACAACAGTGGAGATTCTGTATAAAAAAAACAAACCAAAAAGCAGAAGTGAAACTTAGGGCTCCTTTTACGAAGCCGCGATAGCGGCTTTAACACGCGCGACTTTTAATCACGCGCTAGCCAAAAAACTACCGCCTGTTCAAGAGGAGGCAGTAGCGGCTAGCGCGTCCGGCGGTATATTGCACGCTATTATGCGCATTAAACCGCTACCGTGGCTTTGTAAAAGGAGCCCTTAAAAGGACATGGAATCTTTCTAATATTTAGGGCTCCTTTTATCAAGCCGTGCTAGCGGTTTAACGTGTGTAATAGCGCGCATTAAACCGCCGGCCACGCTAGCCGCTAACGCCTGCCTTGAGCAGGCGGTAGTTTTTTGACCAGCGCAGGGGTTAGCGCTTGATAAAAGGAGCCCTTAATGTGCTAAGAGTTTTATACCACAAAGGGCGTTAATTCATACAGATCAATAGAAAATAAACATTTTTTTAAATATAGAAGATAAGAGGGGTAAGGATAAGAGCTTTTGGAGAATGGGAATGGGGACTGGTATATCACCTTTTTTTTGGCTTTGGCATTCAAAGCTGGCATTCAAAGTGGTTGGCACTAGAGGATTAAGTGACTTGCCCAGGGTCACAAGGAGTAGCACTGGGATTTTATCTCACAATCTCTGGGTGTAGAGTAATGTATTTGATATACTGCCTTTATGTGGTACAGCCAAAGTGGTTTATACATTTATTAATTATCCCCCCAAATTATTTCAAACTACTTTTCTAGATTCTTTAATGATGTTTAAATCCTGAGTATATGCAGTAGTCTTTGAAACTTTTGTTTCAAGGTTCAGCTGTTAAGTACATTGAAGTCCTTTTGTTTGTCAGATGAGAACTCTGACCTGTGAGGATTCAGTGGGATATAAAAGATTGCACACTCATAACTTAACTGTAGGACTGAAGTACAGGCTATGGTAATGATTGGCTAGACTACTGTATTATTATGTATTTGGGCCTGTCTGAGACTTGAATTAATTTGCTACAGATTGTCCAGAACTCGTGGCTCATCTCTTGTTGCCTGTTTCTTGGCTTGAACATATACTGTAAGTCCTCATTGACTTTGGGTTGCTTTCAGAGTTAAATATAAATTGTTGTTAGTTTATCGAGCACTGCATCATTCTTGTTCACATTATTTGAAATCACAGATACCGCTGTGGTCCGAGCTTTTCTGCTTTCTGTTCCCATTTTGTGATTTTTCTCCTTTGAAGAAACTCACTGTAGAACTTTCTTGATTGTTGCACGAAGAGAGTGGAATCAGTTGCCCATGACCATCTAGACTAGAGTTATGCACTATTTCTGTGCCAAGATTTCAGCTCAGAAAAGTGTTATAACAGAAGCAAGGTGCCAAAATGGCCCCAAAATGGCAGATTGGTGCAGAATAACTAATGAGAGAGTGTGACGCAGTGGTTAAAGCTACAGCCTCGGCACCCTGAGGTTGTGGGTTCAAACCCACACTGCTCCTTGTGACCCTGAACAAGTCACTTAATCCCCCCATTGCCCCAGGTACATTAGATAGATTGTGAGCCCACCGGGACAGAGAGGGAAAAATGCTTGAATACCTGAATAAATTCATGTAAACCGTTCTGAGCTCTCCTGGAAGAAGGGTATAGAAAATTTAATAAATAAATAAATAAATTTGCTGATGACACAAAGTTGTTCATAGTTGTTAAATTGCAAGAGCACCTTGTGAGACTGGGAGGCTGGGCATCAAAATGGCAGATGACGTTTAAAGTGAGTAAGTGCAAAGTGATGCATATAGGAAAGAGAAACCCAAACTATAGCTATGTGATATAAGATTCTATGTTAGGAGTCACTGCCCAGGAAAAGGATCTAGGTGTCATTCAGTGGTGTAGTAAGGGGAGCGGGGGAACAGGGAGGCGGACTGCCCCAGGCATCGTCTTGGTGGGGGCACTGGCACCTTTCCACCCCTCCATGCCATGCTCACACCTCCCTTCCCCCCTCCTCCCCACTCTTTAAATCTTCACCAGCGCAAGCAACTTTTCCAGTCTGCTGCTCGCGCTGGCCTAGCTCCCCTCTGAAATCATGTCCAGGTCACGGGGCCATTAAGTGGCATCAGAGGGAAAGCCAATGCCAACGTAAGCAGCAGGCCGGAGAAGCTGTTCATGCTGGCAAAGATTTAAAGAGGTACAGGGAAAGGGAGGGCACGTGTGAGGCTTGGGTGCAGGGAAGGGGCACAGAAGGAGTGGGGGGAGGGGGACACCATCACCTCGGGCACCTCCTACCCTCATTTTGCCACTGATGTCATTGTTGAGGATATGTTAAAACCCTCAGCTCAATATGTGGCAGTGGCTAAGAAAACAAGTAGAATGTTAGGAATTATCAGGAAAGGAATGGAAAACAAAGATGAAAATGTTATAATGCCCTTGTATTTCTCTATGGTACGGCTGCACTGTGTGTAATTCTGTTTGACGTATCTAAAAAAGATATATCGGAATTAGAAAAGGTACAAAGGGTAACACAAATGATAAAAGGGAAAGGATGACTTCCTTATGAGAAAAGGCTAAAGTGGCTAGGGTTCTTCAGCTTGGTGAAGAGATGGCTTAGGGGGTGATATGATAGAGGTCTATAAAATACTGAGTGGGGTGGAAGAGGTAGATGTGAATCACTTGTTTACTCTTTCCCCAAAATACTAGGACTAGGGGGCATGCAATGAAACTACTAAGTAGTAGATTTAAAACAAACCGAAGAAAATATTTCTTCACACAACATGTAATTAAACTCTGGAATTCATTGCCAGAGAATGTGGTGAAATCAGTTAGCCTAGCAGGGTTTAAAATAGGAGGGTGTTCGCAGTATTCAGCTGGATGGCTTGGTCTGGGATTCAATGTGTTGTTGAAGATGACAAAGTAGGAACTTGTATGTTGGAAGAGAAAATAAAAGCCTTTGAAGATTATGTACAGTCCATGGATGTAGATGCTTTTAATAAGATCTAAACATTTCCTTCTCCTGTAAGCAGCACTTAAAATAAAACAGCATCTACAGCTCTAGAAGAAGAAAAAAAAAAAAAGGGTTGGATAGATTCCTAAAAGGGAAGTCCATAGGCCATTATTGAGATGTCTTGTGGAAATCTACTGTTTATGCATAGGATGAGCAGCATAAAATCTGTTTTATTACTTGGGATCTAGCTAGGTATTTGGGGCCTGGTGTGGCCACTGTTGGAAACAGGAAACTGGGCTTGATGAACCTTCGGTCTGTCCCAGTATGGTAATTCTTATGTACATGCCCTGTTATAGGAGAGCCCCTAAGTGTTTCCATGAGCGGGATGTTGGCAGGTCAGGGGCATTTCCTTAAAATGCACACAGTATTATAGAATTCAGGGGATTTGCGCCCAGCTTGCACACTGGGATTTATATCTGGTTTCAGTTGGCATAAATCCTCACACCCAAAGTAGGGCACAGATTCTGGCACTATGTTTTATTTTATAAAGATATCACGCTGATCTTATTTATATCATATTGGGGCTTCTCAGAACGCCACCCTGACCATTCGAGTACAGCGTGGCAGCACCCTTCACTGATTCTACCCAATCATGTGATATATTATCACTTTTATACTTTTTATATTTTTTTAGTTGATTTTATATTGATTTCATTCTTAATACTAAATCCTCCACTAATGTTTCATATACACTGTTGCTGTATTTCACAGTTTTTCATTTCAGTTTCTTTTCATTTCATTTCTTTATGCTAATAAAACTTGACTTAGCTTTATGCTGGTGGG